>NC_000074.6:94165247-94465247 GCF_000001635.26 Mus musculus
AATTCGAAAGTACAGGAAGGCTTTGTGAGGCCTGGCCTTTATTCATTTATTGATGAGTTGATCAAGAGTTTGTTATTTGGGCATTTTCTTTTTGTTTGTCTTGGGACTGTCCCGAGTACACCGGACTGACCTCAAACTCACCTGAGAGTTACAGATGACCTTGAACTTGTGTCCTGCATCTGTTCCCAAAGTGCTGAGATTCCAGGTGTGATCCACCTCAGTCAACTTCCTGTAAGTATCCCAGAATGTCTTTACCCCCACAACTCTCCTGCCTCAGCTCCACTAGCACTGGGTTTCCATGTGCCAGGATATGCCCGTTAGAGTGAGACCCAACTGGTAGACAAGTGTATCTATTCTAGATACATGGGGCAGTAAGTGCAAGGAGCCTGGAATCCAACAGCAAGCCATTGCCTTTGGCCATGGTAGCCAGACTCTGAAAATTGGCCCCAGTGATCCCTAGCTTGGGATACCATTGAGAAGCCCCTGTGAGGGTTGGGCCCAATCACTTACTTCTAATGACTAAAATACTACAAGAGCAATGGAGTGTTGTAAGACTCCCGAAGCTGGGCCTCCGCTCAAGTCCTGGGATGAGCTGGCCAACACCCGAATGACCGGAGAGAAAACCACACCTGATGCAAACTGCAAGAGGTTTTATTATCAGCTAGCTGAGAACGAAACACACACACACCCCACGCCTAGCAGGGCAGGGGAGTTCAACCCGAGCAGTGACAGTAGGGGGCTTTTAACAGCTAGCTGAGGAATTGGGAGGAGTTGGGAGGAGAGTTGGCTACAGCTCTTTGGGGGAGGGGGGTGGGGGGGAGTGTGCTGCAGCCTCCTCTCCAGTGTCTATCTCCATGTCCTTGTAGGTCTTCCTACAATTATCGCATCTCTGGCTGTAAGGCACAGAAACAAAAAGGCTTTTTGCTGGCTATAGAGAACAAAGAGCTTCTTTCTGGTTGTATTTTTAGAGATCAGGGAAAACAAGCTTGGGGAAAGTCCAGGGGCCTTACCTTCCAGGAAGAAACACTCTAAGTCGAGGTCTCACAGTGTCACTTCCACAGTAAGGTAGATTAAAACAGACTGGCTTCTGATTTTTTTTTTCCCCCATGAGACAAGGTTTCAGTATGTACACTGCATTACCTAAGATGGGGCATGAATTTAGAGATTTATTTTATGTATATGAGTACATTGTTGCTGTCTTCAGACACACCAGAAGAGGGCATCGCGTCCCATTACACATGGTTGTGAGCCACCATGTGGTTGCTGGGAATTGAACTCAGGACCTCTGGAAGAGCGGGTCAGTGCTCTTAACCATTGAGCCATCTCTCCAGCCGGGCATGAATTTAAGATCCTCTTGCTTCATCTGAGTGCTAACACGTTTGCACCACCATGCCCTACGCACTCACAAACAGCTCTTTGGGAGGGACAGTCTCAAGTTCAGGGTGGCCTTGAACTTGCTATGTAGCTAAAGATCACCTTGAGTTCCTGATCCTCCTAAGTGTTGGGATTACAGGCATGTGCCACTGAACCTAGTAAGAAATCGTCCTTCAGAATCTAAGGCTTTATTTGGCTGGCAGAGATTAGCAGTGACATATTCTTGTCTGATGGTTTAAAGTGACAAGCTTCCTCCCCACCACTGTGCCCCCATGTCAGGGGAGAGGAGAGCAACACATCCCACCGTGGGTGCCTTGCAGTCACCTAACCCTGGAGCTATGCAGGTGAGATCACATGGGCAGATACTTCTTTTTTTATGTTTTTTTTTTTTTCCCAGTACTAATGTACTTGCTGACAAATGCGTTACCATGGAGCAGCTAACCAGCCCCTGCTCCATTATATGTTTATAGTTATCTTATTTGTACAACATATTTTATGTATGCATTTATTTACTTCCTGTACTTTTTGAGTCCAGGAAGCCTTTGAACTTCTCGTTCTCTCTCAGCTCTGGAGTCGATCAGATGACAAACCTGTGCTGACTGATTTGGCTGGGCAGCTCTTGAACAAATCGTTAGCTTTCACTAAGGATGAATGGCAGACAGGCTATCCTTCCCTTCTTTCTTGCTCACCGTTTACAGCAGGCACCCTCCTGGGCCCTCCCACCTACTCATTATCTTTGGAGTGAGAGCCATGTGGCAAGAAGTCCAGCGAAACCCCAGCTATCAGCCCAGGAGATCCTCGGTCTCACACAACAGCCAGCAATGATGCAGTACTAGATTCAACCACCGGAGGGCGCATGAGTGCAAATTTTGGTCCAAGTGGGATGACAGTCACCCAAGTAGGAGCCTAGATTTACAATCTGTGAGCCAGAGGGCCCAGTTAAACTTTGCCTAATTCCTGCCTCACAAAAACTGTGTGTATGGCAGTATATCTGTGTTCTTTTTAGCTGTGAAGATGTGGGTTAATTTTTATTCAGTGATAGAAAAATCGTGAAACTACAAGATAAAGACAGGGTCACAATCAAAGCAAAGCAAACTTCAGCCATCCAATCGCTGGGATCCCCTCACAATCTTTTGGGCTCTCCCAAAGGATTTGGGTCACTTCTCCAGCTCTGCCCTCTGCAGCACAGAGTCTCCTCCTGGCTCTACTCCACAGCTGATGCTGTTCTTGGTGCTGGTATCCCATAGTACTGACATCTCCAAATTGCTGGGGTCTTCGGCTTCAACTGAGCTGCACTTTCACCAATAGCCTCTCACTGGCTCTCTTCTTCTCTGCATGAGCCCTTCAACTGCCACTGAGGCTGTACCTTCACCAATGGCTTCTCCTGGCTTCTCCCAGTGCCAAGCCTTGGCTGTTCCTCGTAACCCCTTCATGACTTCAAAACCAGTTCCACCTAGGTGACCCTTAAACCACCAAGTTCAGCTGCCTGCACAAGGTGTGACCCTGGCCATGCATGCTTCTCTGTGCTGACTCTCAGGAAGCACTTTGTAGAAGATTTCACCTCAGTGATGCTGGTCTCTTCTTAGTCAGCCGACCAACATCCAGTATCCCGACAAAGCAAAGGTTTCACTTTAGTGGTTCTGATCTCTTGTTAATCACAGTTGGTTCTTGAGCCTCAGTTAACTAGAACCATAGAATCCCAATTCAAAATAACAAATGGTCGAATGGCGTCTTTACTCTTCCCTCTGAAACTTCACAAGGCAGGCAGGCCTCCATTGTCTGCATTGCTATATATATATATATATATATATATATATATATATATATATATATATATATATTTTTTTTTTTTTTTTTGGTTTTTCGAGACAGGGTTTCTCTGTGTAGCCCTGGCTGTCCTGGAACTCACTTTGTAGACCAGGCTGGCCTCGAACTCAGAAATCCGCCTGCCTCTGCCTCTGCCTCTGCCTCCCAAGTGCTGGGATTAAAGGCATGGTGACCGCCCGGCAGCCCTCAACATTTTTATCTTCCAAACTTCCACAGAACAGCTCACCAAGCTTTGAACGTTCAGTGGCTTTTCTAGCCCCACCCAAAGTCCTTCCACAACCCTCCCCAAAATAACACGGTCAGGTCCGTCACAGCGCTACCATATTATCCTGGTACCAACTTGTCTTAGGGTTTCTATTGCTGTATCGAAACACCATGACCAAAGCAACTTGGGGAGGAAAGGGTTTTTTCCGCTTACACTTCAACATCACAGTTCATCATCAAAGGAAATCAAGACAGGAACTCAAGCAATCTGGAGGCAGGAGCTGATGCAGAGGCCATGAAGGAGTGTTTACTGGCTTGCTTACTCTTTATGGCTTGCTATAGGACCCAGGACCAACCAGCCCAGGGATGGCACCACCCATAATGTGCTGGGCCCTCCCCCCAATAGGTCACAAATCAAGGAAATGCCCTACGGGCTTGCCTAGAGCTGAATCTTACGGAGGCAGTTTCTCAATTGAGACTCCCTTCTCTCTGGTGACTTTAACTTGTATCAAATTGACACAAAACTAGCCAGTACAGGGGCATTGGCTCTTTGGTGCTAGGAATAAAGCTCTATTTGCCTCTTATGCATAAGGCCTGAGCTTCATCTCCAGTGCCATAAATGAAAGGAAGGAAGGCAGGGTCTGGAGAAACTCAGGACTATAAATTGCAGGCCAGACTGGTACAATGAGCTCAAGGATAGCCTCAGCCACAGGGTGAGACCCTGGTAAAGAGAAGGAAGAAAGAACTGACCATCTGTGCTTAGAGCTGAACCTTTGTCCTTGGAACCCCCCCCACCCCCCCCACCACCACCTATAGTCCTGGTTCCATCCCCGCAGCCCAGAGAACAAGTCCTCTGTTCAATGCAGGATTAACACGAAACGGCAAGTCATGTGACCTTCAGGATATGCTCATTAGACTGAGACCCAACAGGTGTTAACGTCACCTATCGTAGGGAGCTGGGTTGAGTTTGGGGTTATTTATTTATGGCTGGTTTTGTTTGTGCATTTGGATTTTGGTGCCCTAGATCAAACCCCGGGGCCTCAGGCACACTACGTGCCCTGACAACTCTGGAAGCCCTGTGCCAGGGTTCCAGGGAGACAAACTGACAATGACTTAGCACAAATTCAGATAAGAGTGTCTCAAGGCACTCCCTATTAAAGGGGTGGCAAGACAGTGAGGCTGCTGCTGCTGCTGCTGCTGCTGCTGCTGCTGCTGCGGAGGCTCTCTAAGGCAAGGTGACTCTAAGCTCAAGCATCTACCTCCTGAATGCTGGAATTAAAGGTGTGCCCTGCTACCAGCATCACTGGTTTGTTTGTTTGCTTGTTTTGTTTTTCGAGACAGGGTTTCTCTGTGTAGCCCTGGCTGTCCTGGAGCTCACTTTGTAGACCAGGCTGGCCTCAAACTCAGAAATCTGCCTGCCTCTGCCTCCCGAGTGCTGGGATTAAAGGCGTACGCCACCAAGCCCGGCTTGGGCTGAGATTTGAAACCTCAAAGCCCACTCCACTCCTAGTGACACAGCTTCTCCAACAAGGCCACAGTTCCTAATCTTTCCTAAATAGTCCACCAACGGAGACCCAAACGTTCAAATACATATGCCTATGGGATGGAGGGAGGCTGGAGGGAGTCGTTCTCATTCAAACCACCACACAGATGAGAGGAAAGATAATTCCTGCCACCAGCCTAGGATCTGCACACACAGGCCCATGAACTCAAATATTACTACACACGCAAATACACACACACAGACACACCAACATGGAGAACAGAAAATAATCAAACCAGATGATGTTTGTATGCGGCCTTTGGGTTTTGGTACCATCTGACTCTTTGACAAATGTATAAATTGAGGTTCTGAACCACTCAGGCTGGCGGGGGGCGGGGGGGGGGGTAGTACGCTTCTAGATAAAGCATTTACATATGTGAGTTCAATGCCTGGGATAAACGAAGGGACAGAAGGAATGGGGGAGGCAAAGAAGGAAGAAGTACCCCAAGAGCAAATGTGGGGCCAAACTCCATCAGGATTTGTCTTTCTGGAAGCTTAGTTTTCCCTCCTCTTTGTGGTGTTTTTTGCTTCGGTGAATGACAGATACCAGGGTGGTGACTTCTTCAAGCTTTTATTTATTTACACATATATTTTTTAAAATGTCATGCTGGGGATTAAACGTAGGGTCTCACATATGCTAAGCAAGCCCTCGACCTTACACTTCATTCCTAGCCCTTATTCGTCTATCTATTTATTGTTAAGACTAACAATAAGTATATACCCAGGTCAGCCTGACTTTCACAATCCTGGCTGGGCCTCTGAGTGCTAAGATTACAAGCCTGGGTCACATCATTCAAACTTGACTTCCTTTTTCATTGTTGCTTGTATTTTTTGTTTGTTTGAGACAGGGTCTCACCTTATAGCCAAAGCTGGACTGGAACTCACTATGTAGACTAGGCTGACCTTGAACTCACAGAAATTTACGTGCCTCTGCCTCTTGAGTGCTCTGATTAAAGGAACTGGCGGATACATCCAGTCTACGACGTACTTCCATTTTCAAAATCTAAGTCCTAGCGGGAAGTGAGAACTGGGCAGGAATAACCGTACCGTGGGTTAGTTACCTCCATGAATTTACGGGACTTGGCCAGCGGTGACTGCCAACAACATCCTGGCTTGAGGCTGGAGTTACAGCAAAGACTGCTCTGGGGTCAGTCTGGAAAGGGAGCACGGGAGCCCAGAAATCAATCCGGTTCAAGTTCATAGCCAGGGCAGCCACAGAAAGTGCCAGGAAGGGAAAGGACACGGTGTTTAATCACACAATCCATGGACAGCCGTGGGCATCCAGTAATGCCTGGAATGAGTCAAGAAGGCATTGCCCCAGTTTTCACTAAGAGCTGCGAGGACAGCCTGTCCTGTTACAACCCACCCACAGCCTCCGTTGAAAGTATCCGAGTCGGCCTGCCGGGAAGCTTCCGGCACCAGTTTCCTGGCTCTGCAGATGACACAGACATTCCAGCTATGACTTCCAGTCTGATTTCAGCAGACTTAAGCAAGTGGGGAAACACCATGTACCTCCAGGGGAAGAAATTTTGGCTGCCATCTCCACCCTTCCCCTCAGCATCCACCCGTGGGTGGAGGTGGGTCGGGTTACGTGGGGCTTTCCATCCGTGTGTTTCAGAACACCACCATCTGGCCCTTCCTACTTGGCAAACACCCTGGCAAAGGGCCCTGGTCCATATCCTCCCAGAATGGACTGCTTTCGTTCTCTTGAATTCCACCTCCAGCAAAGACCCCCACCATTTTTTCCTGTCACTCGCTGCCCTCCCCCCGCCCCCCAAGAGTAAGTCTTAGCACAAGGCTTGTGTCTATGGTCTCTAGTCTCTTGACAACTGGCTGGTGCCTTAGTGGATTCGAACCCTACACTCATCTTGGGCAAGTGACTATGTGACTGCGTCTCCGTTTCCACTTTTCTACGGTGAGAATAATGAACACTCCAACCAGCGTTTGTAAGGAAAAACGACAGCTCTTACGGTGCCCGCAGCACGTGACACGCAGGGGGGCAGGAGTACATCACCAACAGCAGTTAAGCCAGGGGTAGGGCTGGTTTTTGTAACCGGTTCACACTGCCAGCTAAGTTTTCCTGTACGCAGGGTCTCCAAGCCCCGCTTTCACCCAGGTTAGCACACAAGACATGCGCGGAAACTGTGTCCCCGTGGCGTGATCTGGGCGGCCAGAGGTCTCGTCGCTCAGCATCGCCTCTGCACCCGGCCCCTCGGGCCCCGGGGCACCGCAAAGGGCGCGCGCGGGAGCAAGCAGGTGTCCTGGAACCGGTTCCCACCGGATCGCAGACCCTTTGCGCTCAGCTCCTTTGCTCTCAGTCCCTGAGCCCAGAGAAAGGGGGTGTGACTCAGCGCGGGGGGTGGGGGGAGGGCGTGTGCAGGCTCTGTCCCACGAGCAAAAAGAGGGCCGCTTGCAGAATTCGGGTCGTGCGCAGGCCCAGGGGCGTGTGCTGGCCATATCCCTTGAGCCAGAAAAAGGGCGTGTGCAGGCGGCGGGGGCGCGTGCATGGTGCCTTCCACCCGGGCGGAGCTTTTGCGCTCGACCCAATACTCTCCGCTATAAAGGTCGCGCTCCGCGTGCTTCTCTCCATCACGCTCCTAGAACTCTTCAAACCGATCTCTCGTCGATCTTCAACCGCCGCCTCCACTCGCCATGGACCCCAACTGCTCCTGTGCCTCCGGTAAGGGGGACTGCTGACGGGATTTCTGGGAGAGCTAGACAGGCTTTTTGGCCCCTCCTTTAGTAATTACTTTAAGGGTACGACCGGCTACCCCTTCCGAATGAATTCTGAAGCACTCCTGCTCCTTTAAACTAGTCCTTGAGATAGTGGCTCGCCTACCCGGGTGATTTGCCTCACCTTCCTAGGAGAACAGCGTTCAGGTACTCCCGGGTCCCACTCAACCGCGCTCACTGACTGCCTTCTACTTTTAGATGGATCCTGCTCCTGCGCTGGCGCCTGCAAATGCAAACAATGCAAATGTACTTCCTGCAAGAAAAGTAAGTTGGATCTTCTCTGCCATTTCCCCGTCACTCTCCTGGGGTCCCTAGCCCGCCGCGCCGCGCCTTCCCTCCCGGGAGCGTTCAGGTGGTGTGCCTCTGACAAGGTTTCTCGCTCACGTTCAACTCTTCTCTCCCCACAGGCTGCTGCTCCTGCTGCCCCGTGGGCTGTGCGAAGTGCTCCCAGGGCTGCATCTGCAAAGAGGCTTCCGACAAGTGCAGCTGCTGTGCCTGAAGGGGGGCGGAGGGGTCCCCACATCTGTGTAAATAGACCATGTAGAAGCCTAGCCTTTTTTGTACAACCCTGACTCGTTCTCCACAACTTTTTCTATAAAGCATGTAACTGACAATAAAAGCCGTTGACTTGATTAATTCAGCTTGTCTCTGTGCATTGGTTAAGGGCTGGCAGAGGCGTTGAGATGGGACTGCAGCAGCTGAATTTGAGCTAGTCGGATTATATTTCTCTGGACTTTGACCGCCTAGAAAGTGGTCATGCAGAAGCATGCATTGGTCACAGAAATGGGCCATTCCTACTGGGCGTGTGTGTGTGTGTGTGTGTGTGTGTGTGTGTGTGTGTGTGTGTGTGTGTATTGGGGATTAAACCGAAAGCTTCCTGCTTACTAAACCCAGGTGCTCTAATGCGCCACATCCCTACCCCTAATTATTTTCGGTTTTTAGGCTTAAAGTATGAAATACCTGTAAATAAAAATGGGAGTGAGTCAGATATGACGTCTCCCACGAGTAATAACCCCAACACTTGAGAGCCTGAGGCAGAAGGACCACTAACTCTGAAGCCAGCTTGGTCTCAAATTTTGGTGACCTTTGGTTTTGAGGCCAGATCTTAACTGTGTAACCTAAGCTGTCCTTGAGCTTCTGCCTTAGACTTATAAATTCTGGGCTTACAGACTAAAATCCATTTTTAAAAATTCAGTAACATGGGCTGGCAAGGTGGCTCGGGTTAAGAGCGCTGGCTGCTCTTCCAGAAGTCATGAGGTCAATTCCCAGAAACCACATGGTGGTTCACAACCTTCCATAATGAGATCTGACGCCCTCTTCTGGTGTGTCTGAAGTCAGCTACAGTGTACTTAAAATAATAAATCTTAGCCGGGCGTGGTGGCGCACACCTTTAATCCCAGCACTCCGAAGGCAGAGGCAGGTGGATTTCTGAGTTCGAGGCCAGTCTGGCCTACAAAGTGAGTTCCAGGACAGCTAGGGCTGCACAGAGAAACCCTGTCTCGAAAAACAAAAACAACAAAAATAAATCTTTGGGCTGGAGCAAGGGAGGGAGGGGGTGAGTGAGTGAGTGGGGCAACCAGAGAGCGCAGAGGTCCTAAATTCAATTCCCAGCAACCATATGAAGGCTCACAACCATCTGTACAGCTACGGTGTACTCATACATAAACTATTTTTTAAAAATCAGTAACAAGAACAAAGCCATGAAGAGTACTGTAAACACTATAAGTATCCAAGGGTATGCCTTGCAGCGTGGAGACTAAATGGCACAATGTGTCCAGCCTAGAGCCCCCACGAGGAACTGCCCATCTACAGTGACACTGACAGGGATAGTTTTCCCTCTTCCACAGAGCCCAGTGGTATGACTTGACTGTCAGTCTGAAAGTTCCTCTCGGAGTCAGGCAGAACTCTGCCCCTCACTCATCCCAACCCCTGGCAATTTAAGCAAAGTGACTAGAAATTTGGATGGAACTGCTCAGCATCTTCCCAGGAGCAAGGGGTCCAGGTGGAGTCTGCAATTTGGACAATTTGGAGGGCGGGCGGGGTGGAATTTCCTTCTCTTTAGAAAGCTGTAAGGGCATGAATGACACACAATTAAAACCAACGGTTAATGCCCCCTGGCTATTTGTTGAGGTAATGCGATTTGGTCTTCAATCAAAGGGAAAGAGGAGTTTCTCCAGAAGTCAGGACCAAGCTTGCTCTTGGGCTTTCTCTGTGAAGAGTAAATTTACAAGACAGCCTGTATTTCTCATTGCCAGGAAGTCCTAGTTCACAGCCCACTTTCTCTCTTACTGGTCATGTAGCCTGGACAAGTCACTGAACCTCTGACATAGCCTGTTGTTATATCCCAGACTGAACCCCTCTTTCTTTTCTTTCTTTTTTTTTTTTGTTGTTGTTGTTTTGTTGTTGTTTTTTGATTTTTGGTTTTTGTTTTTTTGGAGACAGGGTTTCTCTGTGTAGCCCTGGCTGTCCTGGAACTCACTCTGTAGACCAGGCCAGCCTCGAACTTAGAAATCCACCTGCCTCCCAATTGCTGGGGTTAAAGACATGCACCACCACTTCCCGACCAGACTGAACCCCTCAGATGCTGATCTGTCACTCAGCTAAAATCTAGATGCTGATAACCACATGTCCTCCAAATACACGGGCAACCAAGCCCAGACCTGGTGGGGTTTTTGTTTGTTTGTTTGTTTTTTCAAGACAGGGTTTCTCTGTGTAGTCCTGGCTGCCCTGGAACTCACTCTGTAGACCAGGCTGGCCTCACACTCAGAAATCTGCCTGCCTCTGCCTTCTGAGTGCTGTGATTAAAGGCGTGCGCCACCATGCCCGGCCAGACCTGGTGTTTTGAGAACTTTCTTGGTTGAGTGCAGTTTGGGAATTTGGCCTCATGTGTCCCTTGTTGACACCATTCATACAGTGCTGGCTTTGAGGTGGTACTGAGCTCAGGTGCGTGAGAATGTAACCTTGGAGATTTCCCTCATTGTCTCCAAACAGAGCTAATAAACAACAAACAAATACCCTAATCAAGAGTCTTGTGTGTCCAGTGCTGGGGGTGGGGAGGTGGGGGAGTGTCCAGTGTAATGGGGGGTCTAAGGGATGAATGTTGGGACCTCGCTTAGTCCCTGAATGCCTTGAAACCACGTGAATGACAGTTACACTTTAGCTTCTCAATTCAAACGTTAGATGTTGGGCTGGGAATTGGCATTGTGGTGAGAACTTAGCCTTCTGCATGAGGCTCTGGGGTTCATCTCTAGAACCATTAAAAAAAGCAACGTGGGTCTGGGAATGTAGCTCAGTGGTACAACCCTCACCTAACATGCACAAACCCCGGCCTTCAGTCCCCAGTACGGTGTAAGCAAGGTTTGGTGGCACACATCTGTAATTCTAACACTCAAGAGTCGGAGGCAGGAGGATCAGAGGTTCAAGGACTATAGCAAGTTTAAGGCCTTGGCCACATGTAACGTCGTCTCAAAAAAGAAGTCACACACAAAACACTTTGGGTATTGTGATACACACACACACACCTGTATCCTAGCAACTTGGGAAGCTGAAACAGAAGAGTGTCTCAAGTTCAAGGCCAGACCAGGCTGTTCAGTGAGCTACAGCCCATTGTGAATTACAGAGTGGCACCCCTGGAAAAGGAGAAGAAGAAGGGGAGGAGGAGAAACTGGGGCCTGGTGACATACCTCTATTATCCTGTCTACTCTCCCGACACTGAGGCAGGGGGAGGATTTCCAGCTCAGTCTAGCTACAGAGCACAGTTTTTGTTTTTGTTTTTTTTAAGTTTGATCCTTTATTTCATGTATGCATGTACACCGTCAATGTCTTCAGATGCACCAGAAGAGGGCATCTGATCCCATTACAGATGGTTATGAGCCACCATGTAGTTGCTGGGAATTGAACTCAGGACCTCTGGAAGAGCAGTCAGTGCTCTTAACCACTGAGCCATCTCTCCAGCCCTACAGAGCACATTTAAAGTCAGCCCGAACAACTTAGTGAGACCCTCTTTCAAAATAAAAGACTGTAAAGGACTGGAGGCAAAACTCAGGTGCAGAATGCTTGCCTGGTGATCAGGAAGCCTTGGGTTCAATCCTCACTGAAAAAAAGGGGAAAAAAATCATATTATGCAAGAGGTCTAAAGGCCCAAGAATCTGTTACAGATCTCAGTTTTGGCAATAGACAATAAAACATAACAAACTGATAAAACAAGCAAAAACACCAACTATATGTGGTCCAGCAGAAACATCTCCGTATGCATCCAGAAAACAAGGAAGAGGCAGAATAAAGGACTTGGGCATCTTTGTGCCAGAGCACACCTCAGCCTGACTTGTACCCTAGGAGCCAGCAGTCCCTGCCTTTGCAGAATCACTGATGTCTCTGACGTGAGATCTCTGCTTAGGAGTTGCCCTTGAGTGCTTGGAATTTGTCTCTAGCCCAGGCTGAAATCCTCTGCTCTTTCCAAGCCCAGTCCTTAGCTACTTAAAACCAGTAAATTCATGAGATCTGGAGAGAACTGACCAACATTAGTCAAGCAAGAATTCTGGTTTTTTTGTTTGTTTGTTTGGTTTTGGTTTTTGGTTTTTCGAGACAGGGTTTCTCTATATAGCCCTAGCTGTCCTGGAACTCACTTTGTTGACCAGGCTGGCCTCGAACTCAGAAATCCGCCTGCCTCTGCCTCCTGAGTGCTGGGATCAAAGGCGTGCGCCACCAACACCCGGCTTGTTTTTTTTTTTTTTTTTTAATCTTTAATCACTTCCTTATTAACTTTTGAAATAGGATCTCATTTGTGTGGCCCTGGCTGGCCTTGAATTTTGCAGAGATCATCTGCCTCTGACTTCTAAGAGCTGAGATTAAAGAGCTACCCTAAGGCAAGAATTTAACTGTATAGATAAAGACTCAGTTCCAAATGAAGGTTTTTTTTTGGATCTTCCCACGCAGAGGGTATTGCTGTGTTGTCTCCTCCAAGAGGAAATATCCGGAGGAAGGAGAAACGCCCTGGGTAATATTATACTACCAAACCAGTGGGTTGATAATAGAAAGACACTTGTATCTAAACCACCATGAAGGAGGAGGAAGAGGAGGAGGGGGGAGGAGGAGAAAAAGGAAGAAGAGAGGAGAAAGAAGGGGAGAAGAACGGAGAAGAGGAGGAAGAAGAGGAGGAAGAGGGAGAGGGGGAAGAGGAGGGGGAAGTGTGTGTGTGGGGGGGGGGAGTGTCATAGCCCAGCACCTGGTGCCTTCTCTGCCTACAGATGAACTTTGTACAGAATCACAGCAAGAGAACGTGGGACAAATACAGGAGCGTTAGTGCCAGGCAGTGCTGGTTCACAGCCGTTGTACTACTGACTGGATATATGGCCTGGGCAAGTCACTGAACCTCTGAATCCTCTGTCCTTGTGTGTAAATAGAATTTGCATCTCTCTATAGGTATTAAATGAGAAATTGGTTTAACTCCTGGTTCTGGCATAATAGACATATTGCTGGTGGTGGTTCTACCACAGTTAAGCAAAAACCTGCCCAAAGTCGTATAGCTCAGAAGTGATGGTATGCATGAGCCAACAGTGTAGCTGTTCTCTTGCCCAGGACACAAGGCCTGCCTGACAGCAGACTCTAATGTTACTCAAAATCAGAAGCATTAAAAAAAAAAGAAAGAAAGAAATAGCTGACTTTATTTTTTTTATCTAATGCAGTCCCCACCTAAAATGATCTCTCTGGAGGGAGGGTACCTTGGTTTTTAAAACCAGCCTGGAGTAGAGCAGATGGGTTAAGGTGAGTGACCCCTCAGCCCTGGACATTCTTAGATGAGCCCCCTCAGGAGTAGAGAATAATGTTGAGATGAGTTCTGTTGGCTAAAATAATCAAGGCTAGTCTTTATAAAACTGTCTCCTCTTCTCCTAGCTTCGATCCAGAGAGAGACCTGGGCGGAGCTGGTCGCTGCTCAGGAACTCCAGGAAAGGAGAAGCTGAGGTTACCACGCTGCGAATGGGTTTACGGAGATAGCTGGCTTTCCGGGGTGAGTTCTCGTAAACTCCAGAGCAGCGATAGGCCGTAATATCGGGGAAAGCACTATAGGGACATGATGTTCCACACGTCACATGGGTCGTCCTATCCGAGCCAGTCGTGCCAAAGGGGCGGTCCCGCTGTGCACACTGGCGCTCCAGGGAGCTCTGCACTCCGCCCGAAAAGTGCGCTCGGCTCTGCCAAGGACGCGGGGCGCGTGACTATGCGTGGGCTGGAGCAACCGCCTGCTGGGTGCAAACCCTTTGCGCCCGGACTCGTCCAACGACTATAAAGAGGGCAGGCTGTCCTCTAAGCGTCACCACGACTTCAACGTCCTGAGTACCTTCTCCTCACTTACTCCGTAGCTCCAGCTTCACCAGATCTCGGAATGGACCCCAACTGCTCCTGCTCCACCGGTAAGACTCCCGATCCTTGGTCTTTAGAATACCAAGTTGGGACCGCAGAGCGGAATCCCCGAGTTGTAGAGGCTTGGCGGGAATAGGCACCTTTAGTTGGCGATTCATTCCGGTTCTTTCTAGAATCCGCTCTTGCAAAAGCCTTCATTAGTTACGAGTATTGTCGAACGGGTCCTTTGGCGGGGTTGGGGCTAGGATTTAGACGCGCAAATGTCCGGTTCCTGATCACCCAGTTAGTGGGGACATCTGGGTTGAGTCCCAGGCATTACTAAACTTACTGTGAATTGCTTGAATTAAGAAAGAGGTGAAGGACCTTTATGTCTTGGGACTCAAAGACATAATCCCTGACTTAACCTGTGAGGAGAAAAGTGGGGCTAGGCTCCCTGCAGCTCCGAGGAGGACTTAGTGAACTGAGCCGGGACTCGTGGTGTTGGCCACTGCTGTAATGCTGCCTCCCTCATGCTGTCTTCTTTCTCCTCCCCAGGCGGCTCCTGCACTTGCACCAGCTCCTGCGCCTGCAAGAACTGCAAGTGCACCTCCTGCAAGAAGAGTGAGTTGGGACACCTTGGGTGGCGGCTAAGGCTAGGGGCGGGGAACTCCTACAAAACTGGCTCTGAGAAATGTCCTTTGCTTCCCGGAGGCCATTGTATTGTCTCGGGGACAGAACTATACAGAGAACTATTTAAAAAAACCGAGGTCTTCTCTGTTGGGGACAGGAAGCAGAGGTCTTCAGCCAGGCTGACCTCTTCCTCCTCCTTTCTAGGCTGCTGCTCCTGCTGTCCCGTGGGCTGCTCCAAATGTGCCCAGGGCTGTGTCTGCAAAGGCGCCGCGGACAAGTGCACGTGCTGTGCCTGATGTGACGAACAGCGCTGCCACCACGTGTAAATAGTATCGGACCAACCCAGCGTCTTCCTATACAGTTCCACCCTGTTTACTAAACCCCCGTTTTCTACCGAGTACGTGAATAATAAAAGCCTGTTTGAGTCTAACTCTGGTTTTCTTGGTGTGGTTTGGCAATAAGAAACTGGGGTGACTTGATAGTCTGGGGATCTGGTTTTGGACCCCCTCGTGCCTTTACCTCCCGCCTCTGGCCCTCACAGAGGGGTAATGTCTTTGGGTAAAGCCAAGCTATCCCATAAGCTTCCTCATGGAAAACAGCTGTGTGCCTGGTCAGGTCTTGTGTTAGGGGAAGGGAGGGAGGGAGGGTGGTCCTGGAAGACTTGATGTCCCATCCTGGAAGCACAGAAAATCTTATCATTTATATTCTCTTTGGATTCTGGTTTCCTCTCACATTGTTGGGTATAAGGAGGTGGGTATGAAAATTAACATAGGGTGTCTCGTATGCTAGGCAGGGACTAACACTGAACTAGATTCCAGAGGGGCTTTCTTGGCTGTTTTGACACAAGTTGCTTACCTTGTCCTAGAACTCATTCTGCAGTCCAGTCTGACCTTGAGTTTTTGATTCTCCTGCCTCAGCTTCCCAAGTACCTGGGATTACAGGAGTGACTGTGTCACCAGGCCATCTCCTATTCAGCCACCAAATGCAGACACTATTGCATATGCCATCAAGATTTTGCTGAAAGGACCCTGATAAAGCTGTCTCCTGTGAGGCTTTGCCAGTGCCCAGCAAACACAGAAGTGGATGCTCACAGTCAGCTATTGGATGGAACACAGGGCCCCCAATGGAGGAGCTAGAGAAAGTACCCAAGGAGCTAAAGGGATCTGCAACCCTATAGGTGGAACAGCAATCTGAACTAACCAGTACCCCCTGAACTCGTGTATCTAGCTTCGTATGTAGCAGAAGATGGCCTAGTTGGCCATCACTGGGAAGAGAGGACCCTTGGTCTAGCAAACTATATGCCCCAGTTCAGGGGAAAGCCAGGGCCAAGAAGTGGGAGTGAGTGGGTAGGGGAGCGGGGTGGGGGTAGGGGTGGGGTATAGGGGACTTTTGGGATAGCATTTGAAATATAAACGAAGAAAATATCCAAAAAAAAAAAGATGGAAAAAAAAGTGATAAAGAGCGTGGGTCCTGCCTGTAATCAAGATATTTGAGATGTAGCAGCAGGAAGGCCAGGAATTCAAGGCTAGGTATTAAGTTTTTTTTTTTTTTTTAAAGATTTATTTATTTATTATATGTAAGTACACTGTAGCTGTCTTCAGACACTCCAGAAGAGGGAGTCAGATCTTGTTACGGATGGTTGTGAGCCACCATGTGGTTGCTGGGATTTGAACTCCTGACCTTCGGAAGAGCAGTCGGGTGCTCTTACCCACTGAGCCATCTCACCAGCCCCAGGTATTAAGTTTTAGAGGGTAGCCTGGGCTACATGTGACCTTATGTCAAAAATAAGTGTCGCCGGGCGTGGTGGCACACTCCTTTAATCCCAGCACTTAGGAAGCAGAGGCAGGCAGATTTCTTGAGTTCGAGGCCAGCCAAGACTACACAGAGGAAACCCTGTCTCGGAAAAAAAAAAAGTGTCACAGAGTATGACAACTCCCAGATGTTTGGTCCCCAGATGTTCTACATACTTTGATTTTTAATTTGTGTGTATATGTGCCTGCCCATGCACACACACACACACACACACACACACACACAAGTGTTTGTGGTGAACGTGGAGGCCTGAGATCTTCATTACATCCCACCTTACTTTGTGAGAAGTGATCTTTTTTTTTTTTAAGATTTATTTATTTATTTATCATATGTAAGTACCCTGTAGCTGTCTTCTGACACTCCAGAAGAGGGAGTCAGACCTCATTACAGATGGTTGTGAACCACCATGTGGTTGCTGAGATTTGGACTCAGGACCTTCTGAAGAGTAGTCAGTGCTCTTGCCCACTGAGCCATCTCTCTAGCCCGTGAGACGTGATCTTTAGCAGGACTTAGAACTGTATTTCTGCTAGACTGGATGTCTAGCAAACCCTGGAGATCCACCTCTGTCCGCTCAGCACTGGGCTTAGATTTGGACTGCCCCTCCGGGCTAGTTATGTAGGTGCTAAGAATCCACACTACAGTGAGCCTCAATGGTGGGCAGCAAGCACTCTAAGGATAGACCCTAACCCCTTACTGCTTTTATTTTCTACACACCTTACACCTGATGCATTTTCTAGGCACCTTAAACACCCCTGCAGGGAACGCCCTCAGCACTCAGCTCAGCCACACCCAACAATGTGACATTGGAGTAAATGATACTATTTGTACGAAGGAAAAAAAAAAAGCTCAGAGAACACAAAGTACACTTTTTTGAAGATTCGACAGAAGACAAATATATGAACTCAGGGGGAAATTGATTAACCTCTGCACACAGCTGCTCACTGCAGTGTCCCGTGTGCACACACCTGCAGCTGCGCTGGCCCAGACATCCCGAAGGAAGTCAGTGATGGCCCCGATGGCCCCTGTGCACACCATATCCCGCCTTGGGAGGGCCTCCACTGTTGTGGCTTAGGTGACAGTTTCTTGCAAAGTCAGGATGAATTTGCTCTTTCAAATTCCAGTACTGTGACCAGGGATTGAGGACCTTTCCCACGTTTGTAGTCTTCCAACTTTAAATGAAGTACTTTGTGTCAAAAACTGCCCAGTGGACTAGGGAGGGTTCACTGGCTATGGAGAGCCTAGGATAGTTTTAGGCCAAAACCCGCACCTATTTGTATAAACAATGGAAAGCAGAGACAAAGTCCCGTGTCTGTCCTCTTTCTAGGTACAAGGGAAGGAGGTGGAGACAAAGACTGGCAATGTCACAGAAGCGACACCTACACACACTAACCTTACTCTCACTTTGACGGGAAGAGCAAGGTGACTACCATAGTGAAGAGTTGAGGGTGGGAAACAGCCAGGACTAGGTTCTTGGAACTTTAATAGGGAGGAATGACCGGCAAACTTGCTAGAACTGGCCAAAAAAAAAAAAATCAGGGTGATTGCAAGCAGCGTAGAGCTGAGCGCAAAACCCCGCCTCCTGCGGGCCGCCCAGTGGCGGGCGCAGAAGAAACGCCCCCTGCTGGGTGCACCCTCTGCACGCGGAGACTGCTCCTGGTGGGAAGCTTGCGCTCAGCTCTGCTACACTTGGTAGAACTAAGGCAAGGACGAGTGCGCTGGTGCTGCGAAGAGGGCGGGGCTATTGCACACAGCCCAGAACCCACTTAGAAGCTGCCAGTCTTCTATCCTATTACCTATTAAGCCTCCCGGGGTGCGGGGGGTTCAACCTCTTCAAATTGTTCAGGGAGCGGAAGTGTACATTTCTGCACAACCCAGCCAGCGGCAAGCCAGCTGAGAGTCATGGGTGCAAAGTGTTGGCAGGACCTTTGCACGCAGAGTGGGGCTTTAACTATAAAGTGAGCAGCAGCAGGCAGGTTCCTTGGTTTCTGTGTGCCTCTCAGAAGCCTAGCTGATTTTTTGTTCATTTCTTTGAACCTCAAGTCATTTGCAGTGGAAATGGCCCCCAGCTGCTCCTCTGCTCCTGTGTCCCTCATAAAGGATTTCAGAGCACACGTTTTTTTCTGAAATAAAAAGTATTAGCTCGGAACACCCCCAAGACTAAGGTCTCAGCACCGACATGGTGAAGTTATTTGGCCCAGAGGGCCAGAGGGCAGGGAATATGGGACAAAGACGGGAGATAGAGGACTAGAGAGAAAGGGAAGGGGGACAGATTGGGGTGGGCAGGAATATTTGTCCTGGAGAAACAGAATACTGTCTCTGGGTCGAGAGGAGGCAGACTTGGCACACAGGAAAGTGGTGATTTATATACCACCAAGGGGAAACTCTGTGTTAGGAGGGGGTGTTTAATTTTAACTGGGCGTGTTAATTAGGTGAGCCAAAGGGGGCTTTTGATTGCCGCACTTCAACACTTTGATAGCTGGACCTTGGTAGTCAGCCTCGGGAGGAGGGATTGGCCACATAAGAGAACAGACCTTGGTGGTGAGCTTTAGGAATGTGATCTCACAGTTTTTTCAGCAAGACAGAGGGAATGGGGGAGAAGGGCAGGCCTGCTAGACGCATGCTTGCCACACCTGGCCAGAGTTGTTTTCATTTCTGGATGAAGTGGACTCCTTACTGCACACTGCTGGTTCTCTTTCTAAGGAGCCCTTTGCTAGTTTGTCCGTCCCCCCACCCCACCCCCACCTCAGCAGCTTCACCGCACCTCGGAAGTTACTAAGTTTCAGCTCCTCCTTCTCTCAAGGTTCTCATTTCAAGGCAGAAAGAACTGGGCGGTAACCTGTTGCGTCCGTGCACTGGCCGCTCTGGAGCGCCTCACTTTTTCTTTCCTGTGGGAAGAACATCTGAGAGTGACTGTACTTCCCAGCAGTAGGGTGGAGTAGCCCCATGGCATGCTTCTGTGTGCCGCACAGGACAGGGGGGTGAATGGCGGGCCCAGACATGCACCGCAATGCTGCCCTCAGGGACCCTGCCCTGGCTCTTGCCTGTGTCTCTAGCTCACTGCTTCTCTTTCCTTCCCACAGGTGGCTCCTGCAGCTGCGAAGGCTGTAAGTGTGCCTCCAGCCAAAGACAAAGGTCTTCAGGGGTTAAAGGATAGCCAATGTCCCCAGAGTTGCACACCCAGAGCCAGCTGTGGCTTCCCTCTCAAGCTCAGCCTCCACCCCCAGATCTTCTTTGGCTGGAGCGGGACAATTAAATTTGATGACTTCATTCTGATCTGGTTTTCTTTTTTTTCTTTTTTTTCTTTTTTTTGATTTATTTATTTCTTTATTATATGTAAGTACACTGTAGCTGTCTTCAGACACACCAGAAGAGGGAGTCAGAGCTCGTTACGGATGGTTGTGAGCCACCATGTGGTTGCCGGGATTTGAACTCAGGACCTTCAGAAGAGCAGTCGGGTGCTCTTACCTGTTGAACCATCTCACCAGCCTCTGATCTGGTTTTCTGTGTGTGGCCTGGGATAAAGGACTGAGATGAGGGATTGAACATAAACACAGAGACCTTGACTGTGGACTCAAATGTTGTAGGCCCACCCCTACACAAACTACACAGGTAAGGCATATTGGGGCTTTGTGTGTTGGTGGGGAGACAGACCTGTTCCGTCCATCCTCCATGAGCATGTTCACACTGCAGTGATCTCTAGCTCCTACTTTCAAGCTCTGACTCCCTCTCTCTCTTCTTTTGTTTTTATTTTTGTTTGTTTACTTTAAAAAAAAGATTTATTTATTGATTATAAATATTATATATTATTCAGACACTCCAGAAGTCAGATCTTGTTACGGATGGTTGTGAGCCACCATGTGGTTGCTGGGATTTGAACTCTGGACCTTCGGAAGAGCAGTCGGGTGCTCTTACGCACTGAGCCATCTCACCAGCCCGTTTGTTTATTTTTTGAGACAGGATTTCTCTATGTAGCTCTGGCTATCCTGGACTCAATTAGACCAGGCTGGCCTCGAACTCACAGAGATCCCTCTGCCTCTGCCTCCCGTTAGGATTAAAGGCGTGCACCATCACGCCCGGCTGAGCTGATTCTCTTACCCTGCTTTGGTTCTCACCAGGTTATAGACATGGAAATTGTGGTTAGAAAAAAAAAATGTTCCCCGAGGGTGTGCATTGCACACACCTTCTCCAAGATGAGGGCCCCACACTGTGAGCAGCAGTAGGTCAGACATCCACACAGGGAGATACCAATGTGTAGGAATCCTGAAAGGACACTAGACAGTCAGGAAGAGCTCCGGGTCGTGACTAGCACCTTTTCTGTGGGAGTGCCTCCTCGAGTCAGGATGAATTTGCCCCTTCAGAGTCTAGGTCTTGATCATTAAGTCGTCCAAGATTTGGAGGCAATTGCCCAACGTTCTAGGGATGTGTGATTGGCTCCAGAGGAAGTACTGCCAGTCAAGGTGTGTTGGAATGTGTTGTTGAGCGTGCAAGCTTGGTGCTCCCCAGGAAAGTTCCATATGAACTAGTACCTACACTGTATCCATCGGTCCCTCCACCCTTAGCTATAGACAGACCGTGGACCAGAACCCCCTGCCTATTGTGGTGCAATAGAAAAACAGAGCCACGTGTGAGGTATGGCTGAGAGTGAGAGAAAAGAGAGACCGTGCAGAGGAACACAAAGATGACAGACACTAGTGACCAATCCCTCACAGCTCATCAGAGCTCGGCACTTCTGGAGCACATACTCCAAGCCAGGGTAAGGTGACATTCATCATGACGTCTGGGGCGGGAGTGGGGGAGGTGAGGGTGAAAACTGGACCGGTTTTCTGGAATGCTGATGTGAGAGTGAAGTCCAGCAAACTTAAAGTAACTGGGAAGGGCCTGCCTGGAGGCGAGGAGGCCCAGGGGGCAAGACATCTGCTGAACAAGATAGAGCCGGCTCCGGAGGAGAGACTCCGCCGTGCGCAGAAGCTCTGCGCTCAGCTCATCTGGTGCGCTCTGCACTACCCACGGCCAGGTGCGGATGACTCAGCCAAAGAGGACGCCGGTGCTGAGTGCACCAGGCCGCCGTGACACCTGGAAAGGCTCTAAGCTGCCCTCTGGTGGTCACCTCCACCTCCGCTTGGACCTCCACACAGGCTTAGACCTCCGTCTTCACACGGTCTGGAAATAGAGCCACTGAGCAGCTGGGAAGTGAGCCCTGGAATGGGCCTTAGGAGTCCCAGTTCCCAGAGACAGCAATGAACGTGCCTGGCTGTGAGGACGTCGGTCTTGGGTTATAAGCTCAGTGAACTCCGTTTGTCCACTGATTGCTCTCTAGTCGAGTTCCTGATAGCAAGCATGTCCACCCTGAATGCTCCTCCCTGTCAAACACCAGGCTTGAGGCTTAAGCTCCTCGATCTTACATCACTCAGCTGGTTGGGGGCCTATACCCGGACCCAGGGCTCCGTGTGGATCTGGGAGTCTCAGTGCAGGGTGAGGGCAGAGAGCTGAGGACCTCCGATCCTGACTTCAGTTGCTGTCCCCATGGGCTCACTTAACTTTCCTATGTGTGGTAAACCCGAAGGGCGCTTGCCCTTCTCAGATGAGGGCACATAAGAATGGGCCTCTCTCCCTTTTCCTCGAGTCAGGCAGGAGCTCTTGGGGCTGACACTGCTACCGAAGGTGCCCTGGCAAGTTAATGACTGTGTGCTCTGCCTCCTTTGTTTCCTTTATCCTCTAACCCTTTCCTCACAGATGACTCCCGCACTTGCACAGTGGCAGGTGCCCTTCGTGCAGGAACCTTAGTAGGTAAGGGCTGAGGACTGGATTGAGTCAGAGCAGTCGGCGCCAACATCCACTTCCTGTTTCCCATCCTCAGCCATTGACTGAGGGTCAGAGCAGAGAGAACAAGGGCGTTGATTCTTTATCCTTAGAAATGGGACACCGAGGCCCGCCCAGAGAGTGTGGACCAGGCAGCTCAGACCTGATGCTGGGAAAGTGTCCTAAGTAACACAGTATTTGTTCCCAGTCTCCCTGCTGCCGACTTTCCGCACTTTTCTCGGTTCCTCCAGCCGGTTGCTCCCGTGGGGTGGGAAGCAGAGCTGCTCCTGGGCCTTCTGTCGAGCACTGAGCCTACAAAGGGCCATTAAGCAGCTGCAGCTGCTGCATGTGAGCTGGGGCAGCGCTCCCTACAACGTCATGATATCTACAAGTCAGACTTGATTTTCACATAGCGCTCGCCTATTTGCTTGCCCGCTTCCCTCCCGGTTGCAGGCAGCAGCAGCTTGGTCTCATGGACCTAGGACACCTGCATTTATTTTAATTAATTAATTAATTAATTAATGGGTTAAATCAATTTTTCACGTGGCCTGGAGAGATGGCTCAGAGGTAAGAGCACTGGCTGCTCTTTCAGAGGTCCTGAGTTCAATTCCCAGCAACCACAAGATGGCTCACAACCATCTGTAATGAGATCTGGTACCCTCTTTTGTCATGCAGGCATACAGATAAGCAGAACCCTGTATACATAGTAAATAAATCTTTTTTTTTAATTAATTATTCACAGTGCTGGGAGCCTTGCTAGGAAAGCGCTCTACCACTGAGCAGCACACGCCTGGCCCAGGAAACTCTTTTCTATGTGTACTTCAGGTTAAAACGCATGGAAGCGCCATACAGAACCACTTGGGAAAATAAAACGGTCTCTGTCGTTTTCTCTCTGGTCTCAAGCCCAGACAACATTTCTTTTTAAAATATTGTTATTATCATTGTTATTATTATTTTAGCTGTTGTATGTGTGTGTGTGGCGTGTGCTTGTTAGTGTAGGTGTTTGTGTGTTTTGTGTAGGTATGTATAGCATAGGTCTAGATATCAGGTGTCTTTACTGGACCACTCTCCACCTGTATTTGTAGAGACAGGGTCTCTCACTGAGCCTGAAAGTTATTGATTAGGGCTGGGCTAACCAATGAGCTTCAAGGATCCTCCTGTCCCCACCGCCCTCTGTGTTGGGGTCAAAGGCACATGCCACTATGAGTGGCTTCTTACATGGGTGTTAGGGATCCAAGTTCAGGTCCCCATGCTTTTGAGGAATAGCCTCTATTGACTGGGTCACCTCTACAGCCCCATTGCTATTCATTTTAAGTTAACTTACATTATGGTATTTTCTTTCTCTTTTATATTTTTTTAAAGATTTATTTTATGTACATGAGTACACTGTAGCTGTCTTCAGACACACCAGAAGAGGGCATTGGATCCCATTACAGACAGTTGTGAGCCACCATGTGGTTGCTGGGAATTGAACTCAGGATCTCTGGAAGAGCAGTCAGGGCTCTTAACTGCTGAGCCATCTCTCCAGCACACATTATGGTATTTTCACATCTGTGTCTCATTGTATTTGTTTAAACTTATTCTCTCTATGTGCTCATCCTTCTTCTACGCTCAGCCTCCACACCTGAGTAGTTCTATGTTTTTTTGTTTTTCACGCAAGCTGGTATTTGGACACACTTTCCCAACCATGTATGCGGCTGCCTGTACTGATGACAGAGAGAACATGGTAATGCCTGTATGGTAGAGTTACCCAGGTACCTGATATGGCGTGCTATGAATTGTGCTTGGTCCCGTTGTCATGGAAACCAACTCAGGCAGATATACCCTCCTATTGGTTCTGCATGCTTGACCAGTGTGGCTGGCATGCTGTTCCCAACCACCGTTTCCCTGCAAAAGAATCTGGGGTAAAGCCTTGTGGACCATGGCCAAGGGCGTGTTGTTTTCTGTCTTGGTCTAGAAGCAAGCGGCGGTGCCAGGGTTTCAAACGTACCCAGCCATTGCTCCTTGGTAACTCTGTTTTGGAGAAGTACAGCTGCCAAGCCTCTAAGGGGATAGGAACACAATGTCTTCCCAGGGCCTGACAACCAGTCATTTAACGTGCAGCCTTTTCTTTTTCAAGTCCTGTGTGAAAGGTCATCCTCAATTACCCTCTACCCTGTGCAGAACAGGGTGATTGTAGACCTCTGTGAGATAAGATTACGGTAAATTGAATGCTTTTGGCGTGGGTATTTTTAGAACGGCTTGCTTAGTTTCAGAAGGTTCGGTACACCATTGTGAAAAAACCTGGCAAGTTGTTGAGAACATGGGCTGTGGAGCCAGGCTGCCTAGCTAGCTAGACCCACTCCCCCACTTAGGATGTCAAGTAGCCTGTCTTGGGGACATGTCTTAGGATGACATGTGGCCAAGTCCCATGTCTCATCATGGGGAGCACACGGGGCTGCCATGAACCTGAATGTGTCTAGAACAGTCCCTGGCACATATCAGGGACTCAGGACTCTCTCCCTCTCATCCAGCCATGGTGTGTGGCAGTCAGCAGGCAATCTATAAGTGTGCTCTAAGTTAAATGAGCATGTATCGGATACTGTCTGCCAGTCACATACTAATCAGGTCCAACCCCACTCAGCTTCCAAGAGGAGAGGAAATATAAATATAACAGACCCCCTGATAGAAGTCTTCAAGGCTCTGTTTCCTCCAGAACAACCCAGTCCTAAAAGATGAGGACAAGGGGCTGTGAGGTCAAAGAGATGCAGACACATCTAGAATTAACGAGTGACAATTACTGGGGGAATTTACGGACAGAAGTGTGGACCCAGGCACCAGAATGTCCAATTTGGCATCCCACATTTTGACTCAGTTGGGAGTTTAAAGGCTTGAACAAAAGTGACTTGACACTACTGGAAGGTAGCTGGCTTATCTTAAGATGATCATGAAGAGCCGGGTGCATCCTGCCAGTCTGACTGCAAAGTCTCATAAATGACTCCACCTTATCAACTCATGGTTTGCTAAGAAATTGTGCAGTGACCACTAACTAGGGTTACTCCAGGATAGTCACAGGGATAATCAAGATGGCTACAGTCCTGGCAAGCTGCACCTACATCGTGTTATTTGGGGATCAGTTACCACGTCAGAGCGTTGCTTCTGAGCTGGACCACTACAGTTTGAACATCTCCATCTTTAAATGGCTCCATTCCTGTCCCCCCCCCCCCCCGACTTTAGGGTAGTTGGTATGGAATAAGCTAAGACAGATGTGTGGGCCTCTTGGGAGAAGCCACGAGGTCAGAAGACATCTCTACTTGTTGGAAGACCCTACAATTAAGGTCGGCAGTCCACCATGTCCAGATAGGTTCTGAGCTTGGCACAAAGTGGAGGACTACCTTTCTCTGTGGGGCTTTCCCTTCTTTGCCTGACCTTATCTGGAGAGCAAGACCCTGCACATATCCTCTACCCCTGGAAAGTCATGTAGTCCGTGGCCAAGGTTCAACTTCCATCTCTCCCATTAAGAACCTGCCTCCAAAGCACCTGGAATTCCTCTCCATGTAAATGAAGCATTCCGATTCCCACCCCCTACCCCCCACCCCCGCCACAGCCAATAATTTACTCTCACCCTGAAAACCACTCCTCACAGTTCATATGACCTTTGTTCACCTCTAATTTAAAGGAGCAAGCAGTTTCGCTGCAGGTCATCTGCTAAGAAAGCTGAGTCACTGAACACCATGTAAAAGAGCTCTAACTCTGAAATCCTCGGAGAAGCCCCGCCCCCAACTCACAGCTGGACCGAGATCCTGCTGACGCAACCCTTCCGGGTTCCGTCCGCTTCATGCCCCCATCCTGACCCCCGGAGTGTGCAGTGGTGCTTAGACACCCCGAGGGAGGAAGCGGAACTCAGAACCGCACCAATCACGCTGTTTATTACACTTAGGGGGAGTGTGTGCGCACATTCATGTGCATGTGGCATGACAAGTGTATGCACGGCAGAGATCATTTTTAGGAGGTAGTTCTCGCCCACCATGTCCTAGGGATCAAATTCAGATCGCCCAGTTTGGCTAAAAGGTACCTTCACCCACTGAGCCATCTTTAAGGCCCTCACTCACTCCTTCACGTGACCACGTCTTGCCCACAGCAGGGAAACTGTCGGTGGATGAGCGGAGGAAGCAGGAAGTTAAGTCTGAGGGCTTGGCATGATACCCTATCCAACCCTATATAATCCATAGTAGTTCAAAAGAGAGAAACCAGTTAGATTCTCTCTTCTGAAGAGTGTAAATTCAAAATGCACGTGGAGCATCTAACAAAAGGGCCCCCAGGGCGTGTGTGTAACTAGAGTGACATGTGTGACTGTAAAGAACCTATTCTAAATGGCAGCCACAAGAACTGGTGGGCCAAGCCTGGGACTTGCGTTTCCATGGGAAATGCTGTATATCTCATTTTTCAAGGGATGCGGGGTGGCTGGACATCTTCTGAGAGGGCACCCACCGTACTGTGTGAATTCTGAAAGCAAGCCCTATACCATCTGGGATTCTCTGGGCACAAGCTGCAGGGGTGAGGTCTAGGTAAATTAGGCAAGGCAAATTCATTAAAAAAGGACTTCGGGATCCATGAGGTTGACAGGAATAGCGGAAAACTAGACTTAGAAAATGATAAACCGGGCTGGAGAGTTGGCTCAGCGGTTAATAGAGCACTGACTGCTCTCCCAGAGGTCCTGAGTTCAAATCCCAGCAACCACATGGTGGCTCACAACCACCTGTAATGAGATCTGATGCCCTCTTCAGGTGTGTCTGAAAAAAGTTACAGTGTACTTACATAAATAAAGAAAAAAGAAAAAAAAAAGATGTTAGGCCTTGGTCAGAAGGGTAAAGAAGAAGCCTGGGTTCGCCATTTTTGTCACCTAGTGGTGGCTTCTCTTTTTATTGTCTGCCTCTCAGGGCTCTATCTGACTTCTAGACCCTCACCAGCATTTAAGAGGCTTAGGCAGGAGGATTGCAACACGTTCAATCTAGCCTAGACTACATGGTGAGTTCCAGGCTAGCCTAGCCTAGGCTACAGAATGAGACACTCAAGGGGGGAAAAAAAAGGGCCAGGCACAGTAGCACATGCCTTTGATCCCAGCACTCAGTAGACAGAGGCAGACAGATCTCTGAGTTCTAGGCTAGCCTGCACTACATAGAGATAGTAAGGACCAGGCCAGCTGAGACTACACAATGAGACCTTGTCTAAGAGAGAGAGCAGGAGTTCCAGAGAGTGAGAGTATAGCAGTTGCGTGTGGCCAGGTGACAGGCTGTGTCTCATGCACAGCCTGGCTGGGGTACAGAGTTGACACAGCTGACATCACCCCTTTGGTCTTGCCATCGGCCACTGCTACAGGGAACAAGGTAACCTCTCCATGACCGGCCCACTCCCTCAGTCGGAGGAAGTCCAGCTGTCTTGAATGGGGAGAAGGTGGACCTGGCCACCAGCAGGTTCTCTAATGGGACCTGGGGCCTTGCCTACCCCTGATTTCCCCTGGGAGCTGCTTTCTATACTTGCTAGAGTCTTGGCAGGAAATCAATGAGTAATTGGGCAGAGCTTAATAAAGAGATTGTTTACAAGAGAGTAAAAAGGCTCAAGAGGGTAAGTGCAGGCTCTCAGGTCTGCAGCCCTGAGGAGCAGTGGCCAAGCAGGCCTGAGTCCAGAGAGCAGCAACCTGAGAAGCTATGTCAACTTCAGCTGTGACTGGCTGGCTGCCACTGGACATGACAAGATGGAGCCAGGGGAGTATAGTCTAGACCCGTCCTCTCTCTCCACCTCTTTGCTGGTTTTAATTAACCAGGTTTTGTCTCTGTGGCTTTTGGATGTAAGGAATTCCTTGGTCTCTTGTACACCAATTTCTCCAGCCAGACACAGTCCCTCAGATGTTCACTGTGAAAGCAGTCTCAAAGGACATTCATCGAAGATACTTGACCCAACTATGGGCCCCAAGACCACAGTGCAGATCCTACAGCCCAACTCTAGGCTAATTCCTTGGTCCTGCACTCCAAGAGTGGTCCCCTGGGCCCCACCTTTTCTTCTCCCAGCAAAGAAGTGTTGGCTTCATTCTATTGACCACACCCAGAGTCTGGGCTGACATCCCTTTGTTGGGGAGGAAACTTGTGGAAGGGGGGGCCTTCCCCCATAGCATTGAAGAACTGCCCACTGATTCGAGTATCAGAAGACTCTATCGCCGTCACTCCTTGTCTACTGTGAAACACGCTCACAGAAGCTGTTTCTCCTGTCCTGGTCCCCACTCTCCGGCCTGAGAAAACTCTCCCCAGGGTAAAATTCAAGTCTGTGTCAATATTAAGTGGCTCCCCAGAGACATACGGGTCATGTGGGCCTGGTGTGCGATGGAAAAATCAACCCTGAATCCCCATAGAGAGCTCCCTAGGCGGTAAGAAGCCAAGAGGGTAGCCCAGGACTACTGGCATCTTTGTGTCCCCTTACCATACACACCCATCCCAGAGCCTGCCCTGCCTGACCCAGTGGAGGAAGCAGAACGAGAAAATGCCTGGAGACAGAGTCTTACCTGCTCACTTCCTGGGTCGTGGGGAGCCACGGAAGGTTAAGGGGGAGCCACGGAAGGCTAAGGGGGAGCCACGGAGCGAAGCAGTGGTGTGTTCATTCCTGCTTCTTGCTC
Source organism: Mus musculus (assembly GCF_000001635.26). NCBI lineage: Eukaryota > Metazoa > Chordata > Mammalia > Rodentia > Muridae > Mus > Mus musculus. The sequence goes on from NC_000074.6 coordinate 94,194,155, forward strand.
TGTCCTGTGGTGGACCGTGATGAGGACCGATTAATGACGATAAGTAAGACAGGCCTTTCCCTCCTGCAGTCCCGAGCTTATGATTTGAGAGGTGCTATTAAACACATAATTCAGAACAAGTATCTGGGGTACACACCTGTCAGGTCTTAGGCCTCTTGCCACGCTGGTCTCCTTTTCTAAGCTATACCTGTTTATCTGTATCTTCGATGCACTGGTTGTTTCTTCAATGGGTTTTTTATTTTTATATTATTATTATTTTTTTAATGTATGGATGTTTTGTCTGCATGTGTATCTGTACACCACATGTGTGCCTGGTGCCAGAGGAGGCCAGAAGAGGGCATCCAAGTTACAGTTGTAGGTTACTGTGTGGGTGCTGGGAATCTAACCCAGGTGCGCTGGGAGAGCAGCAAGTGCTGTAATCTCCACAGCCCCGTTGATTCCTACATGAGCTTTAAATCAGGTTCTCACATAACCCAAGCTGGCCTCAAACCCAATATGTAACTATGGATAACCTTGAACTTCTACCCTGCCTGCTTCCATATTCTGGGACTACAGACATCTGTGATCAGGTCTGGTTTTATGAGATGCCGGGGAGCCAACCCAAGTCATCTTGCCTGAGACGTGCGCTCTGCCAACTGAGCTGAGTTGCCAGCTTGTTTATAGTGAACTAGTCTGTGCTTTATAAAGATTTCCCCAGTTTTCACCTGAAGTCCTTCCTGTTCTAGGACTGGATCCAAGATACACAAGCATCTGTGTAGCCCAGGCCGCTGTTTTATGATTTAGATTATAATGTTTTGTGAATTAGATCACATGTTTTGTGATCTAGATTCTAATCCAATATTGCCTCATCTTCTTGTTCAGACCGTTGCAGCTTCAGCCACTGGGAAGTCTTCCAGTTGGTTCCTGGGTTCCGTTCCTATATTAATCATTGTAGATGAATCATTTTTTTTCTGTACCCCCACCCCCGCCTCTTCCTCCCTCTCTGACACAACAGGCATGAAGTTGTGTGAGGTGATTTCTCAGTGCTTGTTTAAAAAAAAAATACTCCAAGAAATCAAAACAAGAGTCTTCTGACCTCAGTTTCTTTTCTCTTTCTTCCTTCCTTCCTTCCTTCCTTCCTTCCTTCCTTCTTTCTTTCTTTCTTTCTTTCTTTCTTTCTTTCTTTCTTTCTTTCTTTTTAATTTTTTCAAGAGAGGGTTTCTCTGTATTGCCCAGGCTGTCCTGGAACTCACTCTGTAGACCAGACTGGCCTCAAACTCAGAAATCCACCTGCCTCTGCCTCCCAAGTGCTGGGATTAAAGGAGTGTGCCGCCACTGCCCGGCTATGACCTCAGTTTCTTAAGAACAGCATCTTGAGGATAAATAAGAAAGTAAGGGTTGATAGTGATGAGTTTGTGTGTCAAGTTGACAAGGGGTCAATTGTACTGGCTGGTTTTGTGTGTGTGTGTGTGTGAACTTGACACAGACTGGAATTATCACAGAGAAAGGAGCTTCAGGTGAGGAGATGCCTCCATGAGATCCAGCTGTAAGACATTTTCTCAATTAGTGATCAAGGGGGAAAGGGTCCATTGTGAGTGGTGCCATCCAGTAAGCAGCACCCCTCCATGGCCTCTGCATCGGCTCCTGCTTCCTGACCTGCTTGAGTTCCAGTCCTGACTTCCTTTGGTGATGATCAGCAATGTGGCAAGTGTAGGCTGAATAAACCCTTTCCTCCCCAACTTGCTTCTTGGTCATGATGTTTGTGTAGGAATAGAAAACATGACAAAGAAAAATTGGTACCAGAAATGGGTTATTCCTGTGACAACCTGACCATGCTTTGGGGAGGACTGTGGAAGGACCTTGGAACTTGGAGCTAGAAGAGCCATTTGGTGTTAAGAGCTCTGTGGGATGTTCTGTAGGAGCTTGGAATCGTAGCTTGGATAATGTTGAGAACAGTGCAGAGGATGGAGGCCTGGTTTGTGAAGTTTCAGAGGGAAGATTAAGAGGGTTGTTCTTGGGTTAAGTTTTCCTCCCCCTCCCAGGTATAGCAGTTGGGAGTTCGTTCACTTCAGATGATTGCTTATCTGCCTATCGATATTTGTTTATATGCCTCTATGGAAAAGCATGTTTGTGCTGCATGCAGCTTGCCTGTCAGTCACCTGCAGCTTGCCTGTCGTCACCTGCAGCTTGCCCTAGTGATTGGATACTTTACTCATGCAACTTCTCTTAACCCTCAGAGTATAAATTGTCTGGGGCTCCCAGTAAGGTTGGCCGTTACATGAGATGTTCATCTGCCTCACCTGTGTCCCACCACCTCTAGAGTCATGACACCCCCCCCCCCCACACACACACTTTCTTTTGTGCCATGTCATTATTTTCTGTTTGTGACCATTTTTCTAAGGGGTGTTTATATTTTTTCAATATAGGGATTATATAGACCCTCCTCACTGCCCCCAGCCCCTCCCTGGCTGTTCCATCTGAGACAGGTCTGTCTTACTGTGCAGCCTAAGGGGGCCTCTCTCCTATGTTGCTGAGGACAACTTTTAACTTTTCATCCTCCTGCCTCCATTTTTCAACTGCTGGGATTACACGTGTGTGTCACCATGCCGCTAACACGGTTATTTCAGTACTGGGAATTGAGTCCAGGGTATCATGGATAATAGGCAAGCATTCTACCAACCGAGCTATATTATATCAACAGCCCAGGATCTTACTTTCAAATGAATAACATATATCAGGTTGTTGTGGTGGTTGTGGTTGTGTTGTTATTGTTGTTGTTTTGTTTTTGAGACAGGGTTTTTCTATGTAGCCCTAGCTGGACTGGAACTCACAGAGAGAGCTTCATGGCTTAGCTCAGCTTGCTTTCTTATGGATCCCAGGGCCACCTGCCCGGAATGGCAGCCCAGCCCCACCCCTACAGTGGTCTGGGCTCTCCTACATCCATCATTAATCAAGAGAATGTCCCACAGGCCAATCTGCTGGAGGCATTTTCTTAATCAAGACCTCTCCTTCCTTGCCAGGCATAGAAAACAGTGCCTCTGGTCAGTCTCAGCACAGTGAAGCAGAGGCAGGGAATCTAGGCCTGGGTCAAGGCCAGCCTGGTCTACATAGGAAGTTCCAGGCCAGCCAGCCCTACCTAGTGAGGCCCTGTCTCCCCTTTCCAGATATGTCTAGGTGTGTGAGAGAGACCAAAACAGGAACAATATACCTTTCAAGTTAATGGGAGACCAAAGTGGGGAAAATGTGGCTTGCAGGTTAAGGGTTCTGTTTGCAGTTGAGACAGTTGAGAATAAATTCCTGTTTCCCTGTGCAGGTTAAGGGTTCTGTTTGTAGTTAAAGCATAAGTCCTTGTGTGAAGTCCTTGGAAGTTAAGGTTTCTATTTGTAATTAAGAACAAATTCTGGGGGCTGGCGAGATGGCTCAGTGGTTAAGAGCGCCGACTGCTCTTCCGAAGGTCCCGAGTTCAAATCACAGCAACCACATGGTGGCTCACAACCATCCGTAACGAAATCTGATGCCCTCTTCTGGAGTATCTGAGGACAGCTACAGTGTACTTGCATATAATAAATAAATAAATCTTTAAAAAAAAAAAAAAAAAAAAAGAACAAATTCTGGGTTGAAGAGATGGCTCAGCGGTTAAGAGCACTGGCTGTTCTTCCAGATGTCTTGAATTGATTCCCAGCCAACACATGGTGGCTCACAACCATCTGTAATGGGATCTGATGCTTTCTTCTGATGTGTCTGAAGACTGCAACAGTGTACTCATATACATAAAATAAATAAATATTTAAAAAAAGAGAGAGAATAAGTGCCCTGGGGCACTGGAGCGATGGCTCAGCAGTTAAGAGCAGTGCCTGTTCTTCCTAAGGTACTGAGTTCAATTCCCAGCAAACTCGTGGTGGCTCTTATCCATCTACATTGGGATCTGATGGCCTCTTCTGGTATGCAGGTATACATGCTGATAGAATGCTCATATACATTAAATAAATACATCATAAAAAAAGAATACATTCCTGAGTTGGGCATAATGGTGCATGACTTTAATCCCAGCACTCAAAAGGCAGAGAGGCAGGAGGATTACTGGGAGTTGGAGACCAACCTGGTCTACAAAGCAAGTGCAGGACAGCCAGGGCTACACAGAGAACTTCTGTCTCGAGAAAAACAACAAAACAAAACGTTTTTGTTTCTTAGAGCTGATGTAAATAGCAAAACGTGTTTTTCACCGTACACTAAACTTTGCACCCCATTCACGCGATGTACATCCTACCCCTGTTCCCTCCCTTTTATAGTATCTTCCCAACAATGTAGCACAGCCAGCTCTCTCCCAGTGAACATTTCTCTCTCCTGTAAAAAAGGACCTCAAGAGGCCAGCAGGAGCGGCTCTCTCAAATCCAGACTTAGGGTGAGACAGCTGGTTGGCCAATCCCTGGTGCACCCCAGAAGACAGCTTACTTCAACTGGACAATCCTTATTTATTTATTTATTTCCTTAAGTCCCCCACTGTCTTAGTCAGGGTTTCTTTTTTTTTCTTCTTTTTTTTTTTTTTAGATTTATTTATTATATGTAAGTAAGTACACTGTAGCTGTCTTCAGACACACCAGAAGAGGGCGTCAGTTCTCGTTACAGATGGTTGTGATCCACCATGTGGTTGCTGGGAATTGAACTTAGGACCTTTGGAAGAGCAGTCAGTGCTCTTAACCGCTGAGCCATCTCCAGCCCCTTAGTCAGGGTTTCTATTCCTGCACAAACATCATGACCAAGAAGCAAGTTGGGGAGGAAAGGGTTTATTCGGCTTACACTTCCATACTGCTGTTCATCACCAAGGAAGTCAGAACTGGAACTCAAGCAGGTCAGGAAGCAGGAGCTGATGCAGAGGCCATGGAGGGATGTTCCTTACTAGCTTGCTCAGCCTGTTCTCTTATAGAACCCAAGACTGCCAGTCCAGAGATGGTCCCACCCACAAGGGGCCTTTCCCCCTTGATCACTAATTGAGAAAATGCCTTACAGTTGGATCTCATGGAGGCATTTCCTCAACTGAAGCTCCTTTCCCTGTGATAACTCCAGCTGTGTCAAGTTGACACAAAACTAGCCAGTACACCCACTCTCACCCACTCTTCGCTCCTGTGCTGGGGATGGAACCCGGGTCTCACACACACAGTAGGCAGATGCTCTATCACACAGCTCTTACCAGTATTGCCCAATTTCTCACTACCAACGTGATGTTACTAAACAAACTTGGAGAGAGATGTGAGACAGCACATTGCTATATCATATCACCCTCAAACAGTACCGGAGACTATCGCAACACATGGATGCCTGTAATCCCAGCACTCAGAACGTTCAGTACTTTGATCAGTTCAGCACCTTGATCTTTGTCTGCATAACATATCTGAGGTCAGCCTTGAATACATAAAATTTTATCTCAAAAGAAAATTTCAGCTGCATAATTTAACCATGGTTATCCTGCAGGACAGTGCAGATCCAAGCATCTTGAAAGTTGAAGCAGGGATTGACTCCATTTGTTGGGCATTTGCTGCCACCTGCTGGTTAATTCTTTTCATTGCAAGCTGGGGAAATTGCAATTTAGAGTTGACAAGTGAATGAAGCTCTCCTCGAATGCTGGATACTGTGCCGAGGCTCCCAAGCTTAGCACGACAGACATACACACTGCCCCTGGGGAAAGACTTCTGAGTTGTGGGCTCCTCTAAGCATCCACTGCCAATTTCCCCAACGCTCATTTTTGCATTTTTGTTTGTTTAAGGACATCCATCTTTCCTTCCTTCGGAGGTCAGAGCACAACTCTAATTCCTGACCCTGAGAATGTTTTTGAGAATTTCCTCAAACATCTAGACCGGATGTGACATATTTAGGATGCTTTAAACTGGGGATATTTGATATAGAAGGCCTGTTTTCTTTGCTTGTTTAGTTAGCTTTTGCTTTTGAAGCAGGATCATACACACCACACACACACACACACACACACACACACTCACAAACACACAATTGGTGGATGAATCAGGGCTCCAACAACTTTATTTTTTCTCTTAGCTTTTTTTATACCACCCCAGAAAAAAAAAACTCTTCTTAAGAAAAAAGATCAACTTATAGGACAAGTTACATAGTCTCAAAAAAAAAAAAAAAATCAGGGGCTGGGGAGATGGCTCAGCAGTTAAGAGCACTGACTACTCTTCTAGAGGTCCTGAGTTCAATTCCCAGCAACGAAATGACATGGTGGCTCACAACCATCTGTAAAGGATCTGATGCCCTCTTCTGGTGTGTCTGAAGAGAGGAACTGTGTACTTACATACTTGAGTTGAATAAATCTTTTAAAAAAATCAGCACAAAAACATATTCTTGGAAAACAGATTAACATTATTATACAAAGGGAAATGGCAACATGGTTACTAATTATGTCTTCTTCCATTGAAACGCACACCTAACTAAACACTTCCTGTCTATCTTTCCTTCCACAAATCCATCTGAACCCTAAGGCAATAATTTTTTTTTTTAGGATTTATTTATTTATTATATGTAAGTACACTGTAGCTGTCTTCAGACACTCCAGAAGAGGGAGTCAGATCTTGTTACGGATGGGTGTGAGCCACCATGTGGTTGCTGGGATTTGAACTCCGAACCTTTGGAAGAGCAGTCGGGTGCTCTTACCCCCTGAGCCATCTCACCAGCCTGGCAATAATTCTTTTGTCATCGATTAACAAAGTTTAAGCAAGCCAAGTCTACTGTAGCGAGTGTTCCCTATGCTAGCTGAGGACAGTCTGTATTTACCAAGAAATAAGTCATTATATTCCGTCTTATTTTTTGAAGCCTCATTTAGCTAGTCTGGCTACTCGTCTCCTCCCTACTCTTACACTCAGAGGAAATAGGATCCTTTACTCTTCGTTCATAACCCTGTCCCTTCGTGGTGCACACTTGAAACCGGTGACCACAGCCTTACATCACAAGATCAAGGAACTCAGACCCAAACCAGGGGGAACGTTTTCTTTGATCATTAACCTGCTCAAACCTCACAAGCACACGTATGTGCCTGAGCTCACTGTGTTTCATCTCTAGCCTGTACAGCCCTCTCATCTCTACAAAGAGGGGGGCAATTTCCACGGTTATTTCTATCTTTGTTATATTTTTCTGGCAAAACAATCTAAACCATCTCCCGAGTCTTCCTACCCTGACTTCCGAAAATTGTTTACATTAAAGCAGGGCTTCTGTAAAGTCATCAATTCATTTAAACAGCATTATTCGATGCAAGTTCATCTTCATACTGATCTTCAGGAAAATTGCCCAATAGAGAGGACTTCATGGAGGACAATCACACCAGGCTAGGGGCAGTGAGGTTCTTCCCATGCCCGTTCACACCATGCTAGCTAGATACAGGATGTCTATAAAACATGAGAAGGCACAGCACCATCAAGAAGCAATCCAGGGACAAACCCCAAGGGGGGCCGTGCCTCTCCGAGGCACACCCATTGCAGCTGTGCATTACGGTGGACCTTACTCAGGAAGCTCACTTGCCCACTCTAATTCCTCCTCCACGACACCCCCATTCCCCCCTCCCCCACAAAACAAAAATAATCTTTAAAAAATTATGTTCTGATACCTGCTGTGAAGAAATGTGGTCAAGAGCCTGGACAAATAGCTCAGTGGTTACAAGCACTGGCTGCTCTTCCAGAAGACCCTGGTTCAACTCCAAGCGTTTAAATGGCAGCTCACACCTGCCTGTAATTCCGTTCTAGGGGATCCAACAACCTCACACAGACACACATGCCGGCAAAACACCAGTACACATAAAATAAAAATTAAAACACAAGAAATGTTGTCAAATCACCAGATGCTATTATAGATGTTTAAGCTAGGTGTTTGAGGTCAGCCTGGGTGACAGAGAAAGATCCTGCTTCAAGAGCTAGAGAGATGGCTCAGTGGTTAAGAGCACTGACTGCTCTTCCTGAGGCCCTGAGTTCAACAATGGGACCCAAGGCCCTCTTCTGATGTGTCTGAAGACAGCTGCAGTGTACACATATGCATAAAATAAATAAATCTTTTTTAAAAAGGAAGAAAAAAGAAAATGCATCCATTGGATTGTTCTAATTTATGTGGGAAGGCCCAACTACTGTGGAAGGAGATATTTCAGGGTAGGTGGTCCTGGGTGATTTTATCTAACCCTGGGGGACAAGCCAGCGAGCTGTGTTCCCATAACCTCGGTGTCAATTCTAATTCCAGGTTCCTGCCTTGAGTTCCTGCCCTGGCTTCCCTCTGTGATGGACTGTGACCAGTTAGCTGAAAGAAACTTTTCCTCCCCAGCTTGTTTTTAGTAATGGTGTTTTATCTTAGGAGTAGAAAGCAAATTAGGACCCCATTTAAAGACCATTGTATAACGGCAGAAAGAGGTGTTTTGTAACTTCATCAAAACATTCTGGTATTTTTGGTTTGTTTGTTTTTGTTCTTGTTTTTGAGTTAGTGTGCAAAACAATGTAATAACTTTCAATCTTGGTTTCTTTTTTTTTTTCTTTTCTTTTCTTTTTTTTTCTCCCGAGACAGGGTTTCTCTGTATAGCCATGGCTATCCTGGAACTCACTTTGTAGACCAGGCTGGTCTCGAACTCAGAAATCCGACTGAGACAGGGGTTAATCCCAGTTCTGGGTCTTCTACCAGGTGTGGCGCCTTAGCCTTCTGGCCTGGACCCCAGGCCTGTGGATATCACTTGCTAGCCACTAGAGAACAAAGCCAGACACACAGTGGAGTCTTTTTGTTTGTTTGTTGGTTTGGTTGGTTTTGTTTATGGTTTTTTTTTTTTTTCCCCCCTGAGACAGGGTTTCTCCATGTAGCTCTGGCTGTCCTGGAACTTGCTTTGTAGATCAGGCTGGCCTTGAACTCTCAAGATATGCCTGCTTCTGCCTCCCAAGTGCTGGAACGAAAGGCATGAGCCACCACCATCCAGCACAATGGAACCTTATTAAACACATCTCCATGAGGACAAACACTGGTGGTGGCACTCTGGGGAGGCAGGGGTGGGAAGGAAAGGATGTATTCTTTTTTTTTTTTTTAAATTTATTTATTTACTTATTTTTTTCAGTGCTGGCAATCGAATCCAAGACCTCAAACATGCTAGGTAAACCTTTACATTTTGGGACAAGGTCTCATTAAATTGCCCAAGATTGGCTTCGAACTACACTTTGTATCCCAGGATGGTCCGTTTCCTTTGTAACACACTCAGAACAATGTAAATTCTAGCAATGTTTCTCATTACCCATGGAGGAGCAGGAAGGCTTCCAGGGGGCAGTTGAACAAAGGAGAGTGATTGACAAGCACAAGCCAAGGATGCCCACATTCCACTCCTGTGGGCCAACGTGGTCTGCACCTACTATGGGGGCTTTTCCTGAGCTTAAAGAACACCAAGAAGGGAGCAGAAGGGAGCGACTGGCCATGGAGAAGAGCTGGGAACCAGGAAACCTGCAGTGAGGCCTGGGAGAGTAGACTCTAGACACCATGGACTCTATGTTACAAGAGAGTGGGAGAGTTTCATTCTTCTTTTTAAAACTTATTTATTTGAGATAAGGTCTTGCTAGGTAGCCCTGGCTGGTCTGGAACTTGCTTGTAGCCCAGGCAGGCTGGCCTCAAACTCACAGAGATCTGCCTGCTTTTGCCTTTGCCTTCAAGCTCTGCCATTAAAGGTGTGCATGACCATGTTCAGCTTAATTGTACTTTTATATATTTATTTTTATCACTGCTGGGCTGCAGCCCAGAGTTTCCCCCCTACATGAAAGCAATGGTAGGAAAGTACTCTGCAACCAACTTATACCTCAGCCCCTTTCCTCATCTCTCCTCCAGCCTCCCCCAACTTTGATAGCTCAAGTCATAAATGCTCACGGCAGGAGACTCATAAATTATAGGAAAGAACTAAGACCATCTCCCATCCATGGAGATTCCTAGCTAGCATCAGTGTATGTTCATGGAGAGTATTTTAGATGTTATTAATTTTTAATTATGCAGAATACATGAATACATTCTTGTGAAAAATTCAAACAGTCCAGTTGGTCTCCACTTCTCATAAGCAGCTAGCTCTACCCCTGGCTGCTACTTCCGGCCCTTGCCAGGTAAGCACTTAGCATTCCTGCAGATCGTTTCTGTGCTCTCTGGGAATGTAGACAGCTTTTCTTTTGTTCATTTCCCATTCTTTTTCTGCCATGCTGAGATAAGACTCAGGACCTCTCGAATAGAATACTTTTAAAAATTAGAGTTACATAACAAATTTGGCTTTGTGTCTGTATTTTTCCATCTCACTGGTGAATTCCTTTCTTGTCTGGTTCTGTGGGCACCTATGAAAAAATAATATTTTATGTGGCTTTCTTTTTGAAACAGAAAGCAGAGAGGAGATCACTGCAGGCTTTGGCAGGTGTGCCAACCTTTGGGAAAAGCCAAATTGCTGCAGAAGAGGGAACAGGGTAGAGTCCTGGCTGCTGTTTTTGTCGAGGTCAGGTGCTGGGTGACGGTGGCACACGCTTTTATAAATCTCAGGGCTCTGGAGGCAGAAGCAGGCAGATCTCTGTGCGTTCAAGGCCAGCCTGGTCTACAGAGCTAGTTCCAGGACAGCCAGGACTACAGAGAGAAACCCTGTCCGTGTTACGGGGGAGGGGGAGTGTAGCATTTTCCTTCTCAGAAGAATGAGGCCTGACCTGCACAGCCTTGCCTGCTGCCATCCCACTGCTGGGCAGACAGAAAGACATTCAAGACTGCAAGCCATACTCTTTTACCATACCACATACTGTGTGTTTGGTTTTCTGGCAAGTTGGCTGTAAGAACTCAAATCTTTAAAAATGTAGACTGTTGGAAAAGATGGCTAGATAGAGCTGCGGGAGCTGCTGTTGCTGGCAGGAGTAATTACTCAGTGGGCCGCCCTGGTTAAAGCTGAGCAGGAGTAAACCCTGAACTTGTGTTTTTCATTGATTGGACACACACCATTCCCAAATTAGCATCCTTCTCTGCCCTGTGGTGGTTGTCCCAAGATATGAGCTTTCAGCTGCTTCTACAGCACCAAGCCTGCAGCCTGCTCCTCGACATGATGGTCAGGGACTCACCCTCTGAAACGATAAGCAAGCTCCCATTTAGACTCTTTCTGTTATAAATAGCCTTGATCATAGAGCAAGAGAGCAAAGAACCCTTTTTGCTGTTGTCAGTAGGTAGAACTACCCACGGGGCCAGCCCAGTTAAAGCCAAGCACTGTGAGGTAAGGTGGGAGGAACTGGAGTTCAAGGTGATCTCTTGATTGATAGTTCAGGGCTAGCTTGGGTTGCCTCAATGGGAATGCCTTAAGCCTGCTCCGGCTTTATTTTGTTTTGTTTAATTTTTTTTTTTTTTTTTTTTTTTTTTTTTTTGAGACAGGATCTCAACAAGCTGCCTACGCTGGCCTACGCTCACTATATAGCTCCAGGCTGCTCTTGAACTCACGGACTGCTACCCCAGTCTCCCGATATCACAGCCTTCAGAGAGTGTGAGCTTGCATATGGGTCAACTCTGACTCCCGGTGGCTCTGAATCTGCCTGTGGCCGGAGTTTATCACTCATCTCTCATAGCCAGCGAGGTTGGAAAAGGTTTAGATGTCACAGCCGAGCTGAAATGACTGACCACCAGGAAGAGAACCTACAGAAGAGCTGGTTCCCTCTAACACTGCGTGCCACTCAGGCTTGTTGTCCCTGTTTGGTTCAAATGCTAGTGCCCTGTTCTGTTTAAAAGTCTTGCCCCTGCCTTCAATGCTGGCTGGAGTGTGGCTGGCTGGAGTTCCAAGGTCCATCCTCCGCTAGCAGTCCTTGAGCACCCCCTAATGGACAGAAAGCTGAACTGCCACACTGCGGCCTTCCAGGGCTAAGACCTCCGTGGACACTAGGGAAGCTTGTAGGATGTTTGACAGTTTTGTCCTAGTGAGTGAGGTGGGGAAGCTTCTTTTCCTACTCAGCTCTATAGATCTGTAAAAACAGGCTTTGGCAGAAATAAAAACAACTAATATTTTTGAGTGCCTACTGTATACAAGGCTGTGGTTTCAGCCAGCTAGCCAGCCAGTCAGCCTGCCTGCCTACCTGCCTGCCTGCCTGCCTGCCTGCCTGCCTCCCTCCCTCCCTCCCTCCCTTCCTTCACTGGAACTTGAACCCAGGACCTTGCACATACACGCACTCTCCCAGCGAGCTGCACCCTCAGCACCCTATGTTGTTAACATAATGCCCCTTCCCAGTAGCTTATGGCTATTCTTATAAGAATACCTACTCTGTGTGGAGCTAACTTCCTACTGAATGTGGTGGTGCATGGCTGTGATCCCAGAACTCAGAAGGACAAGGAGAGAGGATTAAATGTAAGACCAGATGGAGTTATACACATTCACACACACACACACACACACACACACACACACACACACACGCGCGCGCGTATATATTCATTCATTCCATAAGTTCTGTTCCTTTAGAGTACCCTGGCTAATACATTTTATTTCGTTTTTTGAGACAGGGTCTCTGTGGCCCCAGAGGGCATGGAACTCATTATGTAGACTAAGTTGGACCCTCTGCCTCTGTCTCTGTCTCTTGAGTGCCAGGATTAAAGGCTTATAAAACTATGCCTTGTGGAATGCCAGGGCCAGGAAGCTGGAGTGGGTGGGTTGGTGAGCAGAGGGTGGGGGGAGGGGATGGGGGTTTTCCGAGGGGAAACCAGGAAAGGGGATAACATTTGAAATGTAAATAAAGAAAGTATCTTAAAAAAACAAAACAAAACTATGCTTTGCAGAAGCGATTACTTTTCTTCCTCCTCTCCCTCCTCCTCCTCTCCTTCCTCCTGTTCCTCCTCCCCTTCCCCCTTCTTCTTCAAGGCAGGGTCTAATGTTGTAGTCCCAGGCTGGCCCTGAACTCCTGGCAGTCCTACTGCCTCAGCCTCCTAAATGCTGGATTTATAGAATTAAGTTCTTTGATTTCTGAGTACAGTGATGGCTACAGTCTAGCCCTGTTTTGTTTTTTGTTGTTTTTTCCTTTGCTTCTTGGAGATACTTTCCTTTTGTCATTTTTCCCCCTTGAAACATCAGCTGCAAATAGTCAACCACAACATAGCCCACAACATAGCCCACAACATAGCCCACAACATAGCCCACAACATAGCCCACAACATAGCCCACAACATAGCCCACAACATAGCCCACAACATAGCCCACAACATAGCCCACAACATAGCCCACAACATAGCCCACAACATAGCCCACAACATAGCCCACAACATAGCCCACAACATAGCCCACAACATAGCCAGGTGGGCCTCAAAACAGACAGCTCTGTGGAAAGAACACAATTGAAAATGGAGGGTAATTTGAGCCAATCAAGAAGGCAGAGTCCCCTGGAGATAAAAGTTTCCACAAAACCCAAAATCACATCTCCCAAGCTCCCTTGGTTCATGTTTTACCCACAGATGAGCCTTCCTGTCGGGGAAACAACATTTTTCCCCCCAAATCTGGAATAATGAAAAGAGAGAGAGGGAGAGAGAGAGAGAGAGAGAGAGAGAGAGAGAAAGGCTCCAAGCCTTGTCAATCTAGTTCATGTTTCTTTTTGGCAGATTCAGCATCAGTGACAAATTGCCCAATCTGACATAAACAAAGTTGACAGACATTGGCAGAGTGTCTCTACACAGCAGCAAAGGAGACATGTGTGGGATGATCGGGTTCCCTCCCCTCCCCCATTTTTTCTTTTCCAACCAACCATCAATATATTTAATAACAAATAAAACAACTAGATATTTGGAAGAAAAAAAAAAAAACCCTACCCTTCACAGCGCTGTTCAAATCCCAGCAACCACCTGGTGGCTCACAACCATCTGTAATGGGATCTGACACCCTCTTAAGGCGTGTCTGAAGACAGCTACAGTGTACTTAGGTATAAAACAATAAATAGATTTTTTTTAAGAATGCATGTAAATTCTATTGCCTCATTTGATGATCTTTGCAGTGTCAGCAGGGCCTTGGGCAGACTGGGAAGGCACACAACCCCTGCCTGAGCTATGGCCTTAGCCCAAGTCTATACTGAACTGGATTTTTTTTTAAAGACTTATTTATTTTATTTACATGGATACACTGTCGCTGTCTTCAGACCCAGCAGAAGAGGGCATCGGATCCCATTACAGATGGTTGTGAGCCACCAGGTGGTTGCTGGGAATTGAACTTGGAACCTCTGGAAGAGCAGTCAGTGCTCTTACCCGCTGAGTCCTCTCTCCAGCCCGATGAACCAGATTTTACTGAGAAACAATTTCATGCCATAAAACGCACGAATCCTACCATGCAGCTCAGTACAGTTTTGCATATGTGGACTGCTGTACGCGCATGCTCACCACAAGGCTCTCTTCATCACATCAACATTTCTAGGAAAGACTATTCCCAACCCTTTCACTGCAGACCAGCGAGGTGTGTTCCTCAGCTTGATGTAACTGGGGTCTCACATTATTGCTCTTATACGTCTGGCTCTGGGCCGACAGCGGTTTAGGAGACCCACCAGGCAGCAATCTGTATAGCCATGCCACCGTCCACACACCCCTTCAGTTCTTGTTGATGGACCATGGAAAACTAGCTGTTTCCAGTTTTGAGTTGTTATGAATAAAGCTGCTATGTACATTTTGATAGAAGCATTTCTGTGTAAACACATTCCCGTGCCCCTGTCTCTTAGGTAAGTAAATATGTAGTGGCAGAATGGCTGGGTCTTGGGTGGTAATGTACATACGTACTTACGTGCGTGCGTGCGTGCGTGCGTGTGTGTGTGTGTGTGTTTAAGAGGTTGCTAGTTTTCTGGAGCTAGCTATTTCTGTACAATTTTCTGTTCCCTCTGGAAAAGAATGAGAAAGGCAGTTCTCTGACTCATACTTGTTGCCTTTGAACTGTGGCGGCCTCTGTTGTGCCGGGGTATTAGCGTTAGTATAAGGTAAGAGTCGGTGTGTTGGGATTAATACAGGACACATGGCCCTGGTCTCCATTGACTCATTCTTCTGCAATGAGCTCAACATATGGCCTTGAAGAAACGTAAACCCCCCGTTTGCCTGCTTTTACAGCACTGGTGAAATGAGACCATTACTGATGCCACTCCCCAACAGCCACTGTATGTGTTGCACGAGGACAATTCTTGTAGAGGCCTCTCGTCCCAGAACATTGCACAGAGTTGGTGCTCAATTGTTGATTCCTATGGTATTTATCGACTTGCAGACTCTTGGGTCTGCTCTTTAACAGATCCCAGTTGGAGAGAACAGCTTTAGGTATCTTAGGCTCTGTCAGGTTTGACAGCATCCGAAGATGTGATTTGCATTATGGAGTAGGGACTGTCAGCTCTCTTCAACCAGACACAGCCTTCCTTCTTCTCTTTAGGCTAAGTCTGCACTAAGGATGGCAAATCGTAGGTATGGAAAGACCTGAGTCAATCAACCAGACACGCACCTTACTGCTGGACTGCTAATAGTTGAGCAAGCAAGGTTCCTCAGTGATTCAACTGATTATCCCAAACTCAAATGTCCTAGGCAGTATGGCCTGCTCCTAACAGCCTTCCACTGAGGCCGGACTTGCTCTTGGCATCCTTCACACCAGCTTCCTGGCATGCCTGCTGCCTTGCCAGGAGCTCCTGCTCCAGCAGAAGCCAATTTGCCATCCTTGATAATGTCGAATCACCTTTTGTACAAGTTGAAATTAAACCCATGCAGAGGGCAAAGCTGGTGCCTTCCCTTCTAAGCTTTTAATGTCTCTTGGAGAATACGGCTGATGGCTCAGCCGCCGATCACAAAGCTTTATGTAATTTGCTGCCACCCACTATGAAATCATTTCTGGCAGCAGCAGCTTGAGATAGGAGAGCAATCGGTGTGGTGGGGGAGGTGTCTGTCTGTCCTTTACAAAGTATTTCTAGCTTTGTACTCCATAAGGGGCTTAGTACATAATGGGGGGTGGCGGGATAGCAAAACGGGAAATCAGAATTGCGGACTTCGAACAGTGGGGGCGGGGGGGGGGCGGGGAGGCGGCGTTCGATGAGTTTTGGGTCACCAAAAACGATTTCAAACTCCACAGCTATTTTATTGAAGTGTAATGAATAATATATTCATGGCGAAATGCACAGATCTTAAATGTGCAGCTTAATACATTTTTAAAAAGTGAATACCCCCATGTGCTCGGCAGCCAGATTAAGAGGCAGAACATTTTCAGATCTGAGAAGATTCCTCCTTCCCTTCCCAGCCAACTCCCCCTTTCCACTCCAAAATAGACACCATCCTGACATCCATCACCACAGATTAGCAATTAGCTTTGCCTGGTGTGAACTCTATGCTAATGGAATCTTCCGTTTGTGTCTTCATTCTTTTCCTTCACATTCTGTGAGACTCCTGCATGAGGTCTAGTCCAGTCTGGTCTGCATAGGGAGCACCAAGCCAGCCAGGGCTCTATAGTGAGGTCATGTCTAAATGATAAAGACATTTTGCTCTTAGAAACATTTGTAAAAGCTAGCTTCAAAAACAAAGTTGTTGTTTTGTTTTTGTTTTTTTTTAAATCAAGAAATTATTTGTTTCTGCTTATTCTCTAAGGCTTTTTGGTGAACTGGGAAATAGAGTCTTTTTTTTTTTTTTTTTTTTTTTTTTTTTCAAGACAGAGTTTTTCTGTATAGCCTTGGCTGTCCTGGAACTCACTTTGTAGACCAGGCTGGCCTCGAACTCAGAGATCTTCCTGCCTCTGCCTCCCAAGTGCTGGGATTAAAGGCATGTGCCACCACTGCCCAACTGGGAAATGGAACCCTAAAGGGTCTTAAACAGAGCAAGAGTTCACTTAAGTAACTGTTTATGTTAGGGTTTTGTTTGTTTGCTTGTTTTGTTGTTTGTTTTCTGATACAGAGTTTCACCATGTAAGTCAGGCTGGCCTGGAACTCCAGGAGCTTCACCTGTCTCTGCCTCCCAAGTACCGGGATTAAAGGTATGGGCCACTCCAAACAGCTTTATGTATGGTAATTTTAGTACACTTAACGCCCTCTGTATCTGTGACTAAAGACTAATGTAAAGCTGCGAATCTGAACTCTAAATATTATGCAAAACTTTACACAGTGAAACCTTTGGGCATGCAAGTTTAGCAAATACAAAATGTCCTCTATTGTACAACAGGCACTGCACCACGACTTACAATATATCAAGTAGTGAATAAAAGTGTGACATTTCTGTCATTTGCGATCAGCATCATTCAGATGGTAAGTGGCCCTTTTCATAGTCCTTTTAAAACCTGGTTGTGGTGGTTTGAATAAAAATTCCCCCCACGGGCTCCCATAGACTGAACCACCAATCAAGGAGCATGCATGGGCTGGACCTAGGCACCATGGCACAAACGTACTAGAAGTGCAGCTTAGTTTTCATGTGGGTCCTCCAACAACTGGAGCAGGGGGCTGTCTCTGACTCTGTTGTCTGCCTGTGGATCCTATTCCCGTAACTGGGCTGCCTTTTCTGGACTCAGTGGGAGAGAATGTGCCCAATCCTGCAGTGACTTGATGTGCCTGGGTGGGTTGGTACCCAGGGGAGCCTCCCCCTTCTCAGAGGAGAAGGGGATGTAAGGAAAGGCTGTGTAAAGTGGGGGCTGGGGAAAGAGGGGAGGCTGCCATCAGGATATAAGGGGAATAAATTAATTAATGAAAAAAAATGGCCCCCATAGACTCATAGGGAGTGGCATTATTGGAGGTATGGTATGTTGAAGCAGGTGTGGCCGAGTTGGAGGAAGTGTGTCACTTGAGGTGGGCTTTGCCGTGTCAGAAGCTCAAGACTAGTCCGTTGTCATTTTTTTCTTCCTGCTGTCTGCCAATCCAGATGTAGAACTCCTGCACGCTGCCATCCTTCCCAATATGACTACAATGGACTGAACCTCTGAACTATAAGCCAGCCCCAGTTAAATGGTTTCCTTTATAAGGGTTGTCATGGTTACAGTAGCTCTTCATATAAATAAAACCCTAACCAAGACACTGGCCAACATCTGCTTGCTTTGACTAAATGAGTCTTACTATTGTAAATTTGAGGCGCACCGGTCACTACTCTCCTTCCCTACACAGGCAAAAGAAAGGTCTGAAGTATTGATTTTTGTCATTTCTATAGATCAGCAGGTCTTGAACTGTTGGTCCTACATATCAGATATTTATATTACAACTTAGCAGCAAAATTACAGTCATGAAGTAGCAACAAAGTAATTATATGGTTGGGGGGGTCACTACAACATGAGGAACTGTATTAAAGGGTCTCAGCATTAGGAAGGTTGAGCACCACCGCTGTAGAGCTTACTGAGCCAGAGGTTCTGAATTCTGCTGGAAAAATAGAAGCTGAGTTATTTTATAAAGAACTTAGTGGTGGGGGGCAATTGGAGAGTTGGCTTAGTGGCAAAGAGTGCTTGTTGTTCTAGGAGAGGACCCAGGTTCTATTCCCAGCACCCACATGCTGGCTTATGACTGTCTGTAATTCCAGTTTCAGGGGATTCAATGCCTTGTTCTGGCCTCTGTGGGTGTCTGGCACAAACACGGAACACATACACATATGCACACAAAAACACTTATACCCATGACATTAAAACAAAACATAATTTCTGGGGCTAGCAAGATGGTTCATCAGATAAAGACACTGATGGCAAGTCTAAGGACCTGAGTACACACACACACACACACACACACACACACACACACACACACAGAGAGAGAGAGAGAGAGAGAGATCTCTCTCTCTCTGTCTCTCACAAGCACATTAATTAAGGTCATAAAAATAATAAAATCTTTTGTGTTGGCAAGAAGTCTCAGTTGGTAAAGTACCTACTGAGCAAGCAAAAGCCCAGTGTGGAGGGTGGCTCCTGTAACCCTAGTGCTCAGGGGAGGAGGGCAGAGACAGGTAGATCCCTGGAGCTCACTGGATAGCTATTTATGCCCATTGGTAAGCGCTGGGTTCAGTGAGAGACCCTGTTTCAAAAAATAAGGCAGAGAGTGACTAGAGGAAGCCACCCAACAGCAACCTTTGACCTCCAAGCACATGTGCACATAGCTGCCCACATACTTCTGCACATACACAAATATATACCACAAACATACACATGCAGGCAGAAAGAAGTTCTGTGCAGCTATAATGCTAATCATTGTGGGCATCTTTGTATGTTAATTGTATTTATGTTTTATAAGCATATAAGGCAAAGCTGACTAGAACACTTTATCAAACAGGCATCTACCAAACTAGAATTATTAATGGTGACAACCTTGCCTAGGCCTGTGTTCACATGGTCCTCATTAGGTCAGGACGGTGACCTTCATTGAAAGATTAGACATGTTCGAGACTGTGCAATCCAAAAAGTGCCTCTTTAACGATTACAGGCTATTACGGGAGCTAAAGCAATGGCTCAGCATACTGCTCTTGCAAAGGACTTTGGGTTTGGTTCCTAGTACCCATGCCGCCTCACAACCACCTGTAATCTTACTCCGGAGATCTGATGACCTCTTTTGGCCTCCTTGAGCACCAGGACACACACACACACACACACACACACACACACACACACACACACACACTCACACACGAGTGCTTACAGTTAGCCCCACACTCTTTTACATTTGTCAAAACCTCCTCCTATCCAGGTCTCTCCTCTCAGCAGCTGCTGAGACCTGCAGCTTGCCTGTCCTGTTATTTTTCTCTCAAACTCCCAACAAAATTGTTTTCATTCAGCGCCTGTTTTCAAATTTCTTTTACCCACTAGACTAAGAACCTCCTGAAGGGTTCTTGTATATCCCAGTGACACACTTTGTTCCCAACGCGGCCACACTGAAGTAATCTCTTTTCTTTGGGTATCACCACTGCTTTTTTCTGTAATTGGCCAACGGGGCAGGTGGCCAGCCTAGCTTGCTTGTTCAGGCTGCCAAAAGACAGCCTTTTCCCTTGAGAAACTCCAAAACATGTTTTTATCTTTCACCTTTCAGTTGGAATGACACCTTTCCTGGCCATCCGACCATTTTTCTTCAATTAGTTTGCTTTTCCGTTCTTAGCTCTCCTAATTACTGCTGCATTTATTCACTATATTTTGTTTCCCTGGCCAAGCTGAGAACTGCTTGAGGTCAGGGATCTTGTCTGCTGTGGAAGTCACCGTGTTCCCTGCACCTAGAACAGGCCCAGGCACTTGACTGAAGCTCTACACCGAGTGGCCGAGCTCTCTGGGTCTGCCCAGCATTGGGAACTGCGGAAATGCTTCCTCTAGGACTGTCAACTCCAACCACGTGGGCGGGAGCAGGGCGGAGCTCCTTGACTTACTTGTAGCGACAGCCCCGCCTCCGGCCCCGCCCCGCCCCCACGCCTGTGTCCTCTTGCGGGTCTCCATAAAGTTCATTTGGCGGCGCAACGCGCAGGGGCTTCTGGGAGCTTACTGCCTCAGCCAATCAGGAGGCGCGGGCGAGCGGCGCGAGAAGCGGCGGCGGCGGCGTAGTGAAGAAGCCGGCAGCGGGCGGCGACGGAGGCAGGTAAGGTGTGTGAGGTGTGGGCGCCCACGCGGCCCCGAGCCGACCCTGGGCCCGAGTTCGGGGCCTGGCCTTGAAGCAGAACACCGAGCCTAGTTCGAAGAGGCTCGTGCTTCCTCTCTTGCTGTAGCTGGGCATGCCGGCCGGCGACTGCTCGCCGAGTGCTGTGACTAGGCTCTTCCGAGCGTGGTCCTCCCCACTGGTGCTCTGTCGCCACGCCCACCCACGGCTGCCAGGCGTCACCCGGCCTGACTGCCCTCTTTGGGGCGTGGGGGCCGTTCTTCTAGAGAATGGCTCTTCCGGGTGAAGGGGCGGCCAGCGAACCCCTGTCAACTTTAATCTCCTTTTACGGAGAATCCGACAGGATGCTAATGATTGCCGCTTCGGTTGTCTCACCTGTTTCTGGGTACCCTGTATCCTGTCTTCTGTAAGGGATGCCCAAGTATATTGGGTCCCTTCTGAAAGAAAATCACAGCATGGGCGGCATGGTGTCGCTTTCAAAGCGAGTTGAAGCCAGCCTGATCTACATTAGACCCTGCCCCACCCCTACCCCCCTAGATGACTTTCAGTACAAGCAAAGGTCAGCGCTTTAGTAATAATAACAGTAATACTAATCATAGAAATAACAACAACAATAGTAATATAAGCTCCCTGTAGTGAGCTGTAAGGCTTTTAAATAACGTGACCCATACTTTCAATGTCTGTTACACCCCACATTCTCTCCCCACCCCCAACACCACCGCAGGACATGCTTTGACTTAAGGGCTTTGTTCTTGTGGTTGGATGTCTGTTTTGTCTGCTCTCTTTCTTGGAGTCTTCACTAGGGCCATTAGAATCTAAGCCTTTCCTCACTCTTCTTGTCTTCACTGCTTTTTTTTTTTCCCCTAAGCATTTAGGTTTTATTTGTCCTATGTATTGTTTGTCCTTCCCCGACCCCTGTAGAACATGAGTGCCTACCTAGTACTTAAGTTTGGTACACAATAAAGTAGGTGCTCAATAAATATCAAATAAATGAATGTTACTGATATTATAGGCTTGTGGTGAATGAGACAGGCTTCTTTCTTGGGAAGACATCACACACATAAGCAATAAACATAAATATTAAAACCATGAGACTTGAACTGTTGGAGCTGTGGTGAACTTGGGTTCTTCTCCCTCCCTCCCTCCCTCCCTCCCTCCCTCCCTCCTCTCTTCCTCTCATTTGTGTGTTCTTGTGTGTCTTTTATGTATGTGGATATTTCTGTGGAGGCCAGAAGAGAGTGTCTGATTCCTTGGAGCTAGAGTTACAGACAGCTGTAAATCACTGATGTGGGTGCTGGGACCTGGGCTGGCGTCCTCTACAGAGCTGTAGATTTTCTTAACTGCTGAGCCATCTCTCTTACCCCTGAGCCTATAAGGTAGATGCATTTTGAGGTGTTTGTGTGTGTGTCAGAGTAAAGATCAGGAGGAGGTCCCAACTCTGTTATGGTCACTAGTCATTTTAATTAGCAAACATGTTTTTAGTTCTATTATGTGCCAGGCTTAGGTCAATGCTCAGGATTCAGAGTTAAATATCTGTGAACCTTCCTCTACGGGAAGAGATGTTTGAGAAGTGGTCACAATTGCTCCGCTAGGGAAGAATGCCTAGAAGGTTCAGAATAAGTAGGGAGGGCCTTCTCTGTCTGTGGTGGGGATGCTTGTGTGCTTGACAGGTACAGGAGCGGGAAGGGAAGAAACTGCCAGGCTTCCTGAGGAGCAGAGATGTGTCAGGGTACAACTGAAGAAGGAGGGAAGAGTTGAAGGTGGTGCATGGCGCTGTCTGTTTTACAGAGCACCTCATGCAACCATGTCACAAACTGAGGTTGAGGTGCCCCAACTGGTCTAAAGTGGGAGATATTTTGGAATGGCCACTTTGGCCACAGGGAGAGTGTGTTAGAAGAAATGGGAAGTTTTAGACTGTTGAGGTAATCGGGAGGAAGGCATGAAGGTCAGAGCAGAGGGGAACGGTGAGGGCATGACTTGTCATGAGCTTTGAGAAGTAAACTTGGTTATAGGCTAGTCTCAGGGGAGAGGGGAGCCAGATGGTTTCTGGCTAAATTGACTGTTGTGGGGACCCAAGGTGAGGAACTAGAATTGTTGCTGGCATCCATAGATCAGTCAGGAGTAGCTATCAGATAGACAACTAGAAATAATTGGTTTGGAGAAAGAATTGGATGGAATTTAGAGATGCAACAGTCTTTTTTTTTTCTCTCTTATAGTATGGCCACTTATAGCTATCTCCCCTTTGTTTCAAACAACCTAAAGCTTGAAATGTTTTGTAGCTTTATGTTTGATGTATACGTGTGTGTGTGTGTGTGTGTGTGTGTGTGTGTGTCTGTGTGTGTGTGTGGTGAGATGCATGCCCATATATGTTTGGATGTGTGTGTGTGGGGGGGTGAGATGCTGCCCATATGTGTTTGGATGTGTGTGTGTGTGGGGGTGAGATGCATGCCCACATGTGCTTGGATGTGTGTGTGTGTGTGGGGGGGGGGGGTGAGATGCATACCCACATGTGTGTGTGTGTGTGTGTGTGTGTGTGTGTGTGGTGAGATGCATGCCCATATGTGTTTGGATGTGTGTGTGTGAGATGCATGCCCATATGTGTTTGGATGTGTGTGTGTGTGTGTGTGTGGTGAGATGCATGCCCATATGTGTTTGGGTGTGTGTGTGGGGGGGGTGAGATGCATGCCCATATGTGTTTGGATGTGTGTGTGTGTTGGGGGGGAGGTGAGATGCATGCCCATATGTGTTTGGATGTGTGTGTGTGTGGGGGGGGGGTGAGATGCATGCCCATATGTGTTTATGTGTTTGGATGTGTGTGTGTGTGGGGGGGGGGAGGTGAGATGCATGCCCATATGTGTTTGGATGTGTGTGTGTGAGATGCATGCCCATATGTGTGTGGATGTGTGTGTGTGTGAGATGCATGCCCATATGTGCTTGGATGTATGTGGGGGGTGTGTGAGATGCATGCCCATATGTGTTTGGATGTCAGAGGTCAGGAGGCTTGACGTTGCTGTTGGGTGTTTTTGTCAGTTTTTGAGACAGCAGCTCTCATTGAACCTGGAGCCTACTGATTGGCTAGACTGGCTTACCAATGAGTCACCCAGGGTCTACCAGTCTCTGTCTGTCCCTCCCTCAGTGCTGGTGTCAGATCGATGCCACCATGCTCAGCTTTGTCCATGGGTACTAGGGATTCCCACTCAAATCCTCATGCTTGTGCCGCATGCACGTTCCCAGCCAGCCATCTCCTGTTTGTAAGGTCAAAAGGCCACTTTACACCTACGCCACCAATGTGCTCAAATAGTCACTTAGTCTGACTCCAGTGCATAGTTTGCTGACTACCAAAAAAGCCTCAAACACTGCCAGAAATTTCGTTTCTAAGTTCCTGTGCTGGTCTGTAAGGTCAACTAAAGAAATGACCTCATCACCCTCCCTCTAGTAACTTCCAAGAGTGTTTGGTGTACTAGTTACTTTTGTTCATTGCACTAGAAATTCATGCTGTGAAAGAAAACAGGACAAGCTTGCCAGACTCAAGGACACTGTTAGAAGACAGACGATTGATTAATAAATAAGTAGCCATATGCCTGGCTTTGACATGCGCTTCTTAGGGGATAAACTGTAGAAATGGGGGGACTCCTTTAGATGGAGTGTTTTAGCATCTTCACAAAGGAGACCTGTGAGCAGAGACCTGAATTGATTAAGGGGATAGGCTCTGTAGATGCAGAGGAAGTGGTTACTGCAGAAGCCAGTGGCAGCTGTGAGTTTGGCATATTGGAAGAACCAAATGGCCGTATGGCTGAAGAACATAGTCATGGGGAAGAGTGGGAGCAGAAGGGCAGGGCTTGATTCATGGACAGATGATGGAGATCTCAGCACACACAAATTTCATACATGCTCCAGGACCGCCTGCTCAGTTTTCTGGGTACTTGGGATTATAGGCAGGCAATTACCATCACATTGGGCTGGACTTGAGTTTACAGATAATGGGAACTATTGAAGGCTTAGCCATTATTCCCTCCCCCCTCTCTATATATTATGTATATATAAAATTATATTATATTTTAGTTCTGAAAACTAAAGCTAGGCCCTTGAGCATACTAGGCAAACATTGTACCACTGCATTGCATTCCCAGTCCTGGTTTTCAAGGGCTAATTCCCACTACTAGGCAGAGAACATACAGGTAGCAGAGGGGTCAATATAGGATCAGGGAAACCTGCCTAGAGGCTATTGTGATCTTGATGAGTCATGTGTAAGTGGCTTGGAGTAGGGTGATAGTGGTAGAATAGTCAGAAGTGGATTCAAATAGGTATTTATGTATTTTAAGACTAAATTAGCTCATAGCAGGTATCAGCAGGGAACAAGGAGGGCCTTCTCACTAGGCTGTAAAGGTCCTATCACCTCAGAACATTGCCATGTTGGCGCCAAAGCTCCCAACCCACTGAAGTCTTGGATAGCATGCTTCATTTGTATGTAAAACATATTAGGTTGTGACTCGAATTGGCCTTAATGCTATTTATTTACTCAATGGTTGCAATGTGGCAGGGGAGGGAGGTATAGTTACTTAAAGTTTTCAAAGATGAGTTACAGAGGAAGTAATTATCTTGCTCAGAGTCTCACAATACAGGGATGAAATAGCTGTTAGGAGCTTGGTGGGTGTTTTCATTTGGGAAAAATGTAACTAGAAACCTGGGCAGGGCATGTACAGGGATGGTCATAGACGGTAAATATGGAAAGTCAGAAATAGTGTCACTGGAATCCCTGAGGGTGGGGCCCAAGAGGTTTTTAGTAAGAGCATCATATGGAAAATGATGTGAAAATGAAGAGTAAGTTGACAGGAGGCAGTGGCTAGAGGGACACGGACTGCACCTATGTATAATATAGAGAATTATACCCATGTATAGTATATAGACTATACCTGACCCACAAGGTGCAAGGGGAGAAACAACTCCCTCCTGCAGGTTGTCTTCTGACTTCCACATTCACACTGTGACACACACCCCTCCCCACAAATGAAGTATAAGTTATTGGTATTACAGTGTCGGAGTTAGCAGAGTGAGGAATACTCGTGAGGTAACAATCCAAGGTCAGGTGCAGATAAAGAGGAAAATCGTGAGTTAGAACCAGAGAGGCAGAAACCTGGCCACACGGGAGTGGACAGGGTATCTGGCAGTGGTGCTTAGAAAACTACACTCTGACACATAGTAGGTTGACAGTGAGGAGGGGATGTACACAGGCAGAGCCTGAAACCCAAGCCAGGCTGGAGCTTGAGTGCAGGGGCACTGAGAATTAGGGGCAGTGAGCAGCTGTGAAGTAGGCAATTTAGAGCCAGTATTTCTGGCTGTGTTGTTGTTTGTTTCTTATTAACCTTCTAAGTAAGAGCTGTTAAGTATGTGGCTCAGTAATTTTTTTTACCCGTTGTTCATGCCTGGGATGAGTGTATATTGAGATAGAGACAATTTCCCATTATCCTTGCATCTGTATCAGGTCAGGTTACCATAACAGAAGACTATAGATTGAGTGGTTTAAACAGAAATTGGAGCTGGCTTTGGTGCTTGTAATCCCAGCATTCTGGAGGCAGAGGCAGGGTTTTGATTTTGAGGAAGGCCCTTTAGCTACATAAAAAAATGTGTTTGTCAGAACAAAACAAAACATAATATACAAACAGGAAAAAAAAATCCCAGCACAACTCTCCCTCCTGAAATTTCTTAACTGCTTTGAAAATTGGAAGTTCGTTAGTGGCCTCCATCTTGCTCTTTTTGTGCGTGTGGTCTCCTTGACATATGCCTCAGGATATGGAAGACAGGAGCTCTCTAGCATGATTTCAGAGAATGCTACTGATTGCATATTCGAACCCCCACCATTTACCACTGCCTCCCAAAGGCCTCATTTTCTTATGCCATTCCTTTGGATAGGACTTCAAACGAATTTTGAAGGGCCACAGTTCAATCCACAGGACCCAGAAAGGTATGTTATGCCCCCTCTGAATCAGCACTCCCTCTGAACCTCTAATGGTAGCCAGTATTCTGCTCTCTATCAGCGTAGTTTTTCTTGTTTTTAAATAGATGCGTGCAGCTTGCCCCTCTTCATTTTGAGTTTAGGCTATAGTTTGATCTTTTCTATTTCTGTATGGTATACTATGGTATGCATACTACCTTAAAGATAATTTTGTATATATAGTGATTTTTAAAATTTTTTGAGGGGGAAGAATCCTATATTATTGTTTGGGTCTAGTAAAATCTCTGTTGCTTTTCTGATATTTTTCCAGGGGGTCATACTGTCTCTAATGGTGTGTACCTTTAAAATGTACTGTGCTGGATGGCTTTTTGTCAGTTTGACATTGCTGGAGTCATTGAGAGGATAGAAACTCAATTAAGAAAATGCCTCCATAAGATCAGCCATAGGAAAGCCTGTAGAGTGTTTCTCTCTCTCTCTCTTTCTTTTTTAAAAAAATATTTTATTGGTTTTAACTGTGTGTATAAAGGGGGTATGTGCACATGAGTGCAGTGCCCACGAGTCTGAGGTGTCAGATTCTCCTGGAGCTGGGCTTACAGGCAGTTGTAAGCCACCTGATGTGGGTGCTGGGAGTTGAACTCAGGTTCTCAGGAAAAGCAGTATGTACTCTTAATTACTGAGCCAGTCTCTCCAGCCCCCGGGCCTTTTCTATTCTTAATTAGTGATTGATGTGGTGTGAGGGCCTAGCCCATTGTTGGTGGTACATCGCCTGGGCTAGTGGTCGAGGTTTCTACAAGAAAGCAGGGTGAAGTCAAGCAGTGGTGATGCACGCCTCTAATCCCAGCACTTGGAAGGTAGAGGCAGGTGGATTTCTGAGTTTGAGGCCAGCCTGGTCTACAGAGTGAGTTCCAGGACAGTCAGGGCTACACAGAGAAACCCTGTCTCCAAAACAAAACAAATAAAACAAACAAACAAAAAAAGCAGGGAAAGCAAGCTGTGGGAAGCAAGCCAGTAAGCAGCACTCTTTCATCTGCATCAGTTCCTGCCTCCAGATTCCTGCCCTTCTTGAGTTCCTGTCCTGACTTCCTTGGATGATGAACTATGGTGTTGATGCATACACCGAGTAAACCCTTTGTTTCATCACAGTAACCCTAGCTAAGACACCTAGCTTGGTTTACAGAAGAGTTTCTCAGCTTAGAAACTATTCATATTTTGGATCAACTAATTCTTTGTTGAAGGTTATGCTGTGTGTTGTAGGATGTTTAGCAGCAACCCTGGCTCCCATTCTCTACATGTCAATAATGTGTATCTTCTGCCCTAAGTTGTGATATCCAAGAGTATCTCAGAATATTGACACACGGCCCCACGGAGGCAGAGTCACCCCAGTTTGGAACTGACTGAGAAAAGATTCAGGGTCAAAAGCCACCTAGCTTTTGACTACACAAGGCCTGTTAAGTAAAAAAAAAATTCTACTTGTGGATGGTGCTTAAAAGCAAAAGGACTTAGAATGGTTTAGAAGTGCTCAGTAGTTGAAGTTTTTAAGATATCTATTCTTTTCTGGCTTGATTGACTGTTTGACATGGTTACTTTAAGAATGTGGAAATGACCATGTTTTTCATAATTAAACACATGCTTTAGCCCAGTGGTGGTGGTGGTGGCCAACGCCTATAGGATGAAAATGAAAGTGGCAGGTTTTTCTAATCCAGCTAGCTCCCAAAATAATTGAGACAGCGACCTGTAGATTTACTCAGCAAGCTTTAAGCACAATAACTGAGTAGATATTCCTAACCTTTTATGCTGTCTAGCTACTTCCCAGCCACACACCCTGAGTTACTTGCACTTAGTCTCTTCATGAGAGCTCTGCTGTAGCTGTTTGTCTTCATGGAGAACTCCCTTGGCAACGCCTCCTCATGTCCAACCTCATGGCAGCATCTTCTTCCTCTGCCTTGTGCCCTCCTCCTGGACTCTCACCTGCCTCAAGGTGAAATCTTTCTACTTTGATCTTTCTACCTTGATCTTCTCCCTCTGACATTGAACATCCAGCCTTTCTATTTCCTCTGCCCAGTCATTGGCTGCTCAGCCTTTTATTTACCAGAGATAATTGGGGAGCATTTTTTATACCACACTGATCTAGGAGATTCTTCAACATTCATGTGTCCTGACTATAACTAGATCTTGGGGCACAGAAATCAGCATCTGAATGTACAGTTCACAAGATCAAACCCTAATACAAGCCTTTAGTCCCTGCAGAGGCAGGTGGATCTCTAACTTCAAGGCCAATTTAGTCTACAGAATGAGTTTCAGGACAGCCAAGGCTGCACAGAAAAACCCTGTCTCAAAAACCAGGGCTGGCTCTTTTCCTCTGGCGCGCCACCGACGATCCTATTGTCATCATGGGCCGCCGCCCCGCCCGGTGTTACTGGTATTGTAAGAACAAGCCATACCCAAAGTCTCGTTTCTGCCGTGGTGTCCCTGATGCGAAGACCCGAATCTTTGATTTGGGACGGAAGAAAGCAAAAGTTGATGAATTCCCACTTTGTGGCCATATGGTGTCAGATGAATATGAGCAACTCTCTTCTGAAGCACTGGAGGCTGCCCGTATTTGTGCCAACAAATACATGGTAAAGAGTTGTGGCAAGGATGGCTTTCATATCCGAGTGAGGCTCCACCCTTTCCATGTCATCCGTATCAACAAGATGTTGTCCTGTGCTGGGGCTGACAGGCTCCAGACAGGGATGCGTGGTGCCTTTGGGAAGCCCCAGGGCACAGTGGCCAGGGTTCACATTGGCCAGGTCATCATGTCCATCCGAACCAAGTTGCAGAACAAGGAACATGTGATTGAGGCTCTGCGAAGAGCCAAGTTCAAGTTCCCTGGCCGCCAGAAGATCCACATCTCAAAGAAGTGGGGCTTCACCAAGTTTAATGCAGATGAATTTGAAGACATGGTTGCTGAGAAGCGGCTCATTCCTGATGGCTGTGGTGTCAAATATATCCCCAATCGTGGTCCTCTGGACAAGTGGAGAGCCCTGCATTCCTGAAGGCTTCAATAGTTCTCTCCTATACCCTACCAAATCGTTCAATAATAAATCTCGCATTAAGTTCACTTAAAAAAAAAAAAAAACAAAAAAAAAAAAAACCAGGGCTGGTGAGATGGCTCAGTGGTTAAGAGCACTGACTGTTCTTCCGAAGGTCCTAAGTTCAAATCTCAGTAACCACATGGTGGCTCACAACCATCTGTAACGAGATCTCATGCCCTCTTCTGGAGTGTCTGAAGACAGCTACAGTGTCCTTACATTTAATAAATAAGTAAATCTTTTTTAAAAACCTTCACATGTTTTAATAGCAGTGAAACTGAAATTATCTGATTTATTTTCACTATCTTTATATATATGGGTTCATTTTACTATATATGCAACTGTAAGGATTGTTTTAGTTATTTTTCTGTTTGTTGTGACCAAATAACCTGGCAAGAAACAGTTTAAAGGAGAAAGAGTTCTTTCTGTGTCCTGGTTAGTTTTAGTTTGCCACAAGCTAGAGTCATCCATCGGAGGGGAAGGAAATGTCACCATAAGATCAAGCTATAAGGTGTTTTCTTAACTAGTGATTGATAGGAGAGGACCCATTCCATTGTGGGTGGGGCCATCCCTGGCCTGGTGGTCCTAGGTTCTGTAAGAAAGCAGACTGAGTAAACCACAGAGAGCAAAAGCACCCCTCCATGGCCACTACATCAGCTCCTGCCTCCTGGTTCCTGCTCGGTTTGAGATCATGTCCTGACTTCCTTCAGTGATTTACAGTGATCTGGAAGTGTGGAAGCCCCTTCTTCCCCAGCTTGCTTTTGGTCATGGTGCATCATCACAGCACTGGAAACCCCAACTAAGATGTTGGCTCCCACTGAATGGGCTGCATTCCATATCGGGGAAGGCATGGTTACAGGAGCATTGCAGTCACAGCCAGGAAATGAGCGAATAGAAGAGAGGCTGCATTGTCAACCCTCAAGGCTTTGTCCTCAGTGAAGGCCTTCACCTGCTGAAGGTGCACAACGTTCCCTAACAAGTGCCACCAACCAGAAACTAAGTGTTCTAACACATTGTTCCTTTATCCTAAGCATTTCCTGTTCAAACCACAAGTTTTTGCATCCACCTTATTTGAGAATGCTAATGTGACCCCTGTGGGGCATGTGTTGTTGAGACATTGAATGACAGGTGAATGCAAACCTGCATGCAGAGACAGAAGGAATTGTGGACATCACTTATTTTCTTTAATTTTTCTCAGCATCTACCAACCCACCAGCACCTCGAACTCTCAAGGTTCAAAGAACATATTCCAAAGATCTGAGAGGGGATACCAGGGAACTCCAGGCTTTTGAGTTAAAGAGCAGTGCAAGCAAAGCACTTCTCATTTTTTATTATTAAAGCAAGCAAAGCTGGAGGTGACGTTTACAGTTAGCTTAAGCAAATACAAGAACCATGGGGGAATACCCCTGGTGTTATGTCTTACCATCTTTGGTTATGTGAAAAAAAAAGCCAAGAATATTCCTCTTAGACTTTTGCCTTTTCCAAAGAGATAATGTGGACATGTTGGGGTAGGTTGTTTTTAAGTGCTTTTATTTATCATAGTTTGTGTGATTGATTTATTGATTTATTGATTGATTTTGAAGAAGGCTACCTCCTGGGAAGAACACTGCACTGTAGCTCATCGTAGCTCACAGTACGTTTAGAGCTTTCTTTCTTACAGAGGTTACCAAGTATATACTAAGTGGGGGAAAGAGGTCTAGATCATGGGATCATTAGAACATTAATTTTTCTCGTTTTTGAAACAGAGTCTTACTGTAACGCTGGTGGCCTAGAACTCACTATGTACCAGCCTAGTCTCAAACTCACAGAGATCTGCCTGTATCAGTCTCAGGAGTTCTGGTCTTAAAGGTGTGTGCCACAAAACTCAAAATGCTTTTTTTTTGTAGACAGAGTCACACTAAGTAGGAGACCACGGGCTTGAAACAAAGATGGAAAGAATAATTAAGACCTTGCGGTAGAGCAGTCAAGCTTGAGTCTCCACACCCACCTCAGGCAGCTCACAACCAACCTGAAACTCAAGCCCCAGGGAATCTGATGCCCTCTTCTAACTCCTGTGGACACCCATACCCACACTGCTATTCACACACAGACATATGCACATACACATCAAAATGAAATGTATAAAACCTTTAAAATTGAGCTGCTGTTTATAAGGAGTTGTCTATCTTATTTTTGAGACAGTATCTCACATTATATTATAGACTAGCTTAGAACTCAGCTTTGTGTCCCTAGGCTGGCCTCAAATTTGGGGCAATCCTGCCTCAGCCTGCTGAGTACTGGGGTTATAGTTGTGAGCTACAGTGCCCCTATATACTTTTTTCTTTTTAACAATAAACTTGTTCTTAATCTTTTTCGCTTTATAATTTTGCAGATTTATTTTTTATTTTATGTGTATGAGTGTTTATCCTGTGTGTGTGTAAGTGTACCATATCAATGCAGTGCACACTGAGAGGAGAAGAACATATCAGATCCCTTGGAGCTAGAGTGACAGGCAATTGTGAGCAGCCTTGTGGGTTTTGGAACTCAAACTCTGAGTGCTAAGAATAGCAAATGTTCTTAATCACAGAGCCACCTCTCCAGACCCTTAAAGATTTAATCATATGTGTATGTATGTGTGCCATATTATTTTTGGTTGCCCTTGGGGGCCAGCAAAGAGTATCAGATTTTCTGGAGCCAGAATACAAGCAATTGTGAGCTGCCTGGCATGAGTAACTGGCGTTACAGTTGTTGTGAGCTGGCAGGTAGATGCTGGGATTGAACCCAGATCCTTAAGAGCAGTCAGTGTTCTTAACCACTGAACCGTCTGCCTCTCCCAATTCCTGATTTTTTTTTTAAACATTTATTTAAATAGTATTTGTATGTGTGCTTGTATGTACGTGTGGAGTCATGCCACACCACATGTGGAGGTCAGAGGAAGACTTGCCAGAGTTGGTTTGGAGTCAGTTTTCTTTCCATCATACGGACCTCAGGAATTGAATGTTGGTCACAATAGCAAATGTTCCCCCATGAGTTTAGTCATCTTTTCAAGCTACAGACCTTTGAATCAGTTGTTAGAGAAACAGGTGGCCTTATTAATTATATTCATGGTCTAAAAGATAGGTGCTATTTATATAAATATAATTATTGTTAGTAGTTGCAGTAATGAGTCAGATGTCATATGTAATGAGGCCTTCAGTAACCTTATAAGAATGTGCAAATGGAGTCCAGGGTATGAATAATAAAAATGAATGTCTTCTATATTCAAGAAGACATGGTTGTGTTAGAATAAAGTGAGACTGGGTTTAGTTAGAAGACACTTAGTGTTTCTCTGATCTCAGTTCAGCCAGATCACCTCGGCATATGCTGGGCACACATAACTGAGTTCCGTGGTGTAGAGTTACCATGAAAATCCTGATGGAAGGCCTTTGGCTGCAGCAGTGCCTTCATCTTTTTTTCTTTGGGGTATGGCATATTTCAAGACAGGGTCTCACCGTGTAGCCCTGGCTGTCCTGGATCTCACTCTATTGACCAGACTAACCTCAAACTCACAGAGATCCTCCTGCCTTTGCTTCTGGAATGTTGGGATTCAGGTGGACTGGTGGTGATGCCCTTTTCTCTCAAGATAAATGTGGAGAGATTGGAGGTATAGAGGGGTTGCTCTTTAGGCATCCTGGAGCTTGCCACATGGCTTTCATTTCCTTATCTGTGTTGGGTCTGCAGGAAAAGGCAGGAATTCTAGCCTGTGGCTTAATATGCTTGCATTTGTTCTGGTGGTGAAATCAGTCTTGGGGCTGTCAGTATTCACAGAAATGATCTGTTCACAGTCTGACTCATCTTCTCTGTCAGGCCTGTTCTTGGGCTATATTCAGGAACAAATCCTGCTTGTTGATGAACTGTTCCCCTTTCGGTTTACAAAAAGTCCTGGAGTTTTATTATCTTGTAACAGATTGAAGCAGAGATGAAGCCTCCCTCCCCCTTGACTTGGGTTTTTATTTTTTTCTTTCTTGTAGCATCTGCATCTCTAATGGATACTGAGGGGTTTGGTGAGCTCCTTCAGCAAGCTGAACAGCTTGCTGCTGAGACTGAAGGCATCTCTGAGCTTCCACATGTAGAACGAAATTTACAGGAGATCCAGCAAGCTGGTGAGCGCCTGCGTTCCCGTACCCTCACACGCACATCCCAGGAGACAGCAGATGTCAAGGCGTGAGTACTGATGGGGAAGTGCTGTTGGATTGGGTAGTTTGGGAGCAGATCAATTTCTTCTATGACAGTCACAAGCCAGATAGACAGGACCTCAGAGTTATACATAGATCAGCAAACCTTGCTTTGTTTCTGTGCCTCTCTAGGTTTTTAGAGTGCCAGCCTGTTTGTCTGACCAAGCTGAGAACCCATATCATAGGATGGGGAAGCTTTGTTCTGTAGTTCCTGCTTGGGTTTGCAGGCTGTTGAGTCATAAATGGCCCTTGTAAGCATGTTAGTAGATATGGGTCGTTCACGTAAGTGCTACCCAAAGCCAGAAAGCACTCAGCGGTAAACAGAGTTTTTAAGGGTAATTGGAAAAAATTGATGAATGGTCAGTAAGGAGAAGCCATCTAAGTGAGGAGTGATTCTGTCTGCTTATTGTCAGTGACCCCAGAGGCTGCCTCTGAAAGGCCTTGAAATGCAGTGCTCTCCGTAGAAACAGGAAGGTGGGTGAGCCCCAGGAGATCAAGGCTTTGCGGAGAAACACTGATTAACAGGGTCATACAGCCTTAGCAGGATCCTTACAGATGATCTTAGTTGGGTAAAACACAAACCCAACAAAAAACCAAAACCAAACTGCTTTCTGTGAAAAATATAAGTGAACGGTTATTTACTGTGTATTAGAAACTTGCTTATACATTAAGTCTTTGCTTAATCATCACAGCCTGCATCAAGACAGTGATCTGCATATCTAATTGAAGAGCAAAGGCTCAGAGAGGGGCTGGTGCCTTTTATACAGCAGGTGAGTGCTGAGCCAGGATTCAGATCAGTAAGGCTGACTGCAGCACTCATGTTCCTGCATCTCTGGAAGGGTCCTGGAGAGAGGCATGCGTGAAGGGGGTTCTGCTACTAAGATTTTGTTGGGTCCAGAAAGACAGTAGGATTCTGTGTAAGTCAGGAGAATGTCTAGCTAGTCTTCATTCTGTTAACTTGAGAAAGACTGATGATAATCTGAGGCATTGTCTGTTTTAGGAACTTGGTAAATATCAAAGTCGTGGGGCGGCTGCCGTCCGTTTCTAAGTGATCATGAAAACAGCATTTAGTTGCTCTATGCAGTCAGTAGTATGCTATGGACATCCCTTGGTTGTCTTGAAACTTGCTCTGTGGACCAGGCTGGCCTCGAACTTAGAGATCAGCCTGCCTCTGCCACTCAAGTGCTGGGATAAAAGACGTTTGCTACACTGTTCAGATCTTGTTTTTGTCTTTTTAAACTATCTAGCCTGTAGCAAAATGCTGCCTGCCAATAGCTAACCTACACTGGTCCCCAACACCCTGTAGATATTTCTGCTAACTTGCCTTCCTTGTAGTCCCCAAACTTCTGTTTCTGGCTGCCTACAGTTTCCTTGATTTTAAGCAGACAGCTTCTGCTTGTGCAAGGATGCCGAAGGAGCAAAAGCCCATGGATACCCGCTGAGTTGCTATAGTTATAATTTAATTGCATCAGCTTTACAGCCCATTAAGAGCAAAAAGGGAAGATGTTTTCTTGGTAACAATTATCCATCATATTCTGTTTCTTGTAAATTTCCATTCGTCCCATCCCTTCTACCTGAAGTTCATTATTTTAGGGAGGCTGGGAATTGGAACACTGAAAGAATGGATATAGGGTGGGGCAGGTGCTTAAAAAGAAACCAGAGGGCTGATGACTGTATTTTTCCATCTTCTTGATAGGCAAAGACACAAAGTATGATGTGGATATTTTAGTACATGCTGGATGAGGGCAGAGAAGAGAACTGAATAGGATTTTGTGAAATTTTTTTCCTTTAATTTTTAAAAAGTTATTCTATGTGTATAAGTGTTTTGCCTGTACCACATGCATCTTTATTTTTAAGGGAACAGATTTTTTTTTTTTTTTAATGGAATCTTACTGTTCCCAGCTGGCCTGAAACATGCTATTCTCCTGCCTTGGCCTGCTGAGTAACTAGGGTTACAGGTGTGTGCCAACACTTCTAGCTGTAGGGAGCAAATTTGAGAGCAGTTTTGCATATGTGTACTTGATCTTTTAAAATTTTGGATTTTTCCCCCCCACCACACATAAAGAGTATGCCTGGCATATATAGAGCAGGGGTTTGTAGATTGTGGCCCATGAGCCTGTTGCCTATCACATCTTCTGGTAGCATGATCACATTTACTTGGATTTTTGTTGTTGTTGTTGTTTTTTGGTTTTTTTTTTTTTCGAGGCAGGGTTTCTCTATATAGCCTTGGCTGTCCTGGAACTCACTTTGTAGACCAGGCTGGCCTCGAACTCAGAAACCTGCCTGCCTTTGCCTTCCAAGTGCTGGGATTAAAGCGTGCGCCACCACTGCCAGGCTCATTTACTTGTTTTATATATTGACTGTGTAGCTTTTTTTTTTTATTAACAGAGCTGAGTAATAGCCACAAATTATATGGCAAACTGCAAACTGAGACGTTTCTTATAGAAAAATCTTAGGAACTCGTGTGAATAACAGAGTATATGTGTACATTCCCATTAAAACACAGAATATTACCCGTGTCTGTGATTGTCCAGCATCACTTGTCTGCCCACATTTCTCAGCAGAAGTAGGGCAATGGATTTTTCCATTGCAACAGATGCCAAACAACCTAGAGATGTACAAAGAAAAAGATAGTGACCACTCTCTTACCCTAACTTTATTCTTCCAGGTAACTATTATTAATAATTTGTGTAATCTTTTACAGTTTTCTCCATATCATACAAAGCATATCTAACATAGTTTGTCCAAAGCTTCATAGTAAATAATCATTCGCTCTGATAATTTTGCTAAGCTGTCTTTTTGGCCACTTTGTGTTTGTCTGGTATAGTGTAACGTGAAGTCAACCCTGTAAAAGCGGCGTCATCTTCACTTTCTAAGTAAGGAAGGCCAGGTAGTAAGTGGGCAACTAGAGTCAAATTCGGCTTGGTTAAAATAAAAATCCCTTTTGGCGAGGACTGGAGAGATGGCTCAGCAATTAAGAACACTGGCTGTTCTTCAAGAGTTCAATTCTCAGCATCCACATGGTACACTCTACTATCTGTAACTCCAGTTCTGGGAGATCCAACACTCACACAGACACACATGCAAGCAAAACATGAGTGCATATAAAACAAAAATAAATAAGTTTAAAAAAAAATCCCTTTTGGCATTTGCCCTCCTGACTAATTGTCAACACTTGAGAAGTGGGAGAGGTAGGGATTGATGTTCATGAAATGTTATTTAAGATTTTTTTCATTAGTAAATTGTAGATGAAGTTTGAATTCTTTTCTTTTTCTTTCTTCTTTTTCCTAAACCTTGTATGTACTGGGAACAACTTTTGTGTCTTCTACTCTTTTGGGTCTCTGGAATGTGACTCCAGCTTCTGTGGCTTTCTGACCATGGAGATTGTGTGTCTGTCTGACTGTTAGGATTCGGGCTGATAGAAGGCAAGGGCCTTAGGAGATGAATGTTGGGTTAGAGGTGTAGCTTCGTGGTAGAACTCCTGCCCATCGTGTGAAAAGTTTCTGGTATAACCATCCATAAGTCGTCACTTCTGCGGAAGGGCTTCCTCTCTCCCTCAGCAGCATTTCTGCATAGCCAACACATAAGCTCATGTAGCTGCCCCTGAGATGGCCATGCTCCTCTAGTTCCAGTAGTTACACTATTTATGTTGCCTAGGCTAGCCTGGAACTAAATATGTTATCCAAGCTTGCCTGGAATTCTTGCTTCCAGATCTTAGCCTCTCTAGTGCTAGGGTTGCAAGTGTGAGCTGCCAGCCCTGGCTCAAGAGCTGATTTTTTTTTAATTCTGGAAGTTTTTATTCTAGCATATGTCCAAATCATTTGGACACTGGATGTACTTTCACATGTTACTGGTGAAGATGTAGTGCTGTCAGACGTAAGTAGGAAATAGCTATCAAAAATGATCTAGTAATTCTATTTCTAGGAATCCATCCCAAAGACCTAGTAACAGAAACATGACATGTCTGCGTAACGATTCACTGTGGCATTATCTGTCATAGCAAAAGTAGGAAATGACAAGTGTCTGTCTTTAGGATACTAGCTGAATAGAGGGCCAGGTTTGTATACTTGGATTACTTTCCAGTCGTACCAAGGAATAATCATTATACTTCCAGAACAGATTATTAAGAAAGCATTTCAAGGTAGGGAAACGTGTCTAAAGTACTGTATTGAAGTGTAGTTCTGTAGTAGAGTGCATGGCTGACATATGACAGGTCCTGCATTGGTCCCTAGTACAAAACATCAACAACAAAAGGGTCGGTGGGTAGGTGCATACTTCTTTTTCTTCTATTTAAGAAAGCGGGCCAGACAGTGGTGGCGCACACCTTTGATCCCAGCACTTGGGAGGCAGAGGCAGGCAGATTTCTGAGTTCAAGGCCAGCCTGGTCTACAGAGTGAGTACACAGAGAAACCCTGTCTTGAACCCCTCCCCCCCCCCAAAAAAAAAAACAACAAAACAAAACAAAAAAAGGAAAGCAGATAAAAGACATCCTATGTCAGTGGCTTGAGAGAGTTAATATTAAGGTATCACCCCACGTTGGTCTATAAATTCAACAAGGACTATTAAAATTCCAGAATCCAAGCCTGGATGGAGAGATGGTTCAGTGGTTTAAGAGCATTGGCTGCTCTTTTGAGGACTTGGGTTCAGTTCCCCACATGGTAACTCACAATCATCTGTTAACTGCATTTCCAAAGAATCTGATGCCCCCTTTTGCCTCCAAAGAGACTACACATACACAAGGTACACAAACATGCAAGCAAAATACCCATACATAGTGAAAAAAACTAGACATTAAAAAAAAATTTAGAAAAATATTTCAGCTTCCCAGCTGGTCCTTTTGTTGAAATTGAGGGATTAATCTAATGTTTTAGATATTAGATACAAGAGCTTATATTTAGATATAAGAGCTCTTGCATAGCCAAACGATTTTTTTTTTAAAGTGAGTTTGGTTGTTTTATCTGCATGTATGTCTGTGTACCACATACATGCCTGATGTTGGTGGAACTGAACCCAGGTCCACTCAGCCAGTGCCCATGGAGCCATCTCTACAGTCCCCAAAATAATCTTTAAAAGACAGAAAAACAGAAGACTGAGACTTACTTCAAAACTTACTGGAAAGCCACAGTAATTCCCAGGGGTGGTCATCCATATCTATAGCATCAGCAGGAAGTGTGAGACAGGAGGACGGTGAGCTCATGGTCTGTCTGGCTTACAGAGTGAGTTCCAAGACCAGTCTGGGCTACATAAGGTGAGCCTGTATTTATAAACAGAAAACCACACTAATCAAGATTGTGTGACATGAGGATAGATTGCTGGAATAGAATTACAAGTCTAGATGGGGCTCAGTGGTTAAGAGCACAGGCTGTTCTTCAAGAGGACTTGGATTCAGTTCCTAGCACTCACATGGTGACTCCTCATTGTCTGTTACTTTAGCTCCAGGGGATCTGCCATTCTCTTTTGGCCTCTATGGGCACCAGGTACTCATGTGATGCACATGAGTATGTATGTATGTAACAAGAAGGCAAAAACTTCATACACATTAAATAAATCTTTTAAAAAAAATCAGTAGTATGTAGTATCTGTAGTCTTAAAACAACTCTAAAAATACTGAGTTTTTCTTTTCCTCTTATTAAAATATAACAGCAATAATTCTATAATTATGAGTCTTAAAAGTTTATTTGGTTATGATTTTTTTCCCTCAATAAAGCTATTCAGACCATTGAACATGGAAAGAGTAGTTTTTAACAAATGAGTAACTGAATGTCTATAAACAAAAGAATAAACTTGTTCCTATCTTATTCTGTACACAAATACTAACTCCAGCTGGACTCTAGGTGTAAATATAAGAACTAAAATTATGAAACTCTTTGAAGAAAATATGTGCATAAATTTTTCTGACCTCAAGAGATAGGGATGTAGCTCACTTGGTAGACTGCTTAGCATGCACAAGGCCCTGGGTTCAGTCCCTACCATCACATAAACTTTGGTGGCTATGGTGATTTGAATGAGAATGGACTTCATGGACTTATATATTTGAATGCTTGGTCCCTACATACCAGGTCCAGTCTCCCTCTGCCTGTTGCCTGCAGGTCTGGATGTAAGCACCAGCACCGAGCTTGCCTGACTGCTGCCTCACTCTTTACCATGATGGCCATTAGAGTAACCTGAAACTATAAACAAGGTCCCAATTAAACGATTCCTTTTATAAGTTGCCTTGGTCATGGTGCCTCTTCACAGCAATAGAATATAGTTACAACAAAGACAGTGGTACATGCCTGTAACAGCACTCTAGAGGTGGTGGCATCAGAGTCAGAAATTCAAGGTTATCCTTGTCTGTACAGCAAGTTCAGGGCCAGTCCGGGTTACTTGGGTTTCAAAACAAACCAACAAATATTCCTAACCTTAGATTTGGCAGAATTGTCTAGGATATTAGGGCAAAAGGATATATATTAAAAATGGATCAGTTGAATTTAATCTGAGTTAAACATTTGTGCTTCAAAGGCAACTGTCTAGAAAAGAATATGTTTTAGGGGAAAATACTTGCCATTTATTTAAATGATAATGAATTTATATTCAGAATTTTAAAAAATTACTGTGTGTGTGTATGTGTGCATGTATGTATGTATGTCCACTTGCGTGGAAGTTGGGACAATTTGCCAGGGATCAAACTTGGGTCAAGTTTGGTGTCAAGTACTTATAGTGGTTTCACTGAACCATCTCACTGGTTCATGTTTTGTTTTATTTCTCTTTAGCCTTTTACAAAATTTATTCATAAAAAGACAACTTAATTTTTTTTTTTTTTTTTTTTTGAGACAGGGTTTCTCTGTATAGCCCTGGCTGTCCTGGAACTCACTTTGTAGACCAGGCTGGCCTCAAACTCAGAAATCTGCCTGTCTCTGCCTCCCAAGTGCTGGGATTAAAGGCATGTGCCACCATGCCCGACTAAGACAACTTAATTTTAAAATGGCATAAGAATCATTGCCTAGTAAGTGGGAAAATGTTCAGTGTCATTAGCTACCAGAGAAATACATGTCACAGCCACATTGTGATACCACTTCATACCTTTCAGGGTTTTTATAATCAAAAAGACATGTAATAGTGTTGGTGAGAATGTGCACAAAGTTGAAATGACCCTGGGTGAGTCTTCTTTCATGCAGTGTTGGTGGGAATGTAAAGTGGACCCGCCTTTTTGGTACATAATCCAGAGTCCTTCAAGTGATTTTGTTTTTAGGTATATATCCAAGAGATGAAAACACATGTTACACAAAATTTGTCCATGAGTTTCAGTGGCAGGTGTCCACTAGCTGATGAACTCGGGCAGTAAATGTGGCATAGTCGTGTAATGGAATATGATTTGGCAAGAAAGGGCATTAAACATGACAACATATGTACTCTATGAATAACCCTAAAAGTGTATGTAAGTAAAAGAAACTGGTTACAAAATAGCACATATTGTATCATTCTGTTTATGAGCGATGCTTTGAAGAGGCAAATCTGTAGAAAAAAAATAAGTGGGGAAATGGGAGCTGATTAGTGAAGAGTAGAGGTTTTCATTGGGAAGCAATGAAAATGTTCTAAAGTTGATGGTGGTGATGGCTGGATAACTCTGAGTGTACCTAAGAATCACCACAGAATAATGTTCTTTGAATGGGTAGATTGCACGGAGAATTGAGCCACAAGTTTTTCTTAAAGAGCAAGTGATACAAATGTATGTATGTATTTGCTGATTTAAAAAAGGAAATGCTTTAAAAATACTTAAGATTTTTCTTAACTGAATGTGGTTAAGGCAGAAAGGGAAATGGCTATCATCAAGGCAGATTTTTATTCACGGATTGCCTACATACGGGCTGATACATCGTGTAGCCCACCCAAGTGAGTACCGGAATTGTCTGGGAGCCAGCTGCGTGGTAATGTTAAAGGGCCTGATACAAAATGCCATAATCTTACATGTTGAAACTCTGAAATCCAAATCTCTGCAAACTGTAATTCTGGTGGTCAGGAAGGCTGACCACCTTTCTGGGAGGGTACAAAACTGGGCTCTGCAGAAAGGATTGGCCATGCAGTACAGCAGTGATGGGACCATCACCTAAGAAGCCACTTCTCGTCAGCATGCACACTCCTCCAGCTGATGAGACTCCAGGAGGTTTTAACAAGTGAAAGCCACATTTACCTGAAGAACCTGGCAGCTACTAATTGCCTCAAAAATTATCACATGCGTGGTACGATGAGAGGTACTTAGACAATGGTGCTAGTTTGATTGCTAGTATTATTTCTGCCAAATTTGTGGTTTTATATGACTGTGGCACAGATTGGATTTATATCTGTGTACCCAAATCAACACAGAAGCATGGAAGACATGATAGGGGATGCTTATCTTGATATATATCACAGAATACATTTTAAAACAAGCAGATTAAAAAATCATGCTATTTTATATGATTGCAGTTATAAAGCTGTGATACACAGCTTTAATCCAGAGGTAGGTGAATCTCTGAGTTTGAGGCCAGCCTGGTCTACTGAATGCGTTTCAGGACAGCCAGGGCTACACAGAGAAACCCTGTCTCAAACAAACAAGCATAGCTGGGTATGCCAACTGCCAATTTTAATGGTACATGAATAAAAGGCTTTTATTGGATATTTGCGGATTGAATTCAGGGCTTTATATCCTTATAAATTTTGCCTTTTTAAACCTATTTGTGAACATGATTATCTCTTATAACTTTTTTTTTTTTTTGAGAAGAAAATAGCAATTGATTTTTATTTCAATCCAATTTGATCCCTACACACTTTGAAGGTATTTTTTTTAATTAGGTATTTTCTTCATTTCATTCATTCATTTTTCAAATGCTATCCCAAAAGCCCCCCATACTCTCCCCCCTCCTTATAACTTTTGTTTTTACAGTTTGTCTTAGTCACTGGTTTATTGCTGCGAAGAGATACCATGACCAATGTAACCCTCTCTTCTCCTACCCCTAAGAGTTTTTCTGTGTAGCCCTGGCTGTCTTGAAACTCCCTCTGTAGACCAGGCTGGCCTTGAACTCAGAGATCTACTTGCCTCTGCCTCTCAGTTCTGGGATTCAAGGTGTACACCACCACACCCAACCTGACAAAGCAACTCTTTGTATAGAATGTTCTCTTTTATAAAATGTCCTCTTTTATAAAAGAGAACATTTAACTGGAGGCTGGCTTACAGTTTCAGAGGCAGAGTCCTTGTCATCACGATGGGAGCATCACAACACTGGAGAAACAACTGAGAGCTTTACATTTGTGATCCCAAAGGCAGGCAGAGGGAAAGACTGGGCCCGGCATGAGCTTCTGAAACCTCAAGGCCACCTTCAGTGACACACTTCTTCCACCAAGGCCACACTTCCTAATCCTTCTCAAAAAGTGCCATCCCATAATGAGTAAGCATTCAGTATGAGCCTATGGGGGGGGCATTCTTATTCAAACTATCCACATAGTTGTAGTATATTTGCTCACACTTACAAAAACATTTTAATATAGCCTATCCATAATATTTTATAAAGCCACCCATGAAATGTTCCTATGTTGTTATGTGTTTAAAAGACAAACTAGCTGGGTGGGATAGGGTACACCTTTAGTCTCTGCAGAGACAGGCAGATATCCTCATTCTACACAGTGAATTCCAGGGCACCCTAAACTACAGACCAGAATTGTTACACATGCACATACTCATGCACACATTCACACATGCATGCAGGTGCAGGTGGGGGGTTGAGATGGGGCTTGAAGTGTAGTGTGTTGGTAGAACACTGGCTTAGTATCTCAGAGCCCTAGGTTTGGTTCAGGACAGCCAGGACTACATAACAGAGAGACCCTGTCTTAAGAAACAAAATAACCACAGCAAAACCCACTGGGTTCAATACATATACACATACCCCACAGACAAATAAATGTCTTTTGTGCTTGTTTTGACAGAGTCTCATGTAGTCTAGGCTGACCTCAGGCTTTATGAAGCCGGATGACCTTGAACTTTTGATCCTCCTGTCTACCTTCCAAATGCTGGGACTATAGGTGTCTACTTTTGTCATTATGTCGAACTCTAATAAATACATTTTAAATTTTTAAAA
Source organism: Mus musculus (assembly GCF_000001635.26). Taxonomy (NCBI): domain Eukaryota; kingdom Metazoa; phylum Chordata; class Mammalia; order Rodentia; family Muridae; genus Mus; species Mus musculus. The sequence continues at coordinate 94,237,958 of NC_000074.6, forward strand.
TTATTTTTCTAGAATTATATTTTATATTTTGATCTTTTGAGATTTTGCCATTCAAGGTTATGGTTATATAGGATTGTGGTGTCTTTTGGGGTTATAGCCCAAACCCAATCGTGAGGCAGATAGAGCAAGAACAGGGCCTTTCATTGTGGTTTCTATAGAACATATGGTTAGAATTAGTTAGGGTGGGGAGTTCTTGTAGACTCTGTCTGAGGTACGGGGGATGTCTCTAGTTACCTGGTACCTGGTTTTGGCGTGGTTGGGAAAGAAATACTGTGGTTCTGATCACCTGTGAAAGTCTGATGAAGGAGATGATTGGAATGTGGGATGTGGATTGATTGGTTTCTATTGCATTGATACAATACCATGATGATGGCAAAGTATAAAAGGAAGAATCATTGATTTAGGGCAGCATGCTGCAGGAGCTGTAGCAGAACTTACATCCAGATCTGAAGGTAGCAAGAAGGAGGAGACTGGGCTTGGAGTGGGTTTTTGAAACCTTAAAGCCTACTCTCTAACAAGGCCACACCCCCTCATCTTTCCCAAACAGTAACTGGGGAGCAAGCATTCAAATCTGTGAGCCTGTGGGGACTATTCTCATTTGAACTGCAACAGTTGGTGTAGGTAGGAAAGATGGGTTTGCAGTGGAGTTTTGGTACCTCTTGGGAATTGGGGACAGCCCTACAGTGTCAGCAGAGACCCCCATGTCAAAGCATCAAACACAGGAAATACAAAGCTATGACTAATGTAGAAAGTAAACAGATAAAATGTTCCCTGTGAAAAAGAGAGAGGAATATGGTGAAGATGACAGGGACCCTTTAATGGACCTGACTTTAGAATGGTATGTACATATTTGGCATGTTTAACAATAAAGCTTAAGTTGAAAAAATTCCTAAAATGGAAAATAAAACAAACTAAATGCTTATCAGTTAATGATAATATCTTTATATTATATTTTAATATGTTATTTAATATTTAATGTGTTGTTACTGGTAGAAGGCTATTACTGTTTTCTGGAGACTTATATATTGTGTCAGTCAAAATACATTAGTTATGGTAGTGAGACTTTTGTGACGGGAAAAGGAAACACAATTAGAGCATCTGAAGTAAGCCTGAAGTGCAGTGTTCTTAAATTTGAATTGAAGGCAGTAATGTTAACTCATGTTATAGTTTGTCACAAGAAACCTAAGACAAAGCCGGGCGTGGTGGCGCATGCCTTTAATCCCAGCACTCAGGAGGCAGAGGCAGGCGGATTTCTGAGTTCGAGGCCAGCCTGGTCTACAAAATGAGTTCCAGGACAGCCAGGGCTATACAGAGAAACCCTGTCTCAAAAAACAAAACAAAACAAAACCCCAAAAAAACCCTCCCTTTCTAGCTCTGCTTTTGAAGAGGCCTAGGAACAGTACAGCAATCCTGGTTTTCCAGAGAATTATCTATAAAGTTCTTTAAAGGTGACAAGGGCTCTTTGGAGAGTTGCTGATCTCTGAACTGTGTTTAAGATTCAACCTGAAACTTGCCATGCCAGATGGCAGTTATAAAGTCTTCCTGGTGTCATTTGAGAAAGAACTTGAAAGGCACTACTGATACATGTTGAATAGTGGTTTAATGTATGTAAAGTCCCAGGTTTTGTCTTCAATGCCATAAGCCAACACACACACACACACACACACACACACACACACACACACATCAACACAAAAATGAAATGAAGTGAAACTTTAAAACTTAGAGACAAACACAAAGAGGCTTCTCTGGGCCAAAGGTAAGATTGATTGAGCATCAGAAGGGTAAGAAATGCAGAGGAGATTGGAGATGGCTCAGCACTCTTCCAGGGGACCTAACACCCACCATCTGTAATTCTAGTTTCAGGGGATCCAACACCTTCTTCTGGCCTCCACAGCATCATGTACACGTGCAATACATAGACATACATGCAGGTAAACATTTATACACATAAGATAGAAATAAATCTCAAAACAAAACCTGTAAGAATTCTGTAGGTTAAAACATCAAATGTGTTTCAGGTCTTTTTTTTTTTTTTTTTTTTTTTGGTTTTTTTTGAGACAGGGTTTCTCTGTATAGCCCTGGCTATCCTGGAGCTCACTTTGTAGACCAGGCTGGCCTGGAACTCAGAAATCTGCCTGCCTCTGCGTCCCGAGTGCTGGGATTAAAGGCATGCGCCACCATGTCAATCTGTGTTTCAGTTTTTAATGATACCAAAATAACAATTAGTCAGGTTGAAGACTATTGGAGAGCCAGCTCACTGTTCAGGGTGAGCACATGTACAGTCATAGGTTTTCAGTCATAGGATTTATAAAGGTAGAAGTATAGTCCAGTGTGTAAGCCTACAAGGAACAGCTGAGTCTAAGCAGTGGACATCAGTGTCTGCAGGCTTTCCATACCTCTTGATAGAAGTGTGACCAGTACATAGCAACAGAACAATGGTGCCTGCGTCTAATCAGACTGTAACACTTGCTTTGAGTTTATCTCTTGCTTTGAGTCAACTCTTAGTATCAGTAACCTACTTGTCAACCACAAGGCTTTTTGAAGCGAAGAGTATCAGGCTCTATCCCAGAGCTGTTGAATCGAACCCAGCATTTCCTCAGGTCAGGTGATTAAATCTGAGTTACATTCTTTTACAAGCACACCTAAATTCTTCTACGAAGAAACTAGAAGGAAAAAAAATGAGATGGAGGGGAAAACCTGTAAAGAAAAGATTTAGAAAGCACACCAGTTGCCCACAAGAGCTTATCTGGCACTCATTTAGACAAACACAGATATTCAAATTATGAAACAATTGGGAAATATATTTTACTATAATAATTAAAAAGTAATTGGAGTGGTGGAGGAAAATAGGGTAGATTGGACAGGATTGAGCATATCCTGTGAATTGTTGAAGCTGGGTCATAGGAACAAAGAAATACAGTATTCTAATTTTGCATTTTAATCATTTTTTTATAACAACAAGAAAAGGGAGACTGACAAGATAGTATAGTCCTAAAGGTGATGATGTGCGAATTGTATGTTGCTGATGGGATGTAAAATGGTGACTACTTTGGAAAAAGGTCTGAGTTCCTCAGAAGACTTAACCCAGCAGTTCTGCTCTGAGGTATATGCCCAAGAGAAATGTAAGCATTCATGTGAAACTTGTGTTCTTGGCAATATTTTTCATAACAATGAAAACCTTGGAAACAGCTCAAATGCCCACTGACTGATTAATGGATACATAAAATGAGGTATGGTATAAAATATAATGAAGTCTTAAATCTACCCCAGATAGATGAGCCTCAAAAGCATTAGAGAAAGGAAGCAGTCACAAAGACCATTGTCTTGTTCCATTTATATGCATTGTCAAGGTCTTGTGAAGGAAAGCAGGGAAGTGTTTCTCAAGATAGGGCTTACTTTGTGGGGTGATGAAAATATTCTACAGTTGCTGGTGATGGTTGTATACTTCTGTATATGAATATACCAAAATTACTGAATTGTATGTATACTGTAACGGATGAATTGTGTGGTATGCAAATATGTATCAGTAGAACTTTCCTGAAAGGAGGGAGAACATTATACTAAGACTTGATTCCCCACTTTGTCCAGGAGAAGTCAGACTAGGTCTTTGTGGAGCCAGGGATGAGAAGCACTGTGCAATGAAGAAAACTATTGAGGATTGTTAGAGGGGTAGGCTGTCTATCGATTTGTTCGCTTAGAGGGGAAGCCCAGAGATGGTGACATAAGGAATTAAGGATCTGCTGGCAGGAACTGTCAGTGTTTACCAGAATACAGCCAGGCTGAGGGGACCCCTTCTTCTTCTCTGAGAGAGCTGGGAGTAAATTTACACTACAGGTGTTCTATGTGCTCACAAATGCTGCAGCAGCAACAGTCCCCCTTCTTCCTCCTCCCCCATCTCCAGCACCATCTGGGGTCTCATTCGCCTGACTTTCTAGCTTCTTACTCAAGGTGAAAGCATACTTTGTTAGTCACATTTTGGGAATACCAAATCATAATACAAAAATAGCAATCTAAAAAAAATAAAACTGATTAGTTAGGCATGGAGGCACATTTTCTATATTTGGTGTTGAAAGCAAGACTTCTAAAAGCAACAAACTAAACAAAACAAAAGGAGCAGGAGATGGCTTAGAGGTGGAAAGCCCTGGTTGCCTGTAAAGGACCTACGTTTGCTTCCCAAGCACCCATGTCATGTGATCTGTGAATCTAGTTCCAAAGGATCTGGTGACTTTCGTGGTCGCTGGTGCACAGATGTATACATACACATATCAGTAAATAGAAATAAAAGCAAATCTTAACAAGAAAGCTGGCCAAACTTACCCAGATTTCTTTCTTTGTTTCAAAGAGCTTTAGGTATTGTGAAGATCTGTTGGTTTTTTGTTTTGATTTTTGAGAGAAGGACTCTCCTGTAGCCCAGGCTAGCTTGGAGCTTGCAGTCTTCCTGGTTCAGCCTTTCTAACTGATGAGCAGTGTCATACTGGACTATTCACTCACTCATTCACTCAAAATATATTCATTGTTTTGCTGCCTAGATGAGGAGAAATGAACTTGGCTATATTCCTAATTCTCTTCAGAAGCATTTATTGATCAGAAAACAGCTATCTTACTGGCTGAGCAAGAGAGAGAAAATTTGAAGGTATAGTAGCATGGTACCTGGAGTTTGAAGATAAGCCATGCAGAACTAGATCTTGATTCTGGTCTGACTCCTCCTGAGCAAGTTATCTGCTACTCCCCTAGACGGTCTCCTCAGCTAATGTTTGGATTTGGGTTCGTCTGAAGTTGAGATGTTGAGCTTTCCTGCTTCTCCTTCCAGAGGCAGTTAAGCATAGAGTGGTGGTGAAGAGTTTGCATTCTCGTTCTAGGATAGATTGGTTGCCAGTGTTTGCTGTGTCCTGGCTGTGTAACTTTGGACAAGTTGGTTAGTCTTTTCACACTTGTCTTAGTTAGGGTTTCCATTGCTGTAAAGGGACACTATAATCAAGGCAACTCTTAAAAAGGACAACATTTAATTGGGGCTGCCTTACATGTTCAGAGGTTCAGACCATTATTATCAAGCTGCATAGCAGCTTCCAGGCAGGCATGGCACAGGAGGAGCTGAGAGTTCTACACCTTGTTCAGAAGGAAGCCAGGAGCAGACTGATTACCTCCCAGACATCTAGGAGGAGAGTGTCAAAGCCCACCCCCACAGCGACACACTTCCTTTAACAAGGCCATACCTACTCCAACAAGGCCACGCTCCCAATAGTCCCACTTCCTAGGCCAAGCATATTCAAACCACCACAGCACCTTAGCTTCTCATCTGCAAAACAGGGTGGAATAATTGCATCTGTCTCACGGATTTCCTCAGTTTGGAGCTCACTAGCTTAAGGTTCTGGTACTGTCTCGTTCTGTAAAGAGGTCCTCTTTCTAAGTCGGTCATTACTAGTTTGGGTACCTTACTCCCACATACAGGGTTATGTTTGTTGTTTGAGTTTGGAGACCTTTATGGGAAGGTAAGAAAGCAGCCATATAAAAGCAGCCTCTGGCCAGAAAGTGAAGGTTTTCCAGTCAGGTGCTCTACCACTTGTTCTGGCCTCCTAGTTCTACTCCATGGTAGGAGGTTTTGAATGGAAACAACTCTGGTATTTTTTGGCATATATTAGATACCCTAATACTACTTTTTCTCTCTTGTCTTCCTGTCCTACATCCCCATATAGATCAGTTCTTCTCGGGTCAAGGGGACTTGACATATCCCATATCTCCCAGAGACTGGAGAGTCTGAGCGCAGCCACCACTTTTGAACCTCTCGAGCCTGTGAAGGACACGGACATTCAGGTAAGGGCTGCCGGCTGCAGGCACAGTAGAGCTTGTACCCAGGCAGTAGTAGGCCACGGCCCTTTTTTTACCAGTTAAGAATGTCATTTTCTTCATTAATTTTCTTCTTACCGAGGAACACAAGAGACTCAGGTTTGGAGATTAGAAGGGACTCATTGGGTTGTTTTCAGAGTGTTCTTTGTGGCTAAATTTAAGAAAGCAATTCCGACCTGTTACTTTTCAGATAATTTTGTTTCTGAGTACAGATTTCACCTTTACTTGGTCTTAGTCCAAGGATACAGAGACAGTAGTTCAGTTTCTCTTGCTTTTTTTTTTAAACTAGATCTCAGGTAATTTTACTATATATTGTTTGCATTTCTTTTTGCATCTTGCTTGTATTGGGACTTAAAGTACTATTTACTGAAATTGACTCAGTGATTTTCAGGAAGTATTTGGCTGCATTAGTGATACCAGGAAATGGCCTAATAGAGCACCCGCGTCTCATTGAGCCAAACATAACCGCTAGCTGTTGCTTGCTATTTTAATCTAATCAGAAACTGCTATTAAACTGTTAAGTAGAAACCTCGTGGTTTAATTAGTTTTGGGTTGGAATAAAAGCATATGCTGTTTACATTGGTTTTCCTGTTCCCGTTTTTGTTTTGTTTGCATGAGATAGGACCCACTCTTGCATGGTCTGGTTCAAGTTCCTGGGTTCATGATCCCCGAACTCCTGAGTAGTTGTGACTGTGCCACCACCTACCCCAAATTCCTTTGAAATTGAAAGGATTCAGGTTCCACAAAGGCAAGTCCAGGAAGAAATTGGGTGATAATTGTGTTCTTTATGAGCCAGACTTAAATTAATACTGTGTGCCACTACCCTTTGAAGACCCATTTACTTTGATGCTATATTTCTGCATTTATTCTAATTTGGAAATCTGTAGTTTTGAATGGAGACTAGAAATTACTGATATTCATGATTTCCTCAATTATTGAATGTTCCCAAAATGTAAAAACCCAAGGTTTTTATTTTTATTTTGCCTTTTAACAAATACTAGCTGATCTCCAGTATAGCTGTCGGTGCTCTATCATAATACTTCTAACATTGATCAGATGGCGTGAATGGGACAGAACTCATACGTTGACAGGCAACTGGCTCTGGCTGTAGGAGTAAGAGCGATTATCTCTTCTAACCCTTTGCTTAATGTGAGAGCAGCCTCCTTCAGCACCCTGGCGGATGGTCTCCTAGCAATATATGTTCAGTCACATCAGAAAGAATTTCTTAATTTGGAATGTTGTTGTAATGAGTTTTAGTTTTGTGTGGGAAAAGCTTTGAACTTTAAGACTAAAGTTGCTTTTATTTCAGATTTTTCAGCTCTTACTTGGACTTTGCCAGAATACCTTTAAAATGCAAAATAATCCAAGGCAGTTGTGTATATAGTCCAAAATGTTTGCCCATCTGTATGTGAATTTAGGGGAGGGTATAGGTAGGCACGTGTGGAATGCTGAAGGCAATCTTTTTTTTACCTATTTTTGGGCACTTTTAACCTTTTGTTTAAGAAAGGGTCTTTCATTAGCCTGGAAATTTACCATGTAAGGCAGGCTGGCTGGCTGGCCTGTGGGCTCCCAGGGATGTGCATATCTCTGCTCCCTTCTCTCCGCTGCTGGGATTACAGGCACACCCGACCCGTGCAGCTCCTCACGGCTCGACTCAGGTCCTCATGCATGCAAGGCAAGGGTTTTACTGCCTGGGTTTTCTTCCTGCCCTATACCCGCAAAGTAACTGGGAATTTATCGTTTAGACCTTAAGAAAAGGTCTACACTTGGTAGTAGTAAGCTACTGTCAACTTCATCTTCTTGCCAAGAAAGAGGAAAAATATAGCTTTGGCCTGAAAAGACTTTGAACTGGACTACTGACTCAAGTTTATCTGTAGGAATTGATGGTTTTAAGTGTGTTTTGTAGCTCAGTTGATCTATGCCACTGGTTCTTAACCTCTTGTGGGTCATGACCTCTTTGGGAGTCACATATTAGATAGCCTGCATATCAGGTATTTACATTATAATCTATGAAAATAGAAAAATTAGAGTTATGAAGTAGCAACAAAAATTCTTTTATGGTTGAGGTTCACTACAACATAAAGAACTGTGTTAAAGGGTCACAGCATTAGGAAGGTGAACCACTGCTCTGTGCTCTTGCTTTGAAGTCCGACAATGTCATATTTAAGCCTGGTTAGTGCAGTGACACTGTTAGCATGAGTGGCCCTTCTTTTACTTTCTTTTGGTGTGCTTTGGCTGCAGATAATAGTAAAATTGGACATTTTCAGTTGCTTGATTTTTTTTTTTTTTTTAGAAGAATATCTGGTAGTCTTGATTTCCATTTACATACCATAAACCTGCTATTTTTTAATTATTTTATATGCATTGGTGTTTTGACAACATGTATGTCTGTGTGAGGGTGTTGGATCCCCTGGAACAGGAGTTATAGACATTTGTGACCTGCCTTGTTGGTGATGGGAATTGAACTCAGGTCCTTTGGAAAAGCAGCCAGTGCTTTTAACTGCTGAACCATCTCTCCAGTCCTCATAAGTTGTTGGTTTTGTTTTTGTTTTTTGTTTGAGACATAGTTTCAATATGTAGCCATAACTGACTTGAAACTCACTAAGTAGCTTTGGAGGCCTACAGCTTGCAGGGATCTTATTGCCTCTACCCTCCAAGTGCTAGAATTCCAAGTGTGAGTCCCTGTATCCTGCTTGATTGACTTTTGCACTGATACATGAACTTTTGTTTTTCAAATCCTGTATGGTAACCCTGTATGCTAAGTGTTGGAGTAGAGCCGTCACCTCTGTTTATCAGATCCTGAATGCACTGTTACAAAAGGATGGACTGGGGCACTCTCTGACAGGTGCTGGGCCGGGCTTCACCGCTTATGGATTGTCATCTTATCCGCGCACACGGCAGTTTTCCATGTGTAGACTGTCTCTGTTTGGTAAACATTGATTATATTTCCTTCTGTTTCTAATGGAGCTTGAAATTAATATGGGTTCTGTTTTTACTGTTTTGTTTATCCTAATCAGTGATGCATTGAGAATGCATTTTTTAAAAGTTGTTGTGACCAGCAACGGTAATACGTCTTGGAAACTACTTAAATATACATATGAATGATATTTAATAGAATTTTTAAAAATGTTTATTGATTTTATTTTTTGGAAACAATCATAAAGAAGGCCTACAAACTTGTGTAAGAGCAATAATGTAATAGGACATACTACTGAATGGACTATATTGGACTAGTCAAAGTGGCTTTATAGTTTTAGGCACAAGGCTTACAGAAATCCACTTACACACTTTAGTCTTGACCAAAAAAAAAAAAATTTTTTTTTTGCTAAGGACAGATTGCATGTATTTACCACGATCTGAATAGACCTCATCATTGACAAAAATGAATTATATAATAATATAGTATGGTTTCACATAGTCCTGGGTTTTATTTTTAACACAATTTTTGTATATTTCAAGAGGCTATACATCAAAAAGACTACAAACACATATTTCAATGGCTATGGGTAGGCCATAAAAATGGGAGTGGCATTTTCCAGTGTTAAGCTGTAATATTTCTAAATGGCATTAGGAAAAAAAAGCAATATTGGAATAATTGCAATAACTATACCCAGTTTCTAGAAACTAATATTAATAGGTACCCTAAAACAATAGGGATTTATTCTTTTACAGTTTTGAGTCCAGAAATTTGAGTACGAGAAATGTTAAACCTTTCATTAAAATTCCTGAAACACCTTCAGCTGAACCCACGGGGAGAGAGTACTGGAGTAGGCACGTAGATAGCTGTCCTGTGTCTGGCAAACATGGACAGACAGTGCATCCTCCGCTTTCCCTTGGGGCCTTTAGGACATGAAGACTTTAGGACTACACACACCTTGATTCCAGAGTTCAATGCCATCCATTCTTTCCAAACAAATGACTGAACAATAATGTGTTAGAGAGCCTTCAGTGCAGGCCTTTTCAGTTACAAATAGTCTGCTGCTTATAGAGCACTGAACACAGCAAGCTGCCCCCTCTTTCTTCCATAGAGTTTTCAGTGTAGCCTTTGGTTTCCTGGTGGAACTGTGTAGCCCATGCTGGCCTCCAGCTTCATAATCTGCCTTAATTAGTAGATTAAACTGTCTTGTAAGAGTAAAGAGAAAAAGAAGTATTAAATAAAGGATACATTATCATGAGAAAATTCAGAGTCAGGAAAGCTGATCTGTAACATGCACAGCATTGGTGTTGAGATAGCTTATTAAGCTGTTTGCTTACCACACTGTATTTATGATAAAATATTCAGTGTTTTCTTTTTTCTGTTCTTGGAAATGTAGAGTATGCTTAGACCACTCAGTTTATTTTTTAAACAGTGAGAAGAAAAACTAAATGTCTTTGTGAGTTTAAAAATGAATCAGTGGTGTAACCCCTTATCATCCAAATTGGTATTTTCAGTTTGTCTTTGGATTTTTCTATCTTGAGAAAGAGACATTACCATTTAGACACAGCTATATAAAACATGAAAGAGGAAAAGAAGTTGTGTACTCACCAATTGTGCATTTGGATCAAGTTGCAGAAATCCTGTGAAGTTTGCTGGAGAGTGTTGGATTTGCCAGAGTGATTGGCACAATGAGTAGCAGCCTTTGGGAACATCACTGGGGGGATAGTAATTCTATAGTAGTACAGCTGGAAATGTCTGTTAGTATGAGTTAGTCAGAGTGGCAAGCAGTATCTTAATACTCGGACTTCTTTACTGTGTGTGTTGTTGTGTGTGTGTGTGTGTGTGTTGTTGTTGTTGTTGTTGTTGTAGATACAGACTGGCCTTAAGATCTTCCTGAGGGGTGGGATTAAGTCCTAGAGCCATTATGCCAGGCTCTAGGACTGTTTGTGACAGGGTCTCACTGGCTAGCCGGGCACTTACTATACAGAACAAATTGGTTTCTGCCTCTTAGTGCTGGGATGTGCCCATTTTAAGAAGTCAGTTGCGTTGTGTTTTCATCTGACTCTAAGCATGTGCACCTTCGAAGGCCTGGCAGAGCTGTGGTAGGAAGTGTGCATGAGGTTCATTCCTAAGGTTTGCCTCCATTTGTATACTTATTGTAGCTTTCCCACCCGACCCTAAGAGACTCTGTGGGAAGTTAATGGTAACCCTTTCTTTAAGGTTATAGAGGTTTAAAAACATTTTTTTGTGTGTCATGTGTTTTTCCTTTATGTACATGTATGCAGCATGTACACAGAGCCGGAAGAGGAGTTAGGGACAGTTTTGAACTATCATGTAGGTGCTGGGAACGGAACACTGGTCCTCTGCAAGAGCTCTAACGACTGAGCCACTTTCTATCTCTGATCACAGAGGGCTTAATGAACACTTGGGCCTTGTCTTTTCCCAGCTTGAAACAGCATCGCTCCTGGTCCTAGTGAAGTCTCTGCTTAGTGTTCTTAAGACTCACCAGCAGATGAATCTGAGTGTGGCAGCCTCTGAGGTCTATTGGTTGAACAGAAACCCTTTTCTGGAATAGTGGGTAAATTTTAGGTCAAGATTGGACATGACAGCTGAGCTGCATTTAGCAAAGCTCACATCTTTCTGTGCCCAGCTTTGTGCCAGGCCTTGTCTCCATGTGTCACAGTGGTTTCCATATTTGCTGTCCTTGACACTGAACTCTGATCCAGTGTTAATCTCACAGTTGGCAAAACCCAGTAAACTTGTAAAAATTAAAAGTGTCTTTACGTGCTGGGCGGTGGTGGCGCACGCCTTTAATCCCGGCACTCAGGAGGCAGAGGCAAGTGATCTCTGAGTTCCAGGCCAGCCTGGTCTATAGAGCGAGTTCCAAGACAGCTAACACTGCATACACAGAGAAACCTTGCCTTGAAAAACCAAGGGGGAAAAAATGTATTCACAGAGGGAGGCTGCTGTGTAACCTGTTTTGTGTTTATAGTTAAGTATACTAATTCTACCATGGTAAGACCTGGAATGATTACGTTTTCCCATCTGCTTGTGACCAGAGAAAAGGCAGGCATTGTGGTTTGGTGGCAGAGTACAATTACATTATTTGGTGAATGGAAATAAAAACTGTAGCCTTTGGAATCAAGCAGGGTTTGTGGAAATTGTGGAACTGCTTTTCTGTAAGCCAGGGATATAAAATTTCAGTCTTTTTATTTATCCATTCACACTTGCTTCTGCATGCCAGGCTTTCAGAACAAGCAAGCAAATAGCTGCTGAGTGCATTCTGAGCAAGCAGGCTGACAGGCTGTTTTGTCTTCCCGGGGCTTTCTTATATCCTGAGTGAGCTGGAGAATATCAATTACTACCTTAAAGAAGAAAGAAGTTGGAATAGTTCTTTTTGAATATTTGGAACAAGCCCACAGCTAAAATATTTATCTAACATTTGAATAGAGCAGGGCAGATAGCTACTGGCAGGGCTGTGCCTTTGAACTGGCACTGAAGCCTCCCTTCCTCCTTCATTAGCTCTCATAACCTGCTGCTGTCTCTTGATGCACCACCTTCTGGAGCTGGGGACACAAGATCTTCCGCATCTTTAAAAGGCTTTGTTCAGAAACCAGAAATGAGGGTGTCCTTTGATCTTCTCAACTATTTGACAGTGGAGTGGAGATGATTTGAGTTAAAGCCTTGCCAAGCACTAACAGCAGATCTGGTGGGCCGCTCTTAACTCTGCACCACTCTATCTGCTGCTATGCTTAGTGCATCTTATTTCCATTTGGGGTGGCAGCCTGATGTGGCCCCTGTGTTTGACCACCAGCAGTTGCAAAGTGTGGCTCTATAGCTATGAAACTTGGGGCCTACGTTACTGCTGTCTCCACCACCAGTGCCTCCTATGAGAAGAAATGGAGGGAGGGGCTCAGACTGGAGAGGCTTTTACTCTTGTTTGGTGAGAGAGGGAAGCTAAGAGTGGAATGGTGGTATCGTTTGTTACATAGAACCAGTTGTATTGCTGCTGCTTAAAGCATTTTCCTGCTTTACAAACGCCCACCTTCTATTTGGGGTTGGAGATGTGGAAAAAAGGCCCTATTGCTTCGGTAATGCCAGACTGAGGCCCTTCATTCTGACAGACACGACCTGCACTGTCACTGGAGCAGCACAGGCCCATGCGCCACTTTAGTTATCCTGGAGAGTATGTGTGAGGCATTGTTTCTCACTGTGAAGTGGTTGGTTGTGAGACTGAGGTGCAGTTGCTGAAGCCCGTGGTACTTTTCAGAAACTTGGGGTACTTAGAGTACAGCAGCAGCTGATAAAACATTTAGGAGCCTGTGTTTCCTAAAACACATTCACAAGCCAGACTGGGTTGTTTGTGTAATTTCTAAAACAAGAGGAGCTTCAGGTCAACAGACTCTTAAGTGGACTGGATTTGTTGACTGAGTTTTATTTCTGTTGCCTAGTTTGGTTTATTTCTTGGAATGACACAGACAAGATGATATGTAGGTGCATCCCTCTATTGCTTTTAAAAATGCTGTTACTATCTGAAAGCAGGCAGAACACCATAAGAGTTTATGATATACTTAATTTCTTCAAGGAAGCAGAATACATGGGCACTTTCTCCTCTCTTAGGCTCTCCAATACTCTGAGTATGTCAGACTGTCACAGTAGGACTGGCTTCTAAATGAGCAGGGCCTGGTGGCTCCTTGAAGGTTTGAGTATTGGCAGTGATAATTTGGTCCTGTGATGAGGTCCCAGGCTGTCCTGGATGTCATAGTGTTGAAGAAATGTGTGATGGGCAATTAGTAATTCAAAAGCTGCTTTTTGCGGGGAGGGGAAGGTTTTCGAGACATGGTTTCTCTGTGTAGCCCTGGCCATCCTGGAACTTGCTCTGTAGACCAGATTGTCCTTAAACTCACAGAGCCTGCCTCTGCTTCCTGAGTACTAGGGTTAAAGATGTGCCACCACCACCCAGGTCTGGTGTTCCTTTCTTAATAAGCTTTCTATTTATATTATCTTAAATATTTTAAGAAAGATACCTGATTATCTTATTTTAAATTGTATATGTATGTAGGCACACACACCTGCATGCATGGAGCCAGAGGAGAACATGGGTGTGTTCCTCTATTCCTCCCAGCCTCACTTCCTTAAGAAGGGTCTCAGTGAACTGGGGCCAGGGTGGTGGCCAGTAAGCCCCAGAGATCTACCTGTCTTTGTCCTATCAGTGGTGGGGGTGGGCTTATAGGGATGTGCATGGCCAAACCCAGATTTCTCTGGGGGTGTGGGGGAACATAGGTTCTAGCAAGCACTGTTACCCACTGAGCCATCTTCTCAGGTCAGATGTGCTACCTTTGGAATGAATGTGGTAAATGTTGCTCACTCTTGGGGAGACTTAATAGTAAAATAATGTTGAATGAGTAAAAAGCCGGACAACTATCCCTTGATGCAAAGCCCTGCTGGATGCGGGGAGAGAGGAGTTGCAGGAAGACCAAATCCTTTCATTCACACTCTAGGTGTGGCTGCCTGCCTATTATTTTCTGCTTGCTGAGCTGTCAGTTAATTTACTGTCCAAAGCACAGCCTATTATTTCTCAGCCTGCTGTCCTATAGGTGCCCAGTAAGACTTGTGTGTAATCCAGGAGCAACTTCTGGTTCAAAATGCCAAGTTTTGTTTTTGTGCAGAGTAGGTTGCATATCTCTTCTTGTTTGAATCTTTTTTTTTTTTTTTTGGAAGCTGAGCTTGAGTTAGAAGGATGATGCTAGAAGCAATTTAAAGGGCACATCACATCTTTACTGTAATACTGGACTATTGATTGCTGACTTAATGCAGACTCATTTCCTTACTTTGTGTCTAAGTGGCCATTAAGCTTTGGCAATGTGCCGGAATGTTGAAATCTTGTATCGTATAATATGATTTGGCTGCCTAAGGGTATTATATGTGTTTGAATTTTAAAGACACAGACAAAGCTCTCAACTTTGCCTGTATTCTAGAATATAAGAAAAAAAAATCATCTACAGCAAGATTACTTACTTCTAGGAGACAGGAGTTGAATTCATCAGAACATTAATGCCTGACCTCACGAGCTCAGCGTCTTCTGGACTGACTGATTCTTATATTAAAGACAAACTAACACCACCGAATCACAAAGAGAACGCCCAACAGGGGACAGGAAAGTCTAGCATCCCGTGTGCATGGCATGCTCACATTTAAACACTGTGAGCAAATGCTCTGACAAAACCAAGAGAAAAAGAATTTATTTAGCTCACAATTCGGGTTACAGACCATCCTGGCAAGGAATTTAAATCAGCAGCATTTTATATTCATAATCAAGACCAGAGAGCAAAGAAGTGCTGCGTGTATGCTAATGCTCAGCGTGCTTTCTCCATTCTTTCTTTCTTTTTTTTTCCAGTTTTTTCAAGACAGGGTTTCTCTGTGTAGCCCTGGCTGTCCTGGAACTCACTCTGTAGACCAGGATGGCCTCGAACTCAGAAATCCACCTGCCTCTGCCTCTCAAGTGCTGGGATTAAAGACGTGTGCCAACACTGCCTCTTCTCCATTCTTAAATAGTTAAAACATCCTTCCTAAAACATAGAGCCACCAACAGTGGGTACATTCCCATATCAACTAATGTCATCAAGATAATACCCCAGACATGCCTGCAGGCCATCCTAACCTGGACAGTTTCTCATTGAGCCTCTCCAGGTGATTTTACATTGTGTCAAGTTGACCGTTAATATTTACCATTACCGTAAGACCTGCTTAATTCAAAACTAACCTGGGAAATGGATCTAGCACACCATCTTGACTGACATGCCATCTCATAAAGTTGTTGGAACAGCCATCATTTGAAAATGTTTAGTTGGACAAGATAACTAGATATCAGAGTTGTGAAAAATCTTGTTTTGAAATGACAAAGAAGGCTTGGGATATGACTAAGTCAGTAGAACGTTTGCATTGCATATATGAGGTGCTGTGGGGTTGATTCTCAGCACCACATAAACTGGATGTGGCAGTGCACACCTATAACCCCAGCACCCAAAAGGTGGGTGCTCAAGAGGAGGATCAGAACTGCAAGAGTGTCCTCTGCTTCTTACTGATGCCGAGGCCAGATTGGGCTATGTGAGACCCCCAGTCTTTAAAAAAAGGGAACATAGAAAAGAGAAATTGGCATGTTTTTAAGAGAAGCCAGGAATTATTACATCAAGCATACATTAGAGATGGCCTGGAATGACTGTTATTACTCAGAACTGTTAGGTGCTTATAAAACAGCATGTGGTGTTTTATTTTATTCTGTAATTAAGAAGCATGACATTATGTGAAAGGGACACATAGCTTTCATGAACAGTCATTGGATCATTATCCCCCTCAGACCATTTGGAACTCTTGCTATTCTGAAAATCTGTGCCTTTGCCCTAGTTGGGAAGATTTGGGGAGCAGAAACCAGTCAGGAGCTTCCTGTGAACTGTTAGTGGTGTATCAGAATAATTCTGCTATTTGTTTATTTCTTTTTCAGTGGGCTTTGCCCACTACTTACTCATCCCTCACTTGCTGGTCCAACAATGTTGGCCACACCTTTTTATTTTTTATTTTTTTAGAAATTAAAGTGGTTAATATTGTCAACTTGACAGGATCTAGAGACACCTGGGCACAGGGCCTCTGGGCATGCCTGTGGGGGATTATCTCGATCTTGTTAATGGGCATGGGAAGACCTATCTTGGTTGTGGCAGGAACATCTCCTCACTCACACATTCACCCCTCTCTGCCTTCTGATTGTGGTGAAATAGGATCAGCTATTTCAAGCTCCTGTTTCTTTTCTTCTCTGTGATGATGAACTATACTGTCTTAGTCAGTGTTCTTCTGTTGTGAACAGATACCATGATCGTGGCAACTCTTAGAAAAGCATTTAATTGAAGCTGGCTTACAGGTTCATGGTTAGTCTATGTTATGGTGGGGAGCATGGGGTACACAGGCAGGCGTGGTACTGGAGAGGCGCCTGAGAGTTCTACATCTGGATCTGCAGGCAGCAGGAAGAGAGTAAAACTCTGGGCTTAGAATGGGCTTTTTGAAACCTCAAAGGCCACCCCCATACTTTTTCCAACCAGACCACACTTTCTAATTCTTTCAAATAGTGCCTCTCCCTATAGAATCATTCTCCTCCAAACCACCATACCTACCTTAAACTGTGAGCTAAAACAAACACTTTCTCCCCTAAGTTCTTTTTGTTACAGCATCAGCAGAAGAAACTAAGACAGAAGTGGAAGGAATTGACAGCAGAACAGAGTAGCTACTGTAAGATGTGAGATTTAAACCCAGATAACTCTCTTGCCTTACTGAAGAGGGCATCAGGTAGTGGCCTGGTACAGTGACTTTCATGCAGTTGTTTTCTGCAGACTCTGAGCCAGTTCTTTCTGTTATTTGGCAGGCTTGATTGTTTTGTTCTTAAAAGATGTTCTATATAGTCCAGGCTGGCCTCCAATTTATCTAGGTTGCTGAGGATAACCTTATACTGATGTTCTTCCTATGTAAACCTTCTAAATGCTGTAAATTGCAAGTGTGGGCCACCATGACTGACTTGGTTTTGTTGTGTGTTTGTTCACACATATGTCACATGTGTGTGGTTAGGTTTTGTGTGTGTGTGTGTGTGTGTTTTGGGTTTTTTGTTGTTGTTGTTGTTGTTGCTTGTTGACGTTGTGAGACAAAGTCTTGCTTTCTAACTGTGGCTAGCCTTACACTCACAAGCCTCCTGCTTTGGCCTCCTGAGTGTTGAGCTCACAGCTGTTTCTTAGCATGCTGTACTGTTTTTTGTTTTTTGTTTTTCCATTAGTGGCTTTTTTTAATATTGTGCCCTTATGTTTCTTCTTGGATATCTTCTTGCCTGTTTTATTTGAAGTTATATTTCTATTTATTTTTTCCTATGCAAAAGATTTGGGGTCAGCCATCTGGTTTATAAGGATGTATAAAGTACTTATGGCTCCCGTGGCTTCACAGTGAATAATGGTGACCCTCACTTTCTCTCCCTGAGGAATATTGGAACAAACACACTGGTGTTTGCTGTTGCTGCTGACACAGCTCACTGCTGTGTGAAGGGCTTGGTATGTTTTGAGATTTGTCATAGTAGAGCCCATTAGCTACATTTAGACTACATGAGTCAGTCCTTGATGCCAAGTGTCCTGGCTGGTCTTACAACTTACAAACTAGAGCTAGCTGAAAGGAGGGAACCTCAACTGAGAAAATGCCTTC
Organism: Mus musculus; assembly: GCF_000001635.26. Taxonomy (NCBI): domain Eukaryota; kingdom Metazoa; phylum Chordata; class Mammalia; order Rodentia; family Muridae; genus Mus; species Mus musculus. The sequence goes on from NC_000074.6 coordinate 94,255,950, forward strand.
ATAAGATGTAGCTGAGAGGCATTTTCTCAGTGATTGATGGGGGAGGCCCCAGCCCATTATGGTTGGTGGTGTCATCCCTGGGCTAGTTGTCCTGGGTTCTATAAGAAAGCAGGGTGAGCAAACCATGGGAACAAGCCAGTAAGCAGCACCCGCCATGGCCTCTGCATCAGCTCCTGCCTCCAGGTTCCTGCCCTGTGTGAGCTCCTGCTCTGACTTCCTTTGATGATGAACAGTGCTATGGACATATAAGCCAATAACCGTTTTTCCCCAACTTGCTTTTTGTTAGGATGTTTCATTGCAACAGTAGAAACCCTGAGACACTAAATAAATGCAAAGTGGCATACAAGAATAAGTTTGGAACTTTAGGTGGACCAGAATGACAGGGTTCACAGCAGATGAGAAGAAAGGTATTTTGGGTTTGCCTTTCCCCCTTTGTTTTATACTTGGTCCTTCTCTCTCTCTTACCTATCCTTTGTATCCTTCTCCCTCCCCTACCGCCTTCTCTCCTTGCCTCAGCATTTTCATACAGCCTGTCAACAGATGCTGCCATTGCTAATGAAAATGTACCAGACCAGATTCCCAGAGTGCCTTGGGTGTAAGTGAGGTGGAGAGCATTGAATATGGTTAGCCCATTTTTCTGTGTGAGTATCTGCTGAGAAACGCCTGCTGTTCCTAGGGCTTCCTCACCCTACAGTGTGCATTGCCACAGCTGACCGACACATCAGGGGTTGGGATGAGCTGGACTGTGGAACTGGTGGCAAGTGTCCCTTGGAGTTCTGACCTTGCTGTCCCCATTTGGACCATTTTGTTTGCCTATTGCTATGTCTGCTCTCTCAATAGTAGTTTTTATTTTATTTTGTGTTTGCATCTTTATTTAAAAAGTTGGAATTTAGCTTAGCCAGCACTTAGCTATATTTTATTCTTTTCTCTTTTCCTGTTGTTTTCTGAGATAGAGTCTTACTATATAGTCAAGCTGCCCTTGAACCCAGGATCCCAGGTCATAGCCTTCCAAAGTGCTGAGATTATAGGCATCTTCTATACTTTTAATAAGTATCCTAAAATGTATTTCTCTACTTTCTTTCTTGGTTCTTGCCTAAATCTTCTGCTAATTCTCTAGTTTTGATTTTTATTGTCTAATTCAGATTATGTTGAAAATCTCTAAGAATTTTTTTGTTACAAATAGAGGTTTGGAGTGAAACTGTTAGAACTATTCATTTTGAACTATTATACATAAAAGCAGAAAGTACAAGAAAGGATGGGGAGGAGCAGAGGAAACAAGGCTGCCCCCCCCCCCCCACACACACACACACTTTAGAACAAAGTTGTAAATTAATCTACCTTTGGCTTCTATGCATGTTCCCGTGTCTTCTTATTTTTCTGGAGGAGATTGCTAGAGCACTGGATATACTGTAGACCACGTCTGGAAGAGCTCGGCCATGTGGTTCAACTCTGCCTTTTGTATTAGCTTTCTGCATGATGTTGGCTTTAATTCCCTTCTCTGTGACTCTCCTGCCCTGTGCATGTTTGGCAACTCGGAGCAGGCTTTTGGGTAGTGGTTTAAGTGTGATGCCCAGAACAGTAGCATGTATATCACTTTAGGACTTCTTAGAAGTAGGCATGTCTGGGCGTGGTGGCGCATGCCTTTAATCCCAGCACTCAGGAGGCAGAAGAGGCAGGCGGATTTCTGAGTTCGAGGCCAGCCTGGTCTACAGAGTGAGTTCCAGGACAGCCAGGGCTATACAGAGAAACCCTGACTCGAAAAAAAGCAAAATTTAAAAAAAAAAAAACCAACCAAACAAACAAAAGAAGTAGGCATGCTTAGCCCTCATAAAGTGATTAGCCCTGGGATGAGGCCTGCACCATGTGTGTAAGTGTTCTTGTTTGAACCAACTGGATTGTGTAAACACAGAAGTCTAGTGCAACCAACCCCTCATTTGTAGATGTTCTCATGCCTTTAGGGTTTAGTCTACCTGTGAATAGCCCCAGAAAAGATCTTTCTATTAAATAATTTTGTAACACCAACCTAGATTGTCTTTAAAAGTTCTTGAGTTTACAAAAGATATATAACCATTTCTGATGGGTTCTGTTCGGTTGCTTTTTGTTTTTTTTTCTGTTGCTACTATTGTGTGGTTGGTTTTGATTTTTTGGGACAGGGCCCCAAGTAGCCCAAACGGGTCTCAAAGTTACTATGTGTCTTAGTCAGGGTTTCTATTCCTGCAAAAACATCATGACCAAGATGCAAGTTGGGGAGGAAAGGGTTTATTCGGCTTACACTTCCATGCTGCTGTTTATCACCAAAGGAAGTCAGGACTGGAACTCAAACAGGTCAGGAAGCAGGAGCTGATGCAGAGGCCATGGAGGGATGTTCTTTACTGGCTTGCTTCACCTGGCTTGCTCAGCCTGCTTTCTTATAGAACCAAGACTACCAGTCCTGAGATGGTCCCACCCACAAGGGGCCTTTCCCCCTTGATCACTAATTGAGAAAATGCCTTACAGTTGGATCTCATGGAGGCATTTCCTCAACTGAAGCTCCTTTCTCTGTGATAACTCCAGCTGTGTCAAGTTGACACAAAACTAACCAGTACACTATGCTAGCCTGGAACTATTGGTCCTCTTGCCTCCACACCCAAGTGTTGAGATTATAGTTGCAGCCACCACTTCCTTTTTAAAACCATCCTTGTTTTTAGTTGTGCTTCTTTAAGGACACAGTGGTCACAAAACTATGCGTAGCATATCTCTTATGACTTAAGATTTGTCAATTATTATTTTTTCATTATGGGAATATTGAATATAAATTGAAGGTTAGCTCAAAATATACTGCCTAGGAAGCAGTCATATAAAGGAGAATGAAAGGGAGAGGAAGATCTAGAAAGAGGGTGTGGGCTTAATAATCCCATTTTGGTTCATCATTATTGTCCTCTCAGATGCTGTGAGCGGATGTGCTATTGCTTCTGCAAGCATTAATAATTCATGGGTGGACTATGCCAAAGGAAGCCTTAAATCTGGTCTCTCAGCAGATTAAATACACCGTCTGCCATCAGAGGAGCCAGAAGAGATGAAAGATGGACTTGTTTTTATTCATTAACTTGCTCCCCTCTGCCTTTCTCCCAGCCTCCTTTCCTCATTCTGTTTGCCTTTCCACCTCCACCTCAATCCCGTGAGCTGGGTGTCTTAGTCAGGGTTTCTATTCCTGCACAAACATCATGACCAAGAAGCAAGTTGGGGAGGAAAGGGAACCCTGACTAATACACTGGGGATCTTGGGTTTACCGTCAGTCATTAGGTTTTACTTTTCCTTAGCTGCTGCTGACACCAGATGCCACGAGAGCCCGCAGAGGAGCAGAATGAAGCATCTCCTTGGAAATGTATTAGAATGTGCAACCTATGTTTTAGAAATCATTTTAATTGACTTCTCTTTACTTTGAAGAATAATCTTGTACTGAGTGAGGCTTCATAAGGTTTCAAGTCCTGTAGCATTTGAAGGTTCATGCATTATCCTTCTATAGGTCTGGGGGTGAGGGGGAAAGTTACCACTTTACAGACAAGGGAACTGAGGCACAGAGTAAATGGCTTGTGTGTAGTTACCTAGACCCCATTTACTTTGGGCCTCCAACTTCAGCATGTGTTCAGAGATTGTATGTGGGTACCTTTAATTAGGTACTTAAACAGATTTAAATTTTAGTAATTTGCCAAGGAGTACTTCAGTCTGAGGGACTGTGAGTATACAGTGTGGTGTTCACAATTAGACATCTTAAGAACTTCCAGATAACAGCCTTCTACCCCATACCACCCAGAGACTTACTGAAGCACACGTCCTGTGAAGGATCTTTGTGAAGTGGATGTGAAGTCCCCTCGCTTGTTACATTTTCAATGTTCTAGGCTCTGTAACAGGATTTGGCTATTTGAAATGCCCAATAACTGGAAGGGGTGTGAGGTGACAGCGTGGTTGTTTGTTGTGGACTGGTGTGAAGAAGCATGTTAATTAAAAGAAAGGTACCTGTTTTTAAAACCGCTCGTCCTTTTAAGCTGGTGGAGAGTTTCCAACTCAACCTATTAAAAACAAGGTTTAGAATTGCAGATCCCTGTGCCCCTAATTTAGAGATAAGGACCTGAGGCACTTCCATCCTCCTCCTCTTCCTCTTCTTCCTCCTCCTCATCTTCTTCCTCCCCTTTTCCCTGTCTGTGTCTGTCTCCCCCCCCCCCCCCCCCCGCGCCCCCCAAAGCTCTGGCTGGCCTAGAACTCAGAGATCTGCCTGCTTCTGCCTCCCAAGATTCAGGATCAAAGGCACATGCCGCCACGCCCAGTTTCTGATTATTTTCTTTCTTTTTTTCTTTTTGGTTTTTCGAGACAGGGTTTCGCTGTATAGCCCTGGCTGTCCTGGAACTCACTTTGTAGACCAGGCTGGCCTCGAACTCAGAAATCCGCCTGCCTCTTCTGCCTCCCGAGTGCTGGGATCAAAGGCGTGCGCCACCACGCCCGGCTGATTATTTTCTTAAGACTTACATTCTTGAACATAATTTTAATTATATCTTGGTACATTCCAAATGCTTTAGGAATGACATTAAGTTCTATAGTAGACATTAAGAATAGAAATCCCACATATAAGTTTCCTTTATAGAAAAACTCTACGTTTATATGTACACACACACTCAGGTGTGCATAAATGTGTCACAGGGCACATGTGAAGGTCACAAGACAGCTTGCAGAATTCTCTCTACTTTGTGGGTTCTGAGGATGGAACTCCTGTCTTAGCAACAAATGCTTTTACCCACCAATTCTTCTCATTGATCAAGACAAAATATTAAGAATGTGTATTTGTATGAATAAATAGGAAATAGTTTTTGTCCCATTTTAAATTGCTGAGGACTGGGTAAATGTAGTAATTCTGTTCTTTTAGTAAAGAGTCCTTTGCTTGCTCTTCTGTATTTGTTTTTCAGGCAGGATCTCACTGTGTGTGTTTGACTAAGACTCAAAGAACTCACCTACCTCTGCCTCCCAAGGTCTGGGACTAAAGGTGTGTCCCCCCATGCTCTGCCAAGCAGTCCTTTGTTTTTAACTAGTAACCAAAAAGTAGAAGTAATAAATAATAAATATGTGCAGCAAAAAAGCTTATGTGGAAATTAAGATCCACCTTCCCTCTAAGTAACATGCCCTGCCCTTCATTAATAAGCAAATCTGTACTCCGAATATGTGGATTTATAAGACAAATTTTGGTATTTCATTTTAGTATTCATTCATGTAGCAGCTTCCCTACTAAATTCAAACTGGATTTTAAGAGGATTCTGTTTGTAGTCAACCTGGCTAAAACCACATCTGTTGTGTAAAGTACATTGGTAACAAGAATTAGCAAGCTAGAGGCCATTCTTTTGAAATCACTATTATCTCTCACTTGGTAATTTCATATTTCCAGAAAATTGGACCTTAGGCATGTGCCCAGTAGTTTCTCACAGTGGCCTGTCATTGGGAGTGAGCTCTCAACAAACATCAATAGTGTCAAAAAAGTCTTGGGCTGAAGTCAAAATCCAGGCCAGGTGATTGTAGGACCCTAACTAGAACTTTATAGTTCTTTTTGCACTAAGGAAATGAGTATTCTCAGAAATTTTATACCTATGAATTTCATGAGTCTTCATATAATTTTATTATTTCATTACCTTTTATTGTTCTACACATATCCTTTTTGGTTTTCTGAGGTTTTTTGTTTTTGTTTTTCAAGTCAGGGTTTCTTTGTATAGCCTTGGCTGTCCTAGAATTTGCTCTGTAGACCAGACCTCAAACAGAGAGACCCATCCACCTGCCTCTCCCTCCAAGTGGTGTGCTGAGATTAAAGGTGTGTGCCACCACAGCCTGGCTTGTTTCACCTCTCAATCTTGAAGTCTGTTAATGTTAGAGCTGAGAGAGACAGAGGCAGTAGACAAAAAGAGAGACAAGATATATGGACAACAAGCAAAAAGAGTTCTCATTTTGCATTTCTCAAAATCAGAAAACTCCTTGAAGCTGTAATAAATGTTTACAGTCCCAGCACCCAAGAGGCAGAGGCAGGAGGACTACCAGTTTGAGGCCAGTCTGGACTATGCATGGGTCTGTCACAAATCACAGTGGATTATCCGAAGGAATATTTGTGGAGGATATCTCCCCATCCTGTTTTAAGCCCATTGGTTACTGCCTTTACCAGGGGGTAGCTGAAGTCTTCCTGTCAAATTTCTTCCATCTTGGGTGTGAATATATTTTATCTTACTGTAGTATTATATACCATATCATATACCATAGCTCACTTTTTTTTGGGGGGCGGGCGGTTTGAGACAGGGTTTCTCTGTGTAGCCCTGGTTGTCCTGGAACTCACTCTGTAGACCAGGCTGGCCTCAAACTCAGAAATCCGCCAGCCTGCCTCCTAAGTGCAGGGATTAAAGGCGTGTGCCACCACCACCCAGCTCATAGCTCACTCTTAACACCCCATCCCACTATGGCATATACTTGCCAAAGAAGAAGACAGGAAGAACCTTGCTTCCAGGTGGCAGGAAGACCCCCTTCTCCAGGCAGGGTGAGCTTGTGTTTTCTTTCCATGTGTTTTGGCCCCTGGTCCAAATGGTCTGAATAGAAACAAGAGAGAATGAACCTTGAGTGTTTTACTACAAGGTAAAGACATAAACAAGCTGTCTTTTTAACCAACTGCTTCTGTGTAGTAGTGTACCTCATGCAGTGTTCTGGATAAAATGTGTGCCGTGACTGTGGACTCCTTGTTGGTTTTCTGTAAGGGCAGAGGAGCTGTGCACCTTACCACTGTTGCTGGTTGAGAGCCTTCTCATTTCTCCCAGACCTTCTTGGCTCTGTGAGAGGGCTGCTGACTCTGGGAACTGAATGTTGCTGGGAATTATGCTGAGTCACAGGAAGAGTTTGTTTGGTGCCTTTCTGCATGTTGGCTGAGAACCATCTCAGCATCTGCCTCATCACCTAAGGCTGGGAATTGTCTCAGGAAGCTGAAGAATTTTGAAACAACCAACAGCAATTAGAATAATATTTGCTTTCCTTTTCAACAATCATCTGCATCTTCTACTTGGGTGAGACATAGTGTACAGGAGTGGTTTTGTTGACTACTAGAACACCATATGGTAGCCACCAAAGATAATTAGAATAAATGTAAGCTCTAGGCACTGCCTTCCAGAGCCACCTTCTTGTCTTTTCTCTAGAGAGTCAGGACTAATGGTCCCACAACAGGATCAAGCTGCCAGCTGAGTGAGGGTGCTGCGAACTTCTGAATGCCCTGGGAGTTCTGAGGTGGAAGAGGCAATAACGAGTTCTGGGGAGGCTGAGAAGAATCTGTGGAGTAATTAGTATTTGAGTAGGCTTTGAGAGATAAAAATGGGTTCAGCTTGCAGAAAGTGAGAGAGGTGGATAATAGAGTCATACAAAAGCCAGGAAGGGGAACTTACAAGTGATGTGCTAAGTGTTCTTTTGCTTGTACATATGTTTGTGCATGAATGCATAAAGTGTTATAGATGAAATGCCTGCCAAGGAGTGGAATGTAGGCAGCAGGTACTATAAGTCTGAGAGCAGGTAAATACTAAGAAGAAATAAAGGAGGGTTACCCTATTGTAATCTCAGCTACCCAGATACTTGAGGCAGGAAGATAGTGCTTAAGGTCAGCTTAGGCTACATGATGAGTGAGACCTGCCATAAAAATTAAAATAGGATGTACCCTCTAGCAATATTGCTCCATCTTCCCACCAACCCAGTGAACCTGGCAAAACAGAGTCCACCCAGTTTTGGGTAATGTGCTTGTGGTCGTTGTGCATGTAGAACTTCTTCACAGTCATTTACATGAATGTGATTTTATCTGACGATGCTTATAATTCTGTATGAACTATAGAATTTCAGTGGCTTTCTTTTCTGTTCTACAGTATTATCATTTATATTATCTAATGTTAACACTTATTAGCATATTGTTAATACTATGTCCCCCCTTTTTCATTTGCTTGTTTGAGATAGTCTTTTTAAAAAGATTATTGATCTCTAAATGTGTGTGTTTATGTGCCTGGTGGCTTTATATTCATCACATGAATGCAGGTGGCCATGAAGGTGAGAGTGTCAGATCTCCTGTGGTGGAGTTATAGACTGTGGTGAGCAGCCTGATACACTTTGGAAGCACATTAAGGGAGGGCTCTTAACCACCGAGTCCCCTTCCCACTCCAGGATAAGGTCTTGTATGGAGCTTAAACTGGCTTTGAGCTCACTGTATGTTTAGCTTAGGCTGTCTTTTAGATTTGAAATCCTTATGCTTCTGCCTCGCAATGCCGTGGTTGTAAGTATGAATCAACATTGTCAGTTTTGCTTGTTTTTAGTGTCTAGGACTAAATTTAAAAAATGGATGACCTCATAGACATTTAAGGATGGGTTGGGGGCTGGAGAGATGGCTCAGTGGTTAAGAGCACTGACTGCTTTTCCAGAAGTCCTGAGTTCAATTCCCAGCAACCACATGGTGGCTCACAACCATCTGTAATGGGATCCATGCCCTCTTCCAGTGTGTCTGAAGAGAGCAATAGTGTACTCATAATACATAAAATAAATAAATCTTTAAAAAGAATGGATTTGTTTGTGTTTGGCTAGTGACACACGTAGAGATCCTTCTTTTTTTGTAAGTGGTACCTTCGCAGTGCTTTTCTGACCTCCACATTCAGACATTTAGTCTGAAGGCAAATTAGCTACACCTCTGTCTCTTCTGCCTTGGAGGTCTTTTCTGCCAAAGTGTTCTGCAGTCCTGAGCTGAGAGCTTCTTGCCTGGTTTCTTTAAAAATTTTCATGGATTGAGGGGGGAAAAGGCTCTGACCTGGTTTAGAATTTATTTTGATATGAAGAAATATCCTCTTAATTTGCGGGTGGGGTTAGTAAAGAGTAAAAAGGCCTTACAGACTCAGTGCAGTGAGATTTTTGCTTTTAAGTAAACAAAGAGTGTCCTCACTTTCCTGTATGTCAGATTCTGTACCAGTGAGCTATTTTGACTTTTACCACACTTGGGTATTTGGGCTCTTTTTTTCTTGCATCTTCCATTTCCAGACAGAATCCTTATTGCTACATGTCTGCTATGCTCAATACAGTATTTATTTGATAAAAGACAAATGAGTTTGCTTCTTGTTCTGGTTCAGAGAGAAGTCCCCCAGGATTGTCTTTTGTTCAGTAATTGGAGCCTAAGCTGAGCCTGGTTAATTTCAAAGCCACCCCCACCACATGATCCTGCCTTCCTCCTTGTGCAGTTCTGAGCTGTTGGTGGTACCTTGTATTGGGTCTGGAATAAAAACTTGAATTGTTGAATGTCAGCAACAACTATTGTGACATCTGCTATGGCACTGAATAGCACTGTTGGTGCAGTTAATTTTAAATTAGGATCAGAAAATCAGAAAGCTTTTCAAGTTTACAGCCCTTGTCAGCAACATGCACCTCTAAGTTAGGTATTTGCTGCTGTCGCAAAGATGGGCATTCCTGGGCTGCTTTCTATGTCAGTATCATAAGTTCTTTCCTTGTCTGACTCAGCTTTCTGACACCAGTCGGAGTGTGCTCCTGTGTTCATTCCTTTTGTTGAAGGCTTTGATTTGTTTTTATGAGATAGAAAAGTCAGAAGCAGCTCAATTCTGTGTATTTAATTGACAGAAGTTTTGATGTAAGAAATATATGAATTATAAGTTTGTTTGGTTTTTTTAGCACCAAAGTCTATGACTTGGTTCTGTTTCTTAAAATACAAATTTTGATGATAGAATAAACAACCTTAAATATCCAAACTCTGGATGCTAAGTGGCCAAATTAATATTTATATAAAAGTACATTATGAAATTGGCATGTATCCTGTATCACTCACGTTCTGTAACTGTAGGTTCTGGGTTTGCAGACAGCAGATTACACTCCCAGGTTCTCTGATGTCGATTTGAAGAGGGAATGCGCTTTCGTTTCTTTTCTTTCCCGTGTGTGCCCTTTCACTGATCTGACTTTAACCATCGTGGTATGGTTTCATCTTTGCTATTTTATAAAAACATTCTTGTAGTCGCACACTTATTTGCTGCATTGAGTTTTCTTTTATTACCGTGAAAAACATCCGTATCTTGATCTTTAATTTCTAGGATGTATGTTAAACATATGGGAAAAAAGTACCCCTTTCTGACAAGCACCTTAAAAATTGTTGCAGTAGAATGGGGACATTCATTACATACACATCATATGTTTTCCCCCGAAATGTTGTACTAAGAAGTGACAGTTGAGCTGAGCATATGTTAATAAAAACCCTGCATTTTCCTGTGTCACTGACAGTTTCACTGGCGGGATATTCCTGAAATGCAAATAACCTCTGTTCTGTTCAAAGATATAATTAACCCGAGTAACTGTTTAATATCAAAATCTTTTAACTACTAAGAGACCAAGCATTTAAGATGGGAATTTACTGTTCTCTCTGAAGGGCAGTGCAGTTGACAAGGGCATGGTGCCTGAGATAATCCTGCACATTGGAGCTACATATTCTGTAGACTAAAATAGCAGAATCTGCCCGCTGCTGTATAAAGTCTTTTAACTACCATTTATTTTAGCATCATGACATGTGCAGATTTCTGCTGCTCAGTTAAGGGACCAGCTTTGCACAACTGGTGTAGCAATCTGTGGCCACAGCACTGCATCACAATGCAGCAAATGCATTTTCCACTTTAACCGAACATGACAGAGAAGTGATTATTAGCCATGCAAGATGTCGGAAGTAATCAGAAATTCACATCAGAGAAATTGGAGTGGCTTGGGTTGAAGGAAAAAGTATCCTGGCATTCCTTGCCTACATGTTGTCTCTCCCCCTCTTTAATCTTAACTTGGTACAGTCCGTTAACAATAAAATACCCTTCTGTAACCTATAAACTGTTACTCCCATCAGTTTGTGCTTGCAAACTGAGAGCTGACTTTTCTGATTTTGTGTGGAGCATGCTCTTGTGATGGCAGTGCTCTGTGCAGGGTCCTGCCGTGCACCCCATTTAAGAGGATGCGACAGTCTCATTGTCTAATTGGACTCTAGTGCTTTAGTCAGATTAGCACTTGCAGAGAGCTTGGATTTTTTTTCCCCCTTTTTTCTTTCCTCTCTTTCTCTCCTCTCTCTCTTCCTCCTCCCACCAGACTTTTCAATCCAGGCAGTTTAGGGTGGGAAGCCTTGAGCACTGGAGCCGGCAGCACTCGCCCTGCTAGAAGGGTAGGAGAGCTGCAGTGACTGACTGGATCGCCTTGCCGGCTGCAACTCCTTGTGTTTTTTGAGAACGTCAGGTAGGATTTCTTGTCTCATAAAGAAATTAAGATAAATGTGCCCTGGTGTTAGAATGACAACACATTGCAATGTCTTTGAAAGGTAAGGTCTTGGTTTGTGTGGAATTTTGAGATAAATTTTGTAGTGCTTAACTCATTTTTGTAGAAAAAGTATTCAATTCTTCTAAGAATCACTTAGATTTTTGCCTTGCCATTTTAATGTTTTGCTTAAAAGCAAAAAATTGTTTGGGTGGGGCAAAGATCTGCCTGAAGATTTAAAGAACTGGTTTATTTTTATTTTTTATTTTTATTTTTTTGAATTTCATTTTTAAGTAGCAAATAGTGTAGACTTTCTTTAAGATTTTTTTTTAAGAGCTAAGTGAACCACAGGATTTGTATGTGAAATATGAAGTTAGAATTCCTCTCTCTCTCTCTCTCTCTCTCTCTCTCCAACCAGTTCCTTCTTTAGAATTTAGGTGTGTGTGTGTGTGTATGTGTATGTGTGTATTCGTTCATAGAATCTCATAAGTTGGGTTTCTTGTGTTAGGAAAAAAAAATACTGTCAGAGATTGGAATTATCTCACAGGGAATGGTTTAGTATAAGATTTTAAATGAGAAAAATTAAATATTAGTACCTAACATAAATTCTTAATAGCTATCAGTTATTGGCAATTAAGAAAGTATTTTTAATTTCTTAAATTCCAATTGAGAACTGTATAGGTCTTGCATATACATGTATTTCAGATTTTTATGATGTTTATAAGTAAAATAAAAACTTCCTAAGTCATGTAAACAGTGTTTAGAAAATAACAAGATAATAATAATGTTTTCTATAAATAACACTTAATAGCTTGATATCAGAAATAACTAGTTTTAGTTCAACATTAAATCAGTTCATTGTCATGCTTTTAAAAACAATAAAATAAAAAAATATGTATGTATACCTTTTTATCTCAAGAATGTGTTTCTGTTGTGGGGCCTGTGGGGTCTGGAGCTCTCTTTGAAGCTGAGACTTGGAAATGGCTCACCTGGTTGAGGGCTTTGGCCCCTTCAAAGGTGGGACTTTTCTTTACTAACAATAGGAAGCTGGAGAAGCTGTCAAGTGGGGAATGGAGGAGACCTGCTCAGAAAGGGAGGGGAGCTGAGAGAATTTGGCTTCTCTCAGTGGTGGGGGTGGGGGTGGGGTCTAGATTTACTTGTGCCTAAGATTCATTCCTTTAAAACTCTGACCTGATGCAACACTGCATAGAATTGATTTAGAGATGAGACAATAGCTGTGCTTTGCATTTTGTAAAAGATGGAGGAAACCTCTAACACTGACCCTGTGTGCAGGGAGATGACTCAGTTATCCATGCCTTGTACAGTTGCACATTATTTCCCTTTGTTTGAAGTGGGTGGATGCCAGTGCCTTCATCAGAGCTCCTTAATGTAATGTATGGAAAACGTCTCATCCACCATTTTTAACAATTAGCTGTATCATGGGCGAGGTGAGCAGGCTTCTGAAGGCAGCTGCAGGTCCATCCCATTGACATAGCTGCTATGGCACAGGAGCTTTGTAGCTGTGGAACCAACACTGCTTTTGCATACTGTGTAGAAGAATTCTTTAGGAGTGGGGAGAATATTCCCAGAAAGAAAATGGAATCCTTTTGTCTACAGTAAGTATTTCTCGTGTAGTGATAAAGGTTGAAAATCTGTCTTTGGGTGAATGGGTAAAATAGACTTTAAGCTAATGTTGCCAATGTGCAAAGTATAGCAGAGACCCTTGGATTTTTTTTCTTCTAAGTTCTATGTCAAAACTCAGGTATATTCCTAAAATACGAGATTCATGACTGACTTTAGCAAATGACCTTAATTAAATATTCATTAATAATGATAAATATGAATTTACACTAGTCAAAGATGGAGATGATTTCTAGGGAAATAAAAGGAAGCCTAAGAGTAGTTAACTTCAGAGTTTTGGTTCTTTTATTGTCTTTAAGAAAAATGTCTTTTATTCCTGAAAAGGGTTGTTGAATTTTAGAGCTTTTTATTGTTTTTTAAAAAAGGGCTTCCGTGTTAATAATCTGTAAGTACATGATTAGGAGGCATAAGAAAAAAGTGTTTTTAATGAAAGAAAATTTTATTCTAAAGAAAATAATAGATTGAGTTTTTTTCTCTCTCACTTATGGGAACCGTTTTTGGTGCCTTTGCTTCGTTAATTCTTGTGAACGCAAAGCTACTCAGATAAAAGTCATTTTGTGGCTGTGAGCTTGTGAGCCTGGATTCTTAAGTTTAGGTGCACTCCACTTGATGCAGATCTATATTCTGTTCTGCCGTTGCTGAGAGAAAACGTGTGGGTTTTAACTTCGACTTGTGTGTTTATTTTTTTAAAGGCTGAAGAATTTTTGTCTTAACCCTGAAGAGTGTTGATAGTTAGCTGTGCTTGAAGAGCTGGCTCGCCAGACTGAGTGGCTGTTTCAGTTCGGCCTTCACAGAATTGGCTTCTCAGAATTCTTTTGACTTGTAGCAGGTTTAGAAAGTCAGCCACCTCCTGTAGGTTGTTTGGGATAGTGTTCATCCTGGTCACTAAGCACTGTCTCTGTCTAACACATGTTGGATGCTTAGGAAAGAGCAGTTTTCTTCACAGAACTTTACATTGATATAGCAGAGTCAGTTTTACAAACCCTGACCTGAGTCCTAGAGAGATTCTGTAAATCTAATAGAACTCACACAGAAGCCTGGCCCTCAGGGTTTTGTTTTGGTTTTGGTTTTTTTCCCCAGTCTCAGAGACCCTGCATTGAATGCACTAATTGTTCAAATATGTGCTAGAAAGGAAAAGGTGGCTTTCCCTTTGATTTCCACAAGGCTTACACCTCAAAATGAAAGTGTCTTCAGGCAGTGAATCAGAACTGCAACCTTACCTAGAAGGATGGCTTAAGGAGCTCTACCGAGCCTTCCTTTAAAAAATCTTTTAAGTGCTGTTTGTTAGAAGATTCTGTGGGTTCTCCCCTCCTCCGTTACTGACTTTATAGAAAAGCTCTGTGCCAAGTACCTTTCAGATCAGCTGGGAGGTGCAGAGGTCTAGTGCTTTGTGTTTTACTCACTTCCAGCCTGGCTACTCCAGTTTGGCTGCTAGAGGAGGCTCTTCCTGATACTGTATTCTTGAGTTTCTGCAGTTTGGAAGCTTTTCCAAAGCTTTTCACATAAAATTTTAACCCTTTGAGAGTAAAGATTCAGGGGTCAGTTCTTTCCGTGACAGAAAATATATTCCTATCACACCTTTGACTGCGCTGGCAGTACAGAGTAGACAAGCAGACATGCCAGCCAGCTTGCTAGGAAGCATGCTGTGGCACTAAGATGGCAGCGAGGAAGGAGTAAAATGGCGTCACCGGGGGCACCATGAGGAGATCCGGACTGCAGTTATTTTCTAGAACAGTCTGAAGACATCCTTAGGAACACCACCAACAAACATTTCATGCTTACTTGTTATCAGTAGGAGATAGAAGTTTTCAGATTTTCCTAAAGCGTTGTTAGCACTCATATCTAGACTTCAAACACCACCTTTGAGAGATTGTATTAACACTTTGGAGTTGCCTCCATTGTGTGTTCTTTATGTTGTATAGATAAAGTTTTAGAAAATGCAGAACAGTATTATTAATGGCAAGGTGAAGCAGCATTCCTGTAAGACTGCATTCTTTGTCTCGTTTGGTTCTTCATCAGCTTTTGTTATTTTATATATGAAATACGCCAGCGCTTTCAAAACGAAGCTTACAGTATTTCTTTTGTGACTCCAGATACGGATTATTCTGCAGATGAAATACGGCCAGAGCAGTGCTGCTGCTGCCTTTTCTCATTCCCATCTCTTATAAGTTTGGAATTTTTGGAGCCAAGCATAAAGTTTATCTGGCACAATCAACTTATCGGGGCTAAGTAAAGCAAGGTTTTCTGCAGTAAATCACTTTCTCAAGGGCAGACATAAGGAAGTGATATCCGCTCTACATCCACAGTGCTGTATTCCTGACCTACATGCTGTATGCTTCCTTTGGGTGGTTTTTTGTTTGTTTTGTTTTGTTTTTTAATCTTTGTTGGCTGGCTGGTCAGCACAGTCAGTCTGTCTGTGCTGGAGCAGCCTGACTCACAGACGTGTCTGTTTTCAGCTATCCCAGCAATGACTCCTAAGCTGTGCCGAGAGTCTTCCAGGGTTTGTGTTGAAGATGATGTACACTTACCAATTTGCCCTTTATAAACACACAATTAAAACTATGATCTCCACCGCAAGTGAGGCTCCTAGGCTCATGACGATGGTTGACCGTGAGTGGTAAGGCACTCTATGAGCTGGGGTGGGGCGGGGTTCTCTGAGGCATCCCTAGCAGACCAACTCCTCTAACATTCTGCAGGACAAACGAGTAAAAAGATTTAGCTGCCTTTAATTTGGGGGCAGTTTCTCCTTGATAAATGTCTGTGCCCCATGTTCTCCGCTGCTTATATCTTCCAGACCTGCAGCTGTGTCTATGATGACTGGGCTGAGTGGTGCATTCCCCAGCATTCCTTGGCTCTAACAGAGTAAAGTCGAAAGGTTTCCAGCCTTAATAAAGAGGTTTAGGAGAGAGTAAAACTCTAAGCATGGTTAACAAAGCTCTGACAAATTACACTTAAAACACTGTGAAATCAGAGAAAATGTCTTTGGTTGGTTGTTTCCAATTTTTTGAAAAATGAATTTTTGAGTATGAAGGGACTGCAGTGAAAACAAGGCTTACTTCTGTGACACCCATGCTGGCTTGTGCTCAGACCCGTCAGCAGAAGCATGGCTGCAGAGCAGGAGAGGCTGCAGAGCATCCTTGACTGCATTGTGAATGACTGACAGTGGGTACCAGCTGGGAATTAATATGAGCGTGGCTCCTAAACACTGTCCTTACAGCGTTTCTTGTGCTTGCTAAGGAGAGCTCAGGCTTAATCCTAAGCTCCGTGGAAAGCAGGTTGCTGGCTCTCATTGGCCTGACTGAGACACACTTTCTACTCAACCTCAACTCCCAACTCCCCAACTCCCAACCCCTGGCTCAGTGTCCAAAGCTTGCTTTCATTTTTTTTCCCAACAGGGTGGAAGGCACAAGGTCAGATGAAGCTCAGGCTCCACTCCTAGTCTTGTTTCTTGTTTAGAGTAGAGACTACTTCAGTGGGTTTTTTCAGAGTGTATGTTAAGGGCCATGGAAAGGCTTGTTGCTTATCAGCTAGGCTATTATTGCTGTATTCCCATTTATGCTGCAGGGCAGGTTTAGTACCCAAAGCCCAAGATGAGCTTGAAATGCTTTTTTCGTCCCCTAATGAACCCACCTTGTTCCTCCCCTAGAGCAACCGCCCAGTTTTGAGATCCTACTAATGCCTTTGGGTGAGGAGAGGACTCTGCTGCTGCTCTTTGAAGCCAAGCACACAGTATACTATTAGTATTCATTCTATTTGCAAAGGTGAATTGAAAAAGTTCTTCCTGCAGAATCTTCCCCTTTCTTATGTCTCTATAGCAAGTGTGCTGAGGTTAAGGGGCAATTGGATGAAGACGAGGAAGTGCTCACAACTGTGTTTTCTCTTTGGTGCTACCCCAGTGTCAGAGCCGCTGGTTGGCCCCCTGCTCCCTTGATATCTACCCACTGTGACAGCCACATTTCCCCAGCAGAGAGGGAGAAGGAGAGGGAGAATGGCTAGCAGAGGGCCTGCTACCACGGTCTGTCACTCCATGCTGCATCATGGTCTCTCTCACTGGGTGTAGGCTTTGACATAGGGTTTTTTTTGTTTTGTTTTTTTGTTTTTGTTTTGTTTGTTTGTTTTCTTTAGAGACAGGGGTTCTCTGTATAGCCCTGGCTGTCCTGGAACTCACTTTGTAGACCAAGCTGGCCTCAAACTCAGAAATCCGCCTGCCTCTGCCTCCCGAGTGCTGGGATTAAAGGCGTGCGCCACCACACCTGGCTTGGGCGTAGTTTTTAAGGAGTGGTGTGACAGCAGCACAGACAAAGTTGTCCCCTCTCTCCAGTCCTCTTGTGAAAAGATAGTGCTTTCTATGGGCATGAAGGAACAGCAGGACCTTTTGGGATGTGGAGGGAAAGCAAAATCTGTAGAAAAGCTTTTTTTTTTTTTTTTGTCACCAATGTCATTTATAGGATGCCATTAATACTTGTAACCTCTGTATGGAGTCTCCCAATAACTGAGGTGTGTGAGTTATCATTCTTGAATATCTAGAAATGGCTGGTGTGAGATGGGATTGGCAGGTAATAAAAATGTCCCACTGCCCTTAAAAGGGACAGAAGAGGCTTAGCAGCAGCAGCAGCAGCAGCAGCAGCAGCAGCAGCATCATAAGCTCTAAGTAGCATCACTGAGATGCAGCCTCTAACTTGGTCTTTCTCAAGTTAGCAACTCCGTGTGATGCCTTTGTGCAGAGCTAGGAGGAGGCACCCAGTATTCCGTGCCCACATTATGTGAACAGGCGGGGTTTTACACATCTCTGCAGTCCTCACCACCCGACTTGCTGCTGCTTCGCCCATAGCTTTACCTGACTCTCAAGTCTTAGAGTTTGGGCTTTTGTTCTGGCACTTGCTTGTTTTGGGGGTGTGGAAAATAGAGATGGGTAATAAGGAGGAAATGTGCAAAAAGTGTGAGTGGGCTTACAGTAATGCCCCTCTTTAAGGCCCATGCTTTCTTAGAAGGCAGTGGTGCAGATGAACTGCTACTGACATGATTCTGAAGAGACCAGGTGTGTCAGCACCCTAAGGTCAAATGTTGCCCATGTGCCCTTTGTTGGTCTGGGAGGCGGTACCACCCATGCTGAGCATTTTTGTGTTTATTAGATCTCCTCTGGGACACTGAGTTCTCCTCCTGGGGGAGAATTAGAAAACTGCCAAGTAAACCAGTTTGAATAATAATTTGATCTGCCTTAAAGGATCCAAATAAGCATACAATTTTATGGCCCTCTTTAAAGCGTTAACACTTGAAGTTCATTTTGTTCAAAATACAAAGTGAGATTCGTCATCGTGACTTGTACAGCACTATGCCACCTCTGGCTCCAGACTTATCTGAGCATGCATCTGCTGCCACCTGCTGAAAGGGCCGAGAGGCTCAGCACAGGCTCACACAACAGCATCCGACTAGTGGCATCATTCTTGTCTGTCTGACCCTACTCTCTTATGGGGAACATATGCAGTCTATCAACAGATAATTTGACATTTTTGTAGAAAACAAGCAGTGGGACTTACTTTAAATCTGAGTTGGAGATTAAAGTATAAACGTTAGTTGAGATTCAGCCTCATTCTATATATTATCTTATCACAGTACTCTCTATCTGATAAAATGACCCAAAGTACTTTAAGACATTATGTAAATTCTCTAATTTAAAGCTTGGGGACTACCCAAATATAAAAGTGTCAGTTCTTTGAGTTTTATCATTTGCACTTGAATGATTCCTGGGGGAGTATCGGCAGACACCGTGGAAAGGGCTGCTGAAGAGCAACCATATCCACACCAGCGCAGAGGCCCAGCTCACTGTGGGTTTTGTTTCATCTCGGAATAAGAATTACTACTCTGTTTATTTATCCACTTCCTTTATCGCCATCCCCAAAAGACAGGGTTGCAATATATAGCCCTGGCTGTCTTTGAATTCTCTATGTAGATCAGGCTGGCCTCAAATTGACAAGAGATCCGCCTGCCTCTGCATCCCAAGTGCTAGGATTAAAGGCATGTGCCACCACTCCTTTTCTTGCTTATTTTGTCTTTATGCCTTTTATTCATGCCTTGGCAGTTCATTCAATTGTAGTGTTCATTCCTAATATCACTGTTGACTTCACATTAATATTTTGATTTGGGGGCTGGCTAGATGACTCATCGAGTAAAAGCATTTGCTGCCAAATCTAAGAACTTGAGCTCAAACTCTGGAAGCCATGTGATGGAAGGAGAGAACCAACTCACTGGTTGTCTCTGACCTCTGACCTCTACATGTGTCATGACCCCTGGCCCAAATAAGAAAATGTAAAATTTTAAATGTAAGTATTTTGAATGTTGGTTATTACAGAGTTCCTGTTGATTTGTATCTGTCATGCATATTAAATGGGAGGCAGCACCGAGGTTCTGTGCTGTCCACTGTGGATTTTGCATCTTGTCAGATACCCACGGGCTGTAGTGCTGTCTCCATTTGACAGCATGGTTGGCTGGTTGGTCTGTTGAAGGAAAGAGAGAATAAGGAGTGTTTTGTGTCATGAGGGCCATATCAAATATGGCTTTTCCTTTGTGCAGCAGCCTCTAATTTAATGCATATCTGTGTGAACAGCAGTGAGGAACTTTATATGTTCTTCAAGTCATGCTTACTTGTAAATGGAAGCTGAGACCTGTTTAAAAAAAAGCAGCATAAAATATATTTTTTAATGGCTTTTCTTTTCTGACTTAACTGTACATAGAAAATTTCCTCATTAGAGATTCTTATTTTTGTTTAAGATTTATTTATTTATTTCATGTATGTGAGGACACCATCACTGTCTTCAGACACACCAGAAGAGGACATCGGATCTCATTACAGATGGTTGTGAGCCACCTTATGGTTGCTGGGAATTGAACTCAGGACCTCTGGAAGAGCAGTCAGTGCTCTTAACTGCTGAGCCATCTCTCCAGCCCTAGAGATTCTTTTTTAAAAGATTATGTTGTATGTGTGCATGCATGCATGCGCATGTGTACACACGTGCGTATGGAGTTCTGAGAATCTGAACTCAGGTCCTCAGGATTTCAAAAGGAAGAGCATGTTTACTTGCTGAACCAGTTCCTCACCGTTGAGGAGCAGATAAGCTAAGAAATATGTCCATTAGGCACAACAGAGGTCTGTTTGCCTAGGCCTCTTCTCTCCTCTTCTCTGGGGTACTCTGAATACCAGAGTCTGTATTGACTACAGTAAGGCTCATCTTCCTGTCCTCTAGCTATTTAGGAGCCACTTTGGCTACTGGGTCCTTGAAATACCTACAGTATTGGTAGGAAAATGGACGTAACCTTGAAGTTCTGGTCTGGGTTATTCTCCATCAGGTACATCACAAGGCAGCCTAGTTCCTCTAGCAAAGATGAACTGGAGAGATGGTTCAGCAGTTAAGAGCACTTGCTGCTTTTGCAGAAGGCCTGGATTCAGTTCTCTGCACCCATGTGGCTGCTGTAAGTCCAGTTCCAGAGGAGCCCTCTTCTGACCTTCATAGAAACCAGGCATTCATATGTTAGCACATATATGTAAACACTCAGGCCTGTGTGTGGTTTATACTGTGGATCTTTTAGACTTATGATGTCTATGCTTCTCTACTGTTAAAAGGATTGGCCCTGGATGTCATTGAATTGCCCAATTCCTTCCTGAATGGGAGCTATTGTGTGCTCCAGAAAGCTGGAAATCAAAACCCATTCCAAGAGCCAGTGATGTGTCTATTCTGGGACCCTAGAAGGGCGGAGCAAATAGGAAAGTTGGGTATGGGCATATTAACCCCAAAGGCCTGCAGCCATCTCTGAGTAGGAGGGAAGCTGTGCACAAGGCCTTCCCAGTAGTGGAGACCCAGCTCAGCCTTTACCTTTGTACCCTAACTTGATTTTCCAGAGATCCCACTTTTTGATAAATGATAAAACACCTTTCCAGGATGAGGATAGACTTTAAAGTTTTAAGGAGAGTCTCACAGAAACCAAAAAGAAAAGACTGGTAATCCTACCAGCAAGAATAAGACCACTACACAATTTTTGAGCCAAATTTGAAGCTAGCTTTAATACTGGCTAGCTGTATTTAATCCAAAAGGATGGATACTGGATTCCCATAGTATGTCACTGAATTATAATAAACAGGGGCTTATAAAGGCAAGAACCACAAGGCTATATGTACTTGTCCAGTCAAGGGCAAACATACATCCTGACATACCTCCTGCCTGTATGTGACCAAGCACATCCTGTAGAGTTGGGACAACCGAGGTTGTTCACAGATGCAGAGCAACAGCCTCTAGCACTCCAGTGTGTTATCTGCTCTTGGCAAGTAGGGCTTGCAGATTAGAAGCATGTTTGTTTTATAAATCTCCCAAGCATAGTAATTTAAACTGAAAACAACTTTAGTCATAGCAAGTCTAGGAAGAGGCTTGGGAAACCTGGATGGAGACAGATTATGTTTCTGCCCACCTGTTCAGTTTATTCTTGTTATGCTTTGGGGTTTGGTGTTTTGAGACAAGTTATTACTCTGAGGCTCAGGTTGGCCTTGAACTCACAGCAATCTTTCCTAGTACTGGGATTACAGTGGTGAGCCACCATACCTGGCCCCATCCAGGCTCTGAGACTGAAGAGGAGGAGGAAGAAGACAGGAGTCTTTTATCCATTTGGATGTTTAATTTTGCTTTCATTATTTTATATGGTAAAATACATATTGTCCCCATCTTTAATTTAGCAATTTTATTCCAGCCCTGTGTAACTGTTACCAGAGTTGTTAAGAGTCAAAGCCTGGGGCTGGGTGTGGTGGCACACACCTTTAATCCCAGCACTTGGGAGGCAGAGGCAGGCGGATTTCTGAGTTCGAGGCCAGCCTGGTCTACAAAGTGAGTTCCAGGTCAGCCAGGGCCATACAGAGAAACCCTGTCTCAAAAAAAAAAAAAAAAAAAAAAAAAAGAGTCAAAGCCTGGGTCCTAGCTAGGGCTACTCATCCTCTCTAGACCAATTAAAGAAAGAAGTAAGGTTGAAGGACAGAGGACAGAGCCAGATGTGGTGGCTCTTTCAATATGGTCATACTGGGAAAGGAGCAAATGGACCCCACCCCCTCCAAATCTAGCTTCAAGGTCCTGACATGAGGTTTAGGTTAAAACAGAGAACAAGAAGTATGCCTAGCCAAGCAGTGCTAGTCTGATTGTGTGCCTCCCCATCATTATCCGGACTGCAGGCTGGCCTGCAGGGTGGTCTAAGGAGTTGTCAGACCTGTGTTAAGTTTCTGTCCTGGGGACAAGTTCTGGCTGGTGCTAAGTTTCAGCCCTTTTTCTCCCATCAGTGAGATACCTGGGGAAATTGGAATTTCTTGGGTAGTCTTAATAGTTTGATAGCCTATGGGAGAGAGACAGTGACTTTAGAATATCTTCATTCATGACTTTTCCCAAAGGTGTGTTCTTTTTTTTTTTTTTTGGTTTTTCGAGACAGGGTTTCTCTGTAGCCCTGTCACTTTGTAGACCCAGGCTGGCCTCGAACTAGGAAATCCTCCTGCCTCTGCCTCCCGAGTGCTGGGATTAAAGGCGTGCACCACCACGCCCGGCTAGGTGTGTTCTTTGGAGTAAATTAATCATCACCACTAGATGGCACAAGATTCCATCCATCACTACTGTGTACCTGTTAGTTCTTTTTAAAAGGTAGGCTGCTACTGTATAGTTTTGAAAGTATATAATATGTATAATCTATTCTAATGTTTCCTTGTAGAAAGGAATAAAAGATAAATATCAAAGAGCAGAATAAGTGTAATTGGCCCTATATATAACCAAACACAAACATTCTAGAATAAGCATTTTGTCTGACGTACAATGTGGTGGCACAGACCTGTGATACCAGTGATTGGGATGCTGGGCTAGGGAGTTTTAAACATCTTTGGAGAGAGAAATAGCAAGACCTATTGGAGGGATATTGAATATATGTAGATTTTCTTGTCATTATTGCCTAAATAATATGCTATATAAGCTCTCAACCCTAGATTCACATTGTGTTAGTGACCTATGGCTTAAAAATGTTCACAGGTCGCATGCAGATACTCTGCTGTCTGGGGAAGGGTCTGGACCTGTCTTCCAGGAGTTCTGAGAAATGGTTGTGTTGTGGGTTGTGTGTACTACAGAGAGCAGGTAGTCTTTGAGGTACATAGTGGTGTGGTCTTTGTTCATATGTGGGCCGTATCTGAAATCCGAGTCTCATGCACAAATGCTTCATTTAATATGTTGAGATTTTTTACAATATAGCTTTTAAAAGACAAGGAGCTTAAGACTAAGCTGATCCCAATAATTTGTTATTTCTTTTTGCTATGATACTCTTTTATTTTTGGAAATTATAATAAAATTACATCATTTACCCCCTTCTCTTTCCTCCCTCCTGCCCCTCCCATGTAAACCCCCTGCCCCAGTTTTCTTCAAATATATGATCTTTTTTTCCTTTAATTGCTGGTAATGTTGGTTTGCATGAGTGAGTGAGAGAGAGAGAGAGAGAGAGAGAGAGAGAGAGAGAGAGAGAGAAAGAGAGAGAGAGAGAGTGTGTATGTGTGAGAGAGAGAGAGAGAGAGAGAAAATTCTTTTTAATTCAATTGAGGGCTCTGTTTCACAAGAAGTACTTCTCTTTTAAGTGTGTCTGACTACTGCTTTGCATGCTTGTATGTATGTATGTATGTTTGTAGATATGTATGTATGTATGTATGTATGTGAAATACATGAATATAGGCATAGTTAAAAGAAGTTAATATGCTGATCATTGACTTGGGAAGATCAGGGAAGCATAGAAGGGAGATAGAATATCAGGTTTAACATACTGCCCTCTGCATTAGCCATAACAGAAAAGTTAAACTAGGCCTTATCAATGGTGGCTTCTCCTCCCACCTTTAATCGAACAGCTTCCTGAGCAGCAGCACATGGCCCCTGCCTACTCATGGGCCACAGTAGTTGATGCATAGCTTTGCTTATAAATGGTGAAACTGTAAGCCTTTAATTTAGCCTTAGCCATTGAAGCCCTTATGAGAAAGATAGTGAGATAGATGCTACACAGTTGAGACCCTGTTTGAAAAATAGAGAATTCATAATACAAGATTGACCTTTTCCATGAAGGACAATGTATGTATATTTTATGATTACATCATCTCCCTTTCCTGTATGTGGGACCATTACTAAAAAGGGACTGAAGCCTTTCCCTAACCCTCACCTCATACCCTGTTGTCAGTGTAGACAGCAGTGTGCATTGAATCCTCAGAGCTGCCCTGGAGCCGTCTTCCCGAGGGGACTGTTTGCTGGCTGCTGGCTGCTGGCTGCTGGCTGCAGGCTGCCTTGGAGTATGAGAGCAAGGTGCAGGGGAATCGTGGGCCAGTGGATAAGGGATCTTGGAGATCTGAGAATATTATTAATATCTTATCCAAATTATATCGCCTTCCATTCATATTTGCTAACCAGCAGCTTAAGAACTAGGTTATTTGGACAGAGTGCATAAAGCTACAGCTGTTAAAATGACAAGTATGCAAACTAACCAGATCTGTAGAAAACCACCCGATAGTCTTAAGTGAGCTTGCCATTTAAAAGTGTTTGCTTAGTTCTTTCTTTTACATTCCCCAAATTCTTTTTAAAAAATCATAAAGAAAGCATTACAAAGAAAGCAGGTCATTAAAATGTATAAATGTATGAATAGTGTGCTTGCCAACTGTGCTGTACAGAATTTAGGTGGATCTGGGGTGTAGCATAACTTGGAGTCTTTCATTACAACCAAGACTTTGATCTCCATACATGATGAATATGTAATACTAATTGTAGCTTTCCTTGTTTCCGCTTAGACCTCTCAGCCCCAAGCTGTGGAAAAGAAGCTTTACCTTTGTATAAAAGACAGGGTCTGCCTGTGTGCATCTGTGGCTGTTGTCACCGTCTCTTGTATCCTCCCTCAGCTGACCTCATCTCAGGCAAATAGACAGTGAACAAGAACCAGGAGGCCACCCTGAGCACTTTCCTTAACGTCTCCCACATATCTAGACAATCAGTATTAATGGTAGAGCTGTGTACTGAGCCTTGGGTCCAAGAACTTGATTGCATTATCTCATTATTATACATAAGTCAGCTGACATTTAGAGTTTGGTTAATGTCCTGCCATTAGTAAATGGAGGCACTAGGCTTTGGCAGGGGCAGAGAGGATAGAGAGTACAGAGTCTCCAATATCCCCATTTGGCCTGCAAACTTCCTGCGTTACTGGAAATGGCCTTGAGCTCCTGATTCTCCTGTCTCCACCTCGGAGCCAGAGTTAAAGACATGCATTGCTACAGCAGGTTCTTGGGTTTACCTTTGGCTCAGGAGTATACTTCTGCTATTTGGAAGTAACCTTGGTTATGTGGCTTTACTTCATTTTCTAGGGCTTCCTGAAGAATGAGAAAGATAATGCCTTGTTGTCTGCTATTGAAGAGTCCCGGAAGAGGGTAAGAAACAACCGACATGAGATGCATGAGTGATAGTGTTAACTAGTGGATTGCAAGTCCTGCCTGTTCTGTTTCCTTCATCTTACCGAATGATGGTGACACTTTTTTTTAAAACTAACATTTTGTTTTATACTGTTTATTTCGGGGGGGGGGGGGCATGTAGAACTAAAGGACACCTTTTGTGGGTTGGTTATTTCCTTTTACCATGTCGGTTTGGGGCTCAAACCCAGGTTTCCAGGTTGGTAGCAAGGCTATATCACCATGCTAACATTTTCTCAAATCCTTTTAGAATATGTTTGGTATGCTAAATGATAACAGATACATCACCCAGAGCAGCCATTGTACATTCTAGCCTCTCTCCACCCCTGCAAATGCTCTCAACACGGAAATATCAGAACAGATAGTTTTACACAGGTGTTTCTGGGTGGTTTCATTCTGGGAAAGAATAGTAATTATTAGGTGAGATTTCCCAAGACACAGCAATATAGCATCCCATGTTGGATAAATGTGTATATTTTGGAGAAGCATTCCTTCATGATGCTCACAGGTCCTTTACTAGTGTGCATTAGCTCCTCTTGTTTCTGACAAGGACTGCAGCTTTTCAGTAACATCCCAGTTCAGAGTCAAAGTTTTGAGGCTCCTGAGAGGTCTTTGGGGAAGAGAGAGAAAAGGTTAGCTGTCAAATTAGACCTGACTCTCTGAAGGTACCTTCTCCCAGAAGCACCTGCCAGTCTGCCTGCTGTGTCTCTCTGCAGAGGGATCGGAGGAAGGAATGTTGTTCCTCTTGCAGTGTTTACTTAGCTTGGATGTCAGGTGAAATGTGTTTATGTATTATTTGTGTAATCTGAAAAGTAATGAAGTGAGAAGGGCCCCTGCTTGATGCGCAGTTAGTTCAGTCTACAGGGTAAAATCCTCAGCAGGACTGATGGCAGGCACGGCTGCCTTCTCTAGTGTGCAAGAAATGTTCCAAAGACATTACGTGACCAGTTAGGAAATTCCAGTTTCATTAGTGACATCGCTGGCAGCAGTACTTAATCCTAGAAATAGAGACATTCATTTGATTTAGATCTGAAGACATTTAGAAAGGGTTTTTGTTGTTGTTGTTCACTCTTGAATTTCTTACCAAAATTGATTGTCCTGTTATAAAAGACCAATGAAATTAAATTAGGATTCTTGAATGCCTCCAAACCTTATTAATACATTTACCTTGTAGAGTGTGTTTCTGAAATTGGCAGTCTCTAAATATTGTGCCATACTGAGACTAAATGTGCAGCCAGCCAAAACAATTTAGGTGACATGCCACAGCACAAAGTGTGTGCATATGTGTTTATGAGGACGACATCCCAGTGTTGGGAGCCAGCCTGAGGGGTACCTCTCACTTGGCTGGACAGTGGGAGCTTACTGCTGAGCAAAAAGAATTTTCAATAAAAAATAATTAAAAATTCAGCAGCTTCCTGGCATTTCCGTTACAATTTCATGTCTGAATGACTTGCCAATGTCCCGCTGAAATGCTGGGAAAACAGGCTAGGAAACCACAAATGTATCCTTGCCTTTCCTATTTAGTGCATCCCAGCAGAGACAAATGACACTCTCAGAACATACAAAGTGTCTCTAAAAGCTGCAGCAGCTCAGTAAGAATAGGATGTGTAAGCCAAAGCATACTGCTCTCTTCATTTTGGTAAAATGGAGTTCAGGGGCTCCCAACGTGTCCTTAATTCAGTTGCCCAGTTTGTTCCCTGCCTTCTTTTCTTTCTTCTTCTTTTTTTTTTTTTTTTTTTTTTTTTTTTTGGTTTTTTGGTTTTTTTGAGACAGGGTTTCTCTGTATAGCCCTGGCTGTCCTAGAACTCACTCTGTAGACCAGACTGGCCTCAAACTCAGAAATCCGCCTGCCTCTGCCTCCCAAGCGCCAGGATTCAAGGTGTGCGCCACCACTGCCTGGCCTGCCTTCTTTTCTTACCTGTGTTCTACAGGTAATGCCTTCCACCCAGAACACAGTCGTCATTCAGCTTGAATTTGTTACTTTTTTCTGAGGTTGCTTTTGCCTTCCTTTTGAGTTTTAGGTCTCTACATTTCCTTTCACTTTCCTTTACTCTTCCATGTCCACTTCCTGCTTGCCTCAGACCCTCCCTGCTCTTTCCTCTTTTTTGAGTAGCTCCTCTTTGGTCACCATTACCTTTTGTGCCTCTAGTTCAGTACTGCAGACTCCACGGTACAGTAAACCCACCTGGCCACAGCTGGGCAGATGGGCTGCTCATCATCCCTGATTGGTCCACAAGCTAGACATTCCATTGTCTCTAAGATAAGCTGGGGTGCTATGGTTAAGACAAGAGGATTTTAATGTTGGGCCATTTATTTTTATTTTATATTCTTTGTCACACCAACAGTAAATAGGATGCCAGTGTTTAGGTTGCTGCTGTTTGTAAATAAATAGCTGGCATACTTCTCAGGGGCATGTGAGCACTTGAACTCCAAAGCTTCCATTTTTCAAAGTTGTTTGGTATTTCTAGAAGTACCAGGATAGCCTAGTAAACTAGTGGACTTGGGGTGTAGTAGTTAATTCCCACTGTGGTTGCTTTAACCCTTACCTGATGCTGGAATTCTGACTGACCCCACTGAGGTCGTCCCTGCTTTCTATGGTGGTGTCTTATCTGTGCTCGTCACTGCCTTTACTACTTTGCTCTTGATTATTAGCCAGAGAACATGTCTTCAAGAGAAACCCTGCTGATGCTGTAGTGTCCTGGGCCAGTGCCTCAGCCTTTGCCTGTGTCTTGCTTGCTTTTGAAAACTCTTCCACCTGCCCAGGTCCTCCTGCCATTGGAACCCTATATTTTTCTATAGGGTCAGGGTTAAAAATGCAGTGGCTTCCACTAAGAAGCAGTTAGAAAAGGTGTGGTGTCCATTGTGAGTCACATCCAGGGAATCACTTCTTTCTCCATTTTCACTCCACCTTTCTGATCAGTCACATGTCTCTAGTCAAAATGCACAGCCTTTGTGTTTATGTTTATACATAAACAAGAGACAAAGGTTTTCTGTGTATGTTCCAACTCTGGCTAACTGGCTGGCCCGTGTCCATTTCTGCCACCCATGCTGTCTGATCTCGGTACAAAGAGCAAAACAGGAAGAGTTTTAAAAGTTTTGTTCATTTCTCCCATGATTGCACTGTAGAAAGCGTATGAAGCGTGCTGCCCTTCTTCCCAGTCGTTGTGTGTGTGCGTGTGTGCGTGTGTGTATTGTGTCCCTTGCTCTTTTAGCTTACATTTTAATGCTGTTCAGTACTCAGTGCATTTATGGAAGAATGTATTTGAATTTTCTAATAGTTCCCCACAGTTTGTGTATATAATGATTATCAGTATAAATTATCTGCATTGCCCAAAATAAAGCAGGCGATACTGATATGCTCTCAGTGCTGCCTAATTAGATGGCAATCTCATTGTAGGTGAGATAGCCTTCTTTTGAAAAGTGGGTTTTATCTGGGGGAAACCTGATCTACCAATTAAAAAGTTTCAGGTCTAGAACAGCCTCAATTCAATGTAGCTGTAAACTGTGTTGGTTCTGTCTTCCTTTCTTCCTTTGTTTCTTTTCTCCCATCCACCCTTCTTTCCCCTTCCCTGACCCCCAGTGCCTTTGTTCTAGTGTTGTCCTGTCACTATAGTGTAGTCATTGGTCTAGGATGCTAGGAAATCAATTCCAGCAGGCATTTTTCTTTTACTGCTTTTTTCCTGTTACCAGAAATATTAGTACTTTACATAAATAAGTAAACTCACTGGAAGAGCCCTCCCCCTTTAGTGTCTCAACTCTTAAGACACCAGTGATTCATCATTGTTTCATGCCCTACATTGTTTCATACCTACAAAGACAAGGTACAGCTGGGCGTGGTAGCACACACCTTTAATCCCAGCACTTGGGAGGCAGAGGCAGGCGAATTTCTGAGTTCGAGGCCAGCCTGGTCTACAAAGTGAGTTCCAGGACAACCAGGACTATACAGAGAAACCCTGTCTCGAAAAACAAAACAAAACAAAACAAAAAAAAAATGAAAAAGAAAGAAAAGGAAAGGTACTACTGTGTCTTTTAATAGCCTAATTCGAAAAGGCTAGTACAGATGTCTGTCTTAATAGGCATAGGGAGAGATGCTCATCACCACATCATTAGGAAGATTCAGATCAAAATGACAGTGAGCTACTGCCTAACGTTCTTATAGCAACAGCAAACGGTGCGGCAGTGAGTGAGAGTGTAGGAAAATGGTAACCCTGATTCACTGTCAGTGCTATACCCTAAAGTGCTGTATCCTTTATGGAAACTTGTAGCCTCAGAAAGTCAG
This sequence comes from Mus musculus, assembly GCF_000001635.26. NCBI lineage: Eukaryota > Metazoa > Chordata > Mammalia > Rodentia > Muridae > Mus > Mus musculus. Next base: position 94,285,652 of record NC_000074.6, read on the forward strand.
AAGATTACCAAGATGGTGTCAGCAGTTCTCCATCTGAGTACATCCCCAGCACTGAAAGCTGGGACTTGAAAAGATATCTGCATACCCACTTCTTAGCAGTGTTACATACAAATGCAACAAAATGTGGCACATGCTTCAGCGTGATGGATGTTAGGGACTGCTAAATAAAGTAAGCCAGCCGTAAAGAGAGAGAACTGGAGTAATCACAGTCAGAGAGAGAGCTGGGTAATGGTTGCCAGGGTCTGGGTAGAGAAAGGAGCAGCCTGTTATTAGTGAACAGCTACAGAGCTTCAGTTTTGCATCAGCATTCTAAGGATGGAGGGTGGTGGCCATTGCACCTGCACTTCATGCCACTCAGCTCTCCACTTAAAACCGGGAAGCTTGGGTTGGAGAAATGGCTCAGCTGGTAAGAGCACTGGCTACTCTTCCAGAAGATGTGGGTTCCATTTCCAGTGTCCAGCATGGTGACTCATAATCATTTGTAACTCTAGTCTCAAGGATCTGCTATCCCCTTCTGGCCTCCCTGGGCACTGGATATGCATGTGATGTGCAGACATCCATGCACGTAAAACAGCCATATATATAAAATAATAAAATAATTTTTAAATGGTATATTTTATATACATTTTCTCATAATTTAGTGAGAGTCTTCAGAAATGTCTTCACATTAGTATGTTAAACCATTGCTAACAAGTTTTTTTAAACGATAAATTTGAAAATAGATTGTTTGGATCTGCTTCTAGAAAAGTGGTTGGTGGGTGGGGGCTCCTGTTTGCAGCTCTGCATTGTTTTAAAGGAAACCAAAGTCACTGGGTCTGCTCTCTGTCCTGTCGGCAGACCTTTGGCATGGCTGAGGAGTATCATCGAGAATCAATGCTGGTCGAGTGGGAACAAGTGAAACAAAGGATTCTGCACACACTGCTGGCGTCGGGAGAGGATGCCCTTGACTTCACCCAAGAAAGTGAGGTAGGTTGAATCAGATCAGTCACCAGTCAAAATTCGAAGTTCTAGTGCTTGTCTGCTTGTCTTAATTGCCCAAGTTTATTGTAGTTGTACTAAGTTGAGATTGTTCTTCTCTTTTAAAGATTTAACTAAAAAAAATAAAGACAGTGTAGGGACGTGGTTCAAAACTTAAAACACCCTCTCTCCTGATAACCCATTCTGTTTTTCTTTGTAGTCTGTAGGTCATCACTTCTTCCTTACACCCATTTCTAGCATTGCTTTATACGAGTGTACATAGCTGAAAGTATATGCTAATGTGTGTAAAGTATTTGTGTGCTCCCTTCTGCAGCTTTCTTCTGTTTCACTGCGTGTTGGAGATCTTTCCTGCAAGGAATTTTCAGGGACTATATTTAGGTCTAACAGACCTGTTTCCTCCTCTTCTTCTTCTTCCTCCTCTTCCTTCTCCTCCTCTTCCTTCCTCCCCCCCCTTCCTCCTCCTCTCCCACCCCCAATCCCCTCCCCCCTTTTTTTCTCAAGATAGGTTTTCTCTGTGTAGCCCTGACTGTTCTGAAACCTGCTTGTAGACCAGGTTGGTCTCGAACTCAAACAGATCCCCCTGCCTCTGTCTCCCAAATACTGGGATTAAAGCCCTGTTGTCCTTTCTAAAGTAATTTCAGAGTTGGGGATGTAGCTCAGTTAGAGCAACATTCATAAAGCCCTGGTCAATTCCCAGTACTCAGGAGGAGAAGGAAGTTCAATATCAAAGCCAGCCTAGGATACATGAGATCCTATCTGGGTCAAGTTAAAAAAGAAAAAGCATCTAAAAGTAACTTCAGAAATAGCTATTTAAAGTTTTTAATGTTTTAAAAGTGATGATATTAATATTACCAGTGCTTCTTGTTCGGTCTTTTGGGTGAGGACTTAGCTTTTTTTTTTTTTTTCCCTTTTTAATGAGAAGATTTTACTATGTAGCTGAAGCTGTCCTCAGGTTTGCAAACTTCCTATCCTATCCTCCCAAGTACTGATTTCTGATTTGCAGGTATATGCCCCACAGCCAGTGCAGGTTCCTACACTCTCACTATATATGAAGATAGGGAAGCTCAGGCTCAGAGTTAGAACATGCTGGAAAGCCCAGAACTTCCAAGTCCTGGCTGTCTGAAGTGTGGGTCAAGGATTTGGTGGATTTAAGATTAACTTAAGAACCTGTCTTTCTGTTCAGTCAAGCCCCCAGGTAAGTAGCTGCTCGTGTCCGGTATTTTGGGAAATTGCTCCTTAAGGACACTGTCCTATATTTCTTAGACTCAAAGACTTCAGATGAAAACAGTCTGAGGAGGAAGAACTAATACACAAGACCCTTGGCTAATCTAGTGTTTCTCTTTCAATTCTTCCTGAGTCTGAGCAAATAATTAGAACAACTCCTGGTTTTATAAACTTCATTTTTTTAAAATGGTGTTAATAGGCTGTGCTCTGTACAGGGATTTGAAAGTAATTATAAACTACAAATGAAATATTCTTCCTTGATTGCTCTTCTCTCAAAAATAGACCAGTCTATTCAGTGGGCTCTTCTTCCATGACCTCCAGGCCCCTTGGAGAGAGTTAGTTACTCAGGCTTATAGTATTGTTCTCTGTTGGGATTTTTGGCAGAGTGAACAATGTTGTGTGTAAGTTGGCAGGTGATACATATAAGCCTCTTCCATGTACCCAGAGAATTGTCATTTTCTGAAAACTCCTGGGAAGTTTTGTTTATTTGTTTTGAGATAGGATTAGGGTTTTAATATATAGCCTTGACTAGTCTGGAGTTCTCTGCATAGCATGACTTCATTCGTGTGATCCTTCTGTCTCATTCTTTTTAGTGTTGGAGTTACTGGCCTGAGCTTACAAATGGTTTATTCTCAGTTTACATATGGTTTTCATTGCTTTTATTGTTTTGATCTGTCTCCACAAAGTGTAAGGTTTATTCAGTAAAGTATAAAAATCCTAAGTATGTAATTCAGTCAGTTATTAAAAATGAACAAGTTACTAAAACAAGCCCAGTATCTCAGCAGTAGCCTCTGACCTCTGCCCCATTCCCCAAGGTCCTACCTCTTCGAACTTTATAAAACTGGAGCCATAAAATGTGCTATTTGTAGATTTTTTTTGCATAACACTCTACTCATATATTTTATTTGTAGTGATAAGCCATTCATTTTATGACTGAAGAGTATAACTAGTTTTGTGTGCCCTAGACACTAGAATGTGTTGATGAACATTTGGATAGTTTCTAGTTCTTGGCTTTTATAAACAGTGCTATTAAGAACAATTCCTTTATCTCTTGATGAAAATATATTTGTATCTCTTTGAGGGTACACCTGAGAGGAATTGCTGGGTCAGAATATATATGTGTGTTCAGCTTTGGGGCTAAAGTTGGGATTACTGGAAGGGCACTTTAGCGTGCACCAGGCCCCAGGTTCAATTCTTAGCACCCACCTCTCCCCTCTGTGTGTGTGTGTGTGTGTGTGTGTGTGTGTGTGTGTGCGTACACGTGCACACACTCGTGTGCATGCGCATACCCACACCCACACAGGTTAGCATTTTTGTTGTTTGTTTGGTTTTTTGAGATCTTACTCTGAAGTCCAGGCTGGCCCAAAACTCACTGGGTAGTGTAAGCTGGCTTCAGATCCACAGAGATCCTCTGTCTTAGCTTCTTTAAGGGGTTGGGGTTAAGACATGAGCCACCACACCCTGTGAAAGTTCACCATTTACTAGACATTACCCCTAAATGGTTTCATTATATCTTCCACCATCAGTATGTGAAAATTCCATTTGTTTCATATCTTTGCCACACTTGGTGTGATCTTTCAGAATTTAGCTGTCCTTGTAGTACATAGAGCCCTGTGTTTTCATGGGTTCATTCCATGTAATTTCTTTCAAAATGATGGAAAGCTATATATATTATCTCCACTTCATTTGTTCTGTGGAAGAGAGCATACAGTTTGAAGGGCAGATGACAGGTATCAGAATTAAGCCTGAGCCTGGATTTCTCTTGTGAGACACCTTTTCCTCTGTTATAAGGACTGGGAACAGATACAAAGCTGCAGCCCGGTGTCTGGCATGGGGTGTGTGCTCCAGGCCTGTGCAGTGTTACAGCCCTATCAGCGTTAGGGAAGCTGTACACTGTTAACAGCAATTGTTTTAATATGGCTTTTTTTCTCTCTTTTGATTTATGAAGAATTTCTAAGAATGAAAAAATTTTATATAAATGGAAAAGTAATAATTGAAGAAGTAGGATTTGGTGAGTATAGCGTTCTTTTTGGGCATCTTATTGTTAGCAATTGTTAGATCAGAGTCGTCAGAGAGGAGACCTCAGATCATTTTGAGTTAACCTTATATTTGAAGGAAAATGTCCAGGTTTGGTTAATTTAATATAAAGTTGAGTCTGAGGCTTTTGGGGGAGTTTTTAAAGGCAGAAATGAACTGAAATATGGTAGCCTCTGGAACGTTTGTTTTTCTCAGAAGCCTCTCAATAACAGAAGAGTGAAGACACTGTTAATATCTATTCCTGGCAATTAATAAAGGAAGTGGCACTTTAATAGCATAAAGTTATTTGGAAAATTAATATCCTTAGGATGCCATTGAAGAAAGAGAAACAACTTTTAAAGGAAGGTAGGAATTGAAAGATTGTTAACTTTTCAAGTGTTGCCTAGATAAAAATAGTGTGCTTTAACATAAGTTTCTTGAGGCTGTTGCCCTGCTATGGATTCTTGTGGCCCAGTTCTTACATCTGGTGAGTGTAAGGAATGACTCCAGTGTCTGGCTTGCATGGCAAGATGGAGTTGAGCAGTGTGGGAATTCCTAGATATATTTTAATCGACATGTAAACTATATTTGGGGCTGGTGATATGGCTCAGTGGGTAAAAGTGCTTGCCATGAAAGCCTCACGGCCTGAACTTGAACCCTGGAAACCATGGAAAGGTAGAGGAGGATTCAACTGAACACATGTACACATGTATCCATATGTTCATGCATGCATACATATGTACACATATACATATGCTCTCTTTCTGAGAATCACTTTCTTAAAAAATAAAAAGCAGTATTTAAAGGCGGATTTAACGTAGGTGGGTTGAATTTTGGCCATGGCCACTGGGCGTCTCCCCAGGCGAGTTGTCTGGAAAATGACTCAGCAAGCAACAGACTTGGCTAGAGAAGCTGAGCTGAGGCTTCCTGACAGATGACACGGCTGCTGCTCTGCTCTGTGCTGTGCTGTGTGAAACTTGTGAATATTGAGCAGACACTAATTTTGATAAGACACTTAATACCATATTTCAAGTGTCAATCATACAGCTTTCCCATATTTTAGCATCTCTGAAATCACAGCATCTTACTCAGTTATGGGTTGTAGTTTGGCAGCATTTTTATTCTTTCCAGCTTATAGTGGCATGTATGACATGTCTTAAATGAATGATGTGATTGGTTGGTAAAATATAGACTGACAGTGTGGATTTGACGGCCTCACCCCAGATGCTTCTCAGTTGTGTACTGTGCTCCCTGTCTGGTTCCTAAGGGATGGCCGAGTTCATATGTTGGGGTTGGAGTAGAATTCCAAGCACAGAAAGTACCCTGCTGCTCTTTGCAAAAGAAGTTCAAAACTACTCAACAGGCCCTTCATTTTCCTTCTGTGATGCACCACAGAAAGTTCCTCACACCGTGAGCTTTTATGCACTCACACTGTCCAGACAACCTCTGTCCATCCTTCTGGTTCCCTGCTAGGGACTTCTGTGTATGGATATTGTATGTTTGTGACATATTGTTTTCTTGTCATCTATATAAGCTGCATCATTGTGTATTTGAGGTTCTACAGTTTTGCTTTGTCCCATGTTTTACTCACATTAGAGGTTTTGGTTTTGGTGGTGGTGATCCATGTGGGTAAGTATGTGTTGGTTTCCTTGGTGTCCCGGTGGTTTGTTTGTTTGTTTGTTTGTTTGTTTGTTTGTTGTTCATAATTAAACAGTACTGGGCTTTTATAACAAAATTTTCTAAATTAATCAGTTTGATTCCTCTTTGTGTTCATGAAGGCAAAAATTCTATGTAGAGACTCATCTATCTCTCCCTCTGTGGTATCACTGGATTTAGTTTTCACCCTAGACTTGTTTTGTGCGAGCGCTATTATAGTTCTTTCTCTCCTGTCTAGAGTGCACCCTCTCCTTGGTAAAGTTTTACACACCTCTACCTACACTTTGTACAATCATGGGTGCTAAAATAAAAGTGTGCCACTCCCTTCTGCTACATGCCTATCCCAGAATGGCTATTTTCTGAATGCTCTCTACTCTGAGAAGCCCATTCCTTCTGTGTGTGTGTGTGTGTGTGTGTGTGTGAGAGAGAGAGAGAGAGAGAGAGAGAGAGAGAGTGTGAGTTAGGGGCTCACACTGCTCACTCACTGCTGTCTCTTTGCATACCTCCAGGCTCCCAGTGAGCCCTTCTCTAGCCTTGTCTGCCTGGCTTCCTTGCCTTTCTGGTCTCTGGTTCCCTGGCCCTGTTATGCATTCCTTTATTGTGCCCTGTCTTGTCATAGCCAACATGGCTTGATCTAAAGACTACATGTTTTCCAGACCTGATTGGAGCTCGGAGGTGTAGGGAACATTCTCCCATGCAGCGTGCTGTGCGTCCGTGTTCCCAGTTCTTAGGCAGCTCTGACTGTGGAATTCCAGCTGAACGTTTGCCAGCCGCTTCTATTCAGGAGTTACAGTGCACACATCCTGTTGATGGATAATTGACTTTATGTGTGGTAAAATTGTGGCTTGGCCAAGGGCAGCTGAAGGAGAGGTGCTTTTGAAAACAGGAGCATTAGGCAAAAGTCATTTAAATGGAAATTCAGAGACTGCAATCAAGTACTCTTTAAATGCATAATTTTTAAAATTAAGTTTTTAGTACTGGAAACTATTTCCTGGGGCTGTTAGAGGATAGCTGAACCTGTGTCCTTGTAGCAGAGCCTTGCTGCTGTTCTCTGTTGCTTTCCCTGTTCAGGTTACAGACATGGATGTGTTTATGCAATCGAGTACTGTTCTTAACTGATGCCGCTGTGTCTTTACTTATAGCCGAGTTACATCGGTGATGTGAATCCCCCTGGGCGAAGCTCTCTGGATAGCATTGAGATGGCCTATGCCCGGCAGGTGAGTATGCCTTTTAGAAACATTTCATCCTGGAGAAGGAATGCTATGATCCTTAGAGAGTCACAGGAGTAGTGATTTCACAGCAGAGTCAGACCTGAAAGCACGGGGACGTCTTGCTCATGGGATTAGTTAATATTTCACCATGAATGCAACTGTTCTCTATTCTGTTAAATGGGTTAATCTCATGACTCAGATAGTGCGGGGAAATTGAAATTTGCTCTCTACTGACCAGGTGTTTCTTTTGGCATTGTTGGCAGTAGCTTCCTAGAGAATGAAGCAAATGGGGTTCTGCAGTAACTGAATCACTTACTTGGCTGGCTAAGGATATGGTCAGATCCTTTTACCCTTATTGAGTGGGGCTGTCAAAAGGCTGTGTGCCTTGGTAAGCAGTGTGCTGACACTGCATAGCATTGCAGTGAAGGCAAGATGCTCCTGCCGTGTCGGGGTCGTGCTCCTGGTTGCTGATCATGAGCCTGCACCACTAAGCACAGATCAAGATCAAGCTGTGCGCAAGACTTACCTGGGGCTGATCAAGGCTTACCTGGGGCTGATGCTTGGAATAAAGGAATGCAACTCAAGGAAGCCCGTGTTTTACTGTAGTTGCTGCTTTCCTCCACAGAGTCTCCAGATCTGCATCATTTAGTCATGACCCTGAGAGACACGAGGATGTATTTCCTCCCTGCCACCCTGGAGTGTGAGAGTTAGGGGTAGAAACAGATGGCGACTACAAAAGTGAGCATGGCCTATGAGGAGCTTAGGCCTTGTGCTCTGTAATAGAGGACTCAGCAACTAGTTAATTAATGGAGTTCTACATTAGCTAGCACATATCAGATATCTTGAGTAACACTTGTTGAGATAAATATCCTAAATGCTTTCTTAGTGTAAATGTAGATTCATGTTAAATGATAGTAGAACCAGAGAATATACTCCACAGGATGGTAACAGATTTAGGGTTAAAGTCTCTTCCATCAGACATTACTGCTTCAAATTTCAGGCAGCCGAAGCCTGCCCCGTCCTCCAGAGACAACAGCCCCTTCCTTTCACTCCATATTTCACCACTAGACTTCATTTCCTTCTCCAGTTTTAGAACACTCACCCTCTTTCATATACTCACTCCATATCAGCATCCTGTAGGTTTCACCTGACTGAGTCCCTTGGTTGCTGTGGCTACCACAAGCTCAGACCCAACAAAATGACATGTGCATAGAGAAACAGTGTAGCTTCTTTATCTGAAAAGCTAAAGTCTGGAGCACTTACCCTCTGCAGCACCTAGGATCCAGTAGGTGGGTCTCTCCCGCAGTAGTGAATGTGTATGTACTCTGTAGAATACAGCCTTCCAAAGGGAGGCTCCTAGGTCATGCTCATTGAGCGAATAAGTGCTGCTTATGGTTCAGAACCTGTATGACAGCCCTGGAAGCTAAACTGACACCAGCATCCTCCATTTACAGTAGAAGAGGCTGAGGTTCCTTGGGTCACGATTTGCCTTTAGTTCGGTCCTCTTCTCACCAGAACAGGGACTTCAAGATGTAAAAGAAAGTCTTCCACGAGAGGAGAACTTAGTTTGTAACCATAATTATTTCAGTATTTTATAAGTCAAATCCAAAGTAAAATCTTACACCTTAAGCATGACATCAAATCATCGCTGTGGTTTTTGTTGTTTTGTTTGTTTCTTTCTTGAAAGAGATTTTACCTGAAGAGCAGAGATTCTTTCTCTTATGTTTATGTACTTTTTTATTCACTGTGGGAGCAGTGGTCAGAGAACAGCCTGTGGGAATCAGCTTTCCTTCTACTACCATGTGGGTCTCAGAGATTTAACTCAGGTTGTCAGGCCTGGCGGCCACACTGAGTTCTCAGGCCGGGCCCAGAGATGCTTTCTAGGGGTAATATTCCAACTCTGTAGCAAACACTGCCCTGACAAAGGAGAAGACAGCTGTGCCCTCCCCGAGTCCGTGAGCCGTGGCCTGGGACCATTCAGTCCTCTGACCTGGATTTATCAGAGCCTGCCTGTGCTTCTATAGTGTGCCGTCTTCCCTTTTGTTCCTGGCCTCTGTCCTCTACTATCTTGCGCCATGTTTTTCAGGTGTTTGTAAGGCTGGGCTCGTGGTCAGCTTTAATGTGCTGGCCACAGGTGGAGACCTAGCCTTATGGACGATTAGGCACTCCGAGGAAGGGAAGGCTAACATAGGCCTCTACTGCCTCTTGCTGGCTTCAGAATGACTTCTGATCTCTAAGGAAGTGAGAGTATCTCGTGCTGGTTACTTTTGTTTCCTTCTTTCAGATCTATATCTATAACGAGAAGATTGTGAGTGGACACCTACAGCCTAACCTGGTGGACCTGTGTGCCTCTGTCGCAGAGCTGGATGACAAGGTAGTGCCCAGACCTAACCTGGGTAGAAACCCACATTCCGTGTTCAAATGGCGTCAGCGCCTTACTGACTAGGCTGCAGTATGCTAAGAGAGACTGTTTTAAGAGTTAGCATTTTTTTCCCAATGTTTTTTATAAATTGGAGTGATTGTTTTTGTGGTGGCTTTTTAAAAATACATCCAAGGGTATGGGGGACTTTTGGGAGAGCATTGGAAATGTAAATGAGGAAAATACATAATTAAAAAAAAATCCTCAAAAGTTCTGGCTGGGATTAGTCAGTGGTCAGAGGTCCTGAGCTCTGTTTGGCTTCTTGACCATTTTCTCTCCTCAGGTATCAGCATGCTCTTTAAGGATGCAGAGGGCGGAGTTGGTGCTATCTCCTTGAACTTAACTTACGCCTTCCTCACCCTCTTACTTCCCTGGCAGCTTTCTCCTTTAGGAAGAGCAGCAGTGGGTGGATAGGGGTGGGTGCATTAGAAGGTGCTGGAGGGAAGGCAGAAGGAAGGGAAGGCCAGTACAGGAGCAGAAACACTCATACACAGGTTTGTTTTTCAGAATTGTACCCCCCCCAGTAGTAAAATAAAAAGCAGTACAAACAGATTTCAAGACAGACGTGAGACTTCACTAGTCACATTTGCTTAGTATTCATTCTGCAGCTTTCACTGTTGAGAGAGGCGCCAGGAGAACCAACTTTTCCCCACTGCAGTGCATTTCTCTGCTTCTATCTTTAGAGTGTTGCCAAGGGGCCAGAAAACAGGTTTTGAAGGAGAAATTCAGAGCCTGGGGAGAGGAACACAAAGAAAACCCTCTTTCCTGGAGGCGCTCTTGAGGTGGAGTGGGAGGGAGAACAGGAGGCCGTGGCATTTACTGATAAAGTGGGCTACGGTGGCAGCCCAGAGAGCCTCTGGGAGGACAGAACCGTGTTATTTAGGTTAAACTCTTATTTTAAGCCCTAAGAAACTTAAATAACCTTGTAAGGACTTATGTTTAAGTTCCTAGAGTGCTGGGTAATTAGAAGTGCATTCACTCCCTCTTAAAGGGTGAGCCACTAAGGTTGAGCTCTTCTTACTTTCATGTGCCTATAATGATGGAGGTGCTTCTGTCAGGCCTGGCATGGTAATTGGTCTGAAAGCCAGCTCCAAGCAGGGCAGGGATATACTCATCAGTGATCAGAGCTCTTAGGATTGGCAAGGCAGAGGCCCATCTTCTGCACTGAATTTGAGCCAGGGGCATCTCAGACATAAAACCTCAACCCTTCCTCATTCTGCCTGCCAGTGCAGTCATAGCCAGGTAACTCCTCCCCTTGTACATGGTTGTCATACACAACCTCATTTATATGCAGAGCATTTCTGACATGTGGGCCATGGTAAAACAAATGACAGATGTGGTGCTGACACCAGCAACTGACGCCCTGAAGAGCCGGAGCAGTGTGGAAGTGCGTATGGACTTTGTCAAGCAAGCCTTGGGATATCTTGAGCAGAGGTAAGGAAGCTCGCTCTCTCGCTCTCTCGCTCTCTCTCTCTCTCTCTCTCTCTCTCTCTCTCTCTCTCTCTCTCTCTCCCTCCCTCCCTCCCTCCCTCCCTCCCTCCCTCCTCCACCCCTCTCTCTGTCTCTCAGTATGTCCGTGTCTGGTCAGGGCAGGCTTTCACCTTCCCTAAAGTCACATGTTACTTGGTCTTACGTAGTTCTGGGACTGAGTGTGTTATAACTGGAGTACTTTAAACTGACTGGAGCTGAGCTAATTCTGTTGTCAGAACACTTATCTACTCAGACTGTTTCTGCACTTGATAAAATCATACATGGAAAGGGTGGTGAGGGAAAGCACTGTTCACATCTTTTATTTCTCTGCTTTCCATAATTTAACACGGAGACATGTTGATTAGATCATAATGACTTGGGTTATAATTCTGATTTCCTAATATGGTCCAGCATTCACTCCTCAGGTTCCTTTGTTTTCTTACAGCTTTTTAACTCACTCTTGCAATAAATGACTTGGAAATCTTAGCAAGGCCCCTGTAACTTTACTCTCCTTGGCCCTACCCAGTTAACCCCTGAGTCAGGGCCCTGCATAGCTGCCGAGGCCAGCGCTTTGTGCCTGGGCTTTCTTCCACCTCCTCACTAATCAGAGTTGGTTCGTAGCTGGTTCGTCATACCCTATTGTCCACTTCATTACTAGGGCCAGCACCATTCATTGTATTTGTGACAGTCTGTGGAATGCCAGCAGGGATGGTCAGGAGTGTGACTCTAAATAGAGTCAGGGTGCTGGGTGTCACCCCGCTGGCCTGAGAGGAGAAAGCTTAGCTGAGTATACGAGCTGAATTGCAGCCTTAGCCAGTCTCAAATGCCAGCAGCCTTGCAGTGTGGTTGCTTTGTCAACAAAATACTACTTGATTAGGAAGATCCCTGAGGGAAGTCAGACTTGATGCTGCAGGGAACTGGTTTTCATAGCACATATCACACTAATTGCACCTTAGTGACATGAAATGCACGCCCTCACCAGTCTCCATTCCTGATACTAGAAATCTGCATCTGTAAACCGGGGCTGTTGTTGACTTTCTCTAATCTCTCTGTGTAAAGGTTTGAGAAATAGTTCTTTAGACTTTGACTGTTTTCACGTTAGTTTACATTTTTATTTTTATGGTTAGTTATGCCTGTGTACCACAAGAGTACGGTGTCCATGGAGGCCAGACGAGGGTGTTGGACCCCCTAGGACTGCACCCCCTAGACACTGTGAGCCAGCCACTGTGTGGGTGCTGGAACTGAACCTCAAGTCCTCTGGAAGAGCAGTCAGTGCTCTCAGCTGATTAGCCATCTCTCCAGCCCCACTGGCTAAGCTTTTGTGATGGAAGTTTGACTGTATTGACTGTCAAGTATAAGGACCCTAATAAAGTAATATTTGTTCATTTTTAGTTACAAGACTAAGAGCCAGATAATCTTATACCGTATAAAAATCTTAAGGAATTAAAAATTAAATGCTTTTTCTGTTAAACCTAATCATTAAGTTGGTGTTTCAGCTACCAGGTCTGTGTTCTATTGTTTATGCATCCCAGTTTATTATTTATTCCACGCAGTTTTTAACTTTTTAAATGTATTTATTTTATGTGTATGGGTGTTCTTCCTGAAAGTACATATGTACACCATGTGTACGTCTGGTGCCAGTGAGGTTGGTACAGTGAGGTTGTAACAGTATGGAGTTACAGACAGTTGTGAGCAACCATATGGGTGCCAGGAACCCAGCCCAGGTCCTCTGTAAGAGCAGAAAGTTCTCTTAACAGCTAATCCATTTCTCCAGCCCAGACTTTAGTTATTCTTTCATTGCCCATTCTCTAGCTGGACTTTTAGAGCTCCCTAGAAGCACCTGTCCAGTTAATAAAGCCTTTTCTCCATCTCTTGAGTAGCATTACTCTCTACAGCATCCTTTTGAATGCTTTCTTATTACCTATTTAGAATAGCAATCTCAGGGATACAGTTCTGCAGGTGCCTTTCTGCTGACAGTCTACACGTAATGTTTCAGGATACATAATCCACCAGATGGTAAAGTAGACCTGGTTCCAAATAGGTTTTTAGAGATCAGGCCAAAAATGTTGAGAAAATATAGGCTTGGTCTGTCCCTTCCGTGTTCCAAGGCTTGAGATAGGATATATTTGTCTTGGTTTTCAAGAGTTTAGAATTCTTTAATTTAGGATCTTGCCAGCACACGTGTCTTATTACAAGTTGGAAGAGGTAGTAGTGGGCATCTGTTTGCTCTGGCTACTACATAGAACTCTGTCCTCTCATCTTGTGCGTTTAAATACTTGCAGTGGTGGGGAGAATGCATTTATAAACTACCTTGTGCTTCTTTTCCATTATACATGCTTTTTATGGAAACTTTGGAAAATGCTGAAAAGAAGACCTGCAGAAGAGAGGTCCCCATCCCTCACACCTAGAGACTCCTTTTGCCTCCTCATAGTGTCCTCCTCTTCCTTCTTTAGTCATGAGTATTTAGTTTAGTTTTATTTTTTGTAGTTATGATCTAGATATATATGATACATAATTTTGCATAGTTCACTTTTAATTCTTAAACACCATTATTACTAATGCATCAAATTTTACGATTTGTTCTCTGAAATTGGTCTTTGGGTTTATTCCCCGTCTTTCCCCCTCTCTCACCTCACTGCTCACAGCATCTAACTGGACATTGCACATCTTTGTGCTCATGGGTTATCTGACCTTTTGAGGCAGTCAGAACATGTTTTTAAAGTTCTGATTATAGTGTGGTCTAATAATGGAGTAGAAACACTTATAAAGAGGCATGGTACAAAGTAGGGAAATGACGCGGGAATTGATAGCATTCTGTAGTCCCCACTGTAATAATGGTTCAGCATAGACTGCCACTGGGAGCTAACAGTATTAGGTAAGATAAAACATTGACAGAGAACAGAGTAGCCACACAGACACAGGTTTTTTCTTGAGTACTAAGAGAAGAGTCTTATGTTATAGTGCACTGTTAGAAAGATCTGGTCAGTGCTTGGTAGCCAAGAGATATAGTAGCTGCCAGTGGCAGACTCTCATTGTAAAACTGTCATTGTGTACAAAGACTTAGTTACTGGGTTACAAAATCTTAAGTCTGAGCCTAGTCACATAGAAATGATGTAGCTTGTGAGGCATTCTGTCAGACAACTTTTCTTGGTTGTCTAAAGAGGTGGGTATCAGGAAAGACAGAAGGTGGGAGAACTCCCTGGACTAAAGAGGAATGAAAGTGGGTGCCAGTTAAGCAAAGAGCCTTGGATTTTATAAGTTGAGTCTGGGATTTAGAAGGAAAACAATCTATTGGGTGCTATAGTTCATGTCTGTAGTTCTAGCACTTGGGAAGCTGAGGCAGAAGGATCACTATAAATACAAAGTATCCCCGTCCCCTTCCCCCCACACCTTCAGTTTCAGAACTGCTAGGACCACAGAGTAAGACCCTGTCTCAAACAAACAGAACTGGGGACGGGTGAATTGTGAATATGAGCATAGGAATCAGGTCAAATCCATTATTAAAAACTTGACAGTGGCTTGTGCTTTAGATAGTAGTTTGTTAATACTCAATTTCTGGGTGTCATAATGGCATTTGGGTTAGGTAGGAAAATATCCTGGCTCTTAGGAGGTACATGGCTGAAATGTTGGTAGGTCAGGTAACATACTTACCTTTTAACAACATTTGTAAATGCTTCTGGGAATAAACAGAATCCTGTTCCTATGTATGTTTGGGTGTGGGATAGGAAGGGTAGAGCTAGGAAATGCGTACAGATGTTAGAACCTGGTAATCTAGGTAAAGGGTAGGATGGAATTCACTGGACAATTCTGACTTTTCATGGAATTGATTTCGAATTCTTTAAAATAAGTTTTGTTTTTCAAAAGCAAACCCATTAGAGCAGTAGGCTCCACTCTTGAAGTATTGGAAATCCTCAGCTGTATTCCTAGGAATTATCTGGGGTACCTGTAGTAAAAATCTATACAATGATAAGAGTGGAATTTGCTTCATTGCATAGGTGTTTCCTTTTCTGTATGAAATTTAAAGTCAGCCCTTGCCTGTAGAACTCAGAGTCATGTGTTCTGAACATGGAGATGGATGTGTGTAGTACATGTTGTCAACCTTGACCATTTTTTTTCTTTTAAAAATGTTTCTAGTTATAAGAATTACACCCTTGTGACTGTCTTCGGAAATCTGCATCAGGCACAGCTGGGCGGTGTGCCTGGGACTTACCAGCTGGTTCGGAGTTTCCTAAACATTAAACTGCCAGCTCCTTCACCAGGACTTCAGGTACCTCTGCAGGGCCAGACACATTCCAGAGCCACTAGTTGATCTTAGGCATTCTTAGTTGAAGGGAGTTCTGTGTGGTAAAGAGGCTGGGTCGTGCTGTTTCCTGGGGGCCCTTTCAAAACCAGTCATGCAAAAATCCTGAGTAGAGGCAGGAGATGTGCCAACACCATGTCTCAGATGAGTTTTCAAAGTTAAGCTTTAAGTGCTCTCTCAGACACTTACATGTGGGTGTAAGACACGAAGTGAGGAATATGTCAGAAGTTTAAAGCAAACCAGCTGAAAGAGTGGCATTGAGTGTGATTTAGTCCCTCTGCCTGCTTGTCTTGCAGGTGGGGGTTATTTTACAGTGTCTGATAGAATGTACAAGCTAAGCTGGAGCTTTGTGCCTAAAGATGCTAGCTTCATAAAAGGTCAAACTTAACTCTTAAAGAGCAGGGGCTCACCCTCAGTGGGCCTCTGGAAGGCTGTTCCAGGCGGGGAGAACAGTGTGGACAAACAAGAGAGAAAGCAGAGTATCTGGAGTGGTAGGGCATGTGGCAGGGCTTAGCAAGCTTTGGGTTAGCTGGTAAAGGAAGGCATTGAGTCCCAAAGCTGAGCATGTGGCCTTGCATAGCTTAACCGTGTTGAAGAGGGCACGTGATGCCAAGATGAAGCTTCTGCTACAGAAGGGCGGGGAGTGCCAAGAGTTCCGAAAGAACTGACAACGAACAGTACAAGGCCAGGCCTGCTCCACGGACAAGCGAAAAGTGGGTGGGTGGTCACATCGTTGGGAGTGGGAGACAGTCACCTCGCAGCTCTTGATATCCAGACAGTTAAACATTTGGAGGGATAAGTCATGTTCAGTTTTATAAGCTCAAGTGGATGAATTGCTCTCATTAGTCAGTGACATCTTTAGCCTTTATTTTGTCAAAATCAAAGAAGGTGATCCCATTGTTGCTGGCTAGGAGAAAAAGCATAGGTGGGCTCTGTTGGCATCACAGTACCTCCAGATCCATCGCACACTGCCACTCCCAGTTTTCCCTGGACAACTCAATGTGTTTTCGAAACACAGGGAATAGGATACAATCAGTGGCTCTTAGCCCATGGGGTTATGGTGGGAACTGCGTACCTTAGCTGGGTGTCTCACATCACAAAGTGTTTGTTAGCTTTTGTTTGACTGTGCCTTTGTCTTGTAGGATGGAGAGGTAGAAGGCCATCCTGTCTGGGCATTAATTTATTACTGCATGCGCTGTGGAGACCTGCTTGCCGCATCACAAGTCGTCAGTCGAGCCCAGCACCAGCTTGGGGAATTTAAAACTTGGTTCCAGGAGTACATGAACAGCAAGGATAGAAGGTACCATGAGCACTGTGCTTTGCTGCAGATATAGACTGCATTTAGTGAGTTTCCTGTCAGTGGAGGACTGCATGGAACAGACTCTAGGTTAAGACTGATTGCTTCATAAAACATAACTTTTTGTCCAAGAGTGTTGGTGTGTGCCTGTAATCCCAGCAGACAGGAATCTGAGACATCAGGTTGTGAGTTCAAGATGTTTTGTCTCCAGAAAACTAACTAAATAATAACTGAAATAAAATGAGTCTTTTTGTGTTAGTTACTTTGTTAAATACAAATATTCTTTGTTCAGTCATGTGGATGTGTATGCTATTTGCTGTATGCCTTATGACTCAAGTTAGAGCTAGAATTTCATCAGTCTGAAGTTAGCATTGAGATAATGACCACTGCCTCAAGAAGCGTTCCTAAACTAAGGGACTGGTAAGCAGCAGTTGGTTGTGCTTATGTAATTGGACACACGTTCATGTTCAAACCCAGTTTGTATATATGCACATGTATAGAAGAAATGTGACACTCACTGCAGTGGTTCCTGTGGGAAGCCAATACTCAAGGGCTAATACTGCCACTTTAGGAAGTTATCTCAGATCCTAAGCCTCTGATTTGCTTAGATAGTTTAAAGTAGGTTTAGGGCTGAAGATGAGCTCAGAAGTGGAGCATCTGCCTGCCCAGCATACACAGAGCCCAGGGTTTGATCACCACTGGGGTAGAGGCAGCATTAGCACCCAACTGAGCCAAAGATTGGGGTACAGGTCTACTATTTGGAAGGTGAGCCCGTGTGAATAAGGGGGTGTGGAGGCCCAAGGTTAAGAAAGTTGAAGGATGAAGTTGGAGTGCAACCTCAGTAGGTAAAAGTGCTTGCAGTGCAAACCTGAGTTCAGTCCCAGAGCCCTTGTTAAGCACGGTAGCACTAGCTGGTGATCTCAGCACTGGTGAAGTGAAGAAAGACGGCTTTCTGGGCTCTGGCAAGTCAGCCTGACCTAATTGGCAAGCTCAGAACAGAAAGGGATACTGTATCAAAACCCACCACCCACCCGAAGAGTGGCATGAGAGGTCGACCTCTGCCCTCTACCCTCTGCTGCACACACATGTGCATGCTGATAAACGTCAACAGCAAGACATTTAGGGAAGGACCTGCTTGAGGGATGTTGGAGGGAATATTGAGCCCTAGAATCCCCAGTCTTCCTAATGAGGTCTTAGACCTGTAGAAGGCCGATGGGCGAAAGGATGTAGTGCTAGCAATTAGAAGTCAGGTGAGAGTGGTGGGTGAGCAGAGAGGCCCTGTGCTCAGGATGATGGAGAGCTTCCAGACTGTTATGGGCATGCTTGCACTTCACCTTTCAGGATCTTTGCTGAGTCTTTCTCTCTCTGTGTCTTCAGATTGTCTCCAGCTACAGAAAACAAACTCCGACTTCACTACCGCAGAGCCCTCAGGAACAACACAGACCCCTACAAGAGAGCTGTGTACTGTATTATTGGGAGATGCGATATCACCGACAATCAGAGTGAAGTAGCCGACAAGACTGAGGACTACCTATGGTTAAAAGTAGGCACAGTGTCCTTTGGCTGCTCAAGTCCGCCATGCTCAACGCTCGTAATGCATGAAGTTTGTGTAGTACTCAGGACAGGGACAGTGGATTTTGTATCAAATCCACTTTATTTTTTTTATTGTGTAATTCCCAACTAATAACTACACAGTCAGCTTTCTTTTTCTTCTTTCCTTCCCTCCTCTTCCCCCACTTCCCTTTCCCTTTGCTTTGCTAGGGACGGAATTTAGGGCATCAGTCATGCTCTACTAAAATACAGCCCAGCCCCAAGAACCACAGTGTGTCATGTAGCCCCAGCTCACAGCATCAAGCTTAGCTGCTGGGCAGCTACAGCTCTGCGTGTGGGTGACGGTGTAGTCTGTACCAATGTGCTTGTTTCCTTTGGGCATTTAGTTGAACCAGGTGTGTTTTGATGATGACGGCACCAGCTCACCACAAGACAGGCTCACTCTCTCACAGTTCCAGAAGCAGCTGCTAGAAGACTATGGTAAGATCCTGGACAGTCACCATCTCCTTTGGGGGGGTATATGGCTTACCATTTTCAATCAGGTACAGACCATTATGCGTTAAGAAATATGCATCACTTGGATACTTGAGAGACTGAAGCAGGAATATCCTGAGTTCAAGGCCAACCTAGGAAACAGTAAAATTTTTGTCTCAGAATAAGAATAAAAGGGTCTGGGGCTGTAGCTCAGTACTGCAGTACTTGCCTGACATTCCAGAGACCTTGAGTTTGATTGATCTCTGGCCCCACCATAAGGAAATAGAAAGCTGTGACTTCATAGTCATAGACCATAAACATTTTTTCTAGTTCTTGCTTGGGAGAGAGGTGAATAAGGCCTTAGTTGCTTCCTTGTAGATCTTGCTAGTGGTCACACCTGATTACAAAGGAGAGGAGTAGCTTTTCCCTTTGACCTCCTCATTGTTGAACAGTTGTAGGAAGTATAGGGTCAGTGACTGCAGCTGTTGTTGCTGAGCTCAGGCTTCTGTGAAGCCGACTGTACATGCGCTTTGCATTTTCTGTCTCTATGTATATTGAAGACAACTGTCACTTCAGCATCTTGAGCCGTCTCTCTCCTCTCTAATGCACACAGCTTAGATTTTTATAACAGGACCCTTCTTTCTAACCATGAGTGAGGCCTAGAGAGGAGCTGGGTCTTTTTGTTGTTGTTGTTGTTGTTGTTGTTTTAAGCCAAGGCTTCTCTCTGTCTGTTACAGAACTCAGTTTGTAGGTCAGAATGACCTTGAGTCCACAGAGATCTACCTGTCTCTGTCTTTCTGTTGCTGTGACTGAAATTATTAGAAGCCTGCACCACCGTGCCTGGTTTCGGGTGGCATTTCATGTAGTTTCCTGTGCCCAGTGTCCCTTCAGTTACTTTAGGCTCATGTGGCTGCTTCTTTTCCACTCAACGAGACCATTCACTCAGTGGGTGGCAGCATCCTTCTGAGTGTGTTTTACCTCCTCTCCTGCAGGCGAGTCCCACTTCACGGTGAACCAGCAGCCCTTCCTCTACTTTCAAGTGCTGTTCCTGACTGCACAGTTTGAAGCTGCCATTGCCTTCCTCTTCCGCATGGAGCGGCTGCGCTGCCATGCTGTCCATGTGGCCCTGGTGCTGTTTGAGCTAAAGCTGCTTTTAAAGTCCTCTGGACAGAGTGCTCAACTCCGTGAGTATTTAGGTCTTAGCTGGCATTGATGTGGCCATAGTGCACCATCCCCCTTGTTCCTAGTCGGGAAATGACAGACACTCCAGATTTTGGTCATTTTAGAGCATTGTAGGTACATGAGCTTTTCTGTTAGTGTTAGAATGCTTGTTTTAACCCCTTGGCATTTCCTGGAATGTTAAAGGGTGATGCCAGGCAGAGCCATTCCAGGAGTCATGAGTATGACGTTCATTAGGGATCTGGCTTTAAAGACCTTGGAAACACCAGCTAGCCACCTATCAACTTGACTTCCTAGGTAGGAGAGGCAGGTAGAGAGCCAGGTAAATGTGAGTGGCTGACTGGGTCAGCACGTTCTCCCCAGTACATGAGCCATGATGGTCAGGTACATAGTTGTTTCCTGTAAAGGCCATCTGCTGGCCATCTGCCATAGAGACATTCACCTCTACTGTCTGTACAAAGGAAAGTGAAGCCACTGGTGAGGTCGTACTGGGAAATGGGGACTGCACCACAGAAGTCACGCTTCTTGGCTTATACACTTGATTTCCATGGGTCCTGGATTGCGGGGGTCTGAGGGGCCCTTCTGTTCCCATGTACAGTCAGCCACGAGCCTGGCGACCCTCCCTGCATGCGACGGCTGAACTTTGTGCGTCTGCTCATGCTCTACACCCGCAAGTTTGAGTCCACGGACCCAAGAGAAGCCCTCCAGTACTTTTACTTCCTCAGGTGAATCCTGCCTTTGCCTTTGTACTTGCCTAGCTTTTATTTCTCCATCCTGACAGTGACTGTTAGAGACTCAGTCTGCATCTGTACCACAAACCACCCAAGCTATTCCTGTGCTTTTGTAGGGATGAGAAAGACAGTCAAGGAGAAAACATGTTTCTGCGCTGTGTGAGCGAGCTTGTGATAGAAAGTCGAGAGGTAGGTCAGCTTTCTCATCACCCTGGCTGGAATTTTTAGTGTGCTCTCATTCTACTCTGTGTGTGTGCTGTACATGGCCTAGAGGGGGAGGCAGGCAGGGCAGGGCTTGCTTTGGTTTCTTACACTGACAATACTGACTTCAGCCTCACTGTGTCCTAGTTGTGAGAGACCTCTCCTTTCCCTTTGCCCTAAGAAATTGTGTGTTATGTTTATTTCCTTGACCAGTAAGCTGAGTAAACCTTTTTTCCCCCACAGTTTGATATGATTCTTGGAAAACTAGAGAACGATGGAAGTAGAAAGGTAGGTTAAATGTGTCCTTGGTTGTCAGAATGTAGTTATACTGTAGGAGTCATCTGGATACATGAATTGTAACAAATGGAAGGATGAAATTATAAGCCCAACTGATAGCATTAATTAGTTTTACACACATTTTTCTTTCTTTAAAATTTATAAATTTGTAATTAGTGTTTTCATATGTTCTGTCTGACATTTTTCTTAAAGCTAAGGCAGCTGTATTTTTGACTCAGAAAACATGAAGAAAAGTTAGGGTTTACTCTGCCTACTCTCTCCAGATGGGAAAGTTAGACATGCACTTCACCTCTGAGTACTCAGAACTCCCCACCAACCCCAGAAATGCCATCTCCCAAGAGCCTTAGCAGCTCCTCTGGGACTTACCATGCCATGGGACACTGTAAGAGAAGGGCAGAAGCCCCATGTCAGGGCCCAGTCCTAACCCTGGCCCCCCTGGGTGCCCACAGCTACTCACTTTCCTGTGTAAACCTCATGGTTTGGCCTGGCGCCCAGATGAGGGGCCTGCCGGTACTGATAGTGGGGGCCATCTTCTTGGCTTTGTGTAGTATCTTACTCAGGTAAGACAGTCACCCACAAAGTGAGAACCAAAGCAGAAATAAAAGTGGCTAAGTACTTTCTTCAAGAGCACACAAGTGGAATCTGAGCATGCAGTGCATTTCCTGGGTTGAGGGGCAGGGCACTGGAATTTGGCCGAGCCCTGAAGGTGCCTTAGCATGCACGGTCAAGCACAGTGTTGCGCAGTCGGTCTTCCCTCCCTGAGTCCTGGGGCCTGTCAGACTCTCCTGATCGTGTGCCTGCTAGTGAGTGGTGACAGAGGCTATTTCAAAGTCCTCACCACCACTTCCTGCATCTGTCTTAGAAAGCAAATTGAAAGTCCTAAAAGTATTTTCTCATAACATCCTGCTTGCCAGCAAATTTAGAATCACTAATAGTTTTACCTACTCTTAGTCATTTTGGAAAATCTCTCAGAAACCACTAATGTGCCATAGCTGACTCCATAGTGCTCCCATTAACGTGCCCTGTCTTTTTCTGTGGTTATGGTGTGGGGCCTTATGTCTTCAGGAGAGCCGAGTCTGGCAGATGAAGACTGTTGACTAGGGCAACTGTTCAGCTGTGTGTTCCGAGACACAGTTGCTGCGGGGTGTTGAGTCTTTCCCTTCCCCTTGATATTTGTCTTGTCAGCCTGGAGTTATAGATAAGTTTACCAGTGACACAAAGCCTATTATCAACAAAGTTGCTTCGGTGGCAGAAAACAAAGGACTGTTTGAAGAGGCAGCGAAGCTTTATGACCTTGCTAAGGTAATGTTCCCTTTTCCTGACTCGGCGTGAATGCCCAAGCTCTGCACTACTGTCCCAGCTGAAACATGTTCTCTGGCGTAAAAATGGTTCAATCAGGGTCAAGTTCCCATTTTACAGAAGTCTAACTGTCCGAAAAGTATCTATGGCCAAATAACAGCATAATGAAAGTCTCTCCTGTAGACACTGTCAAAACCACTGTGGTTCCCGTGGTAGCTTTCTACAGTGGCCAACAGTGTGCAGTCCAAGAACCTGAGTTAAACGCATCTCCCTACGAGTATGTGATAAGCACTGATGACTTAGGTGATGTCCTGGGGCTGAAGAGGTGGCTCACGCTGCTCTCCTAAGAATTGGGTTTGCTTTCCAGCACCCACATGGTGGCTCACAGCCCTCCATAACCCCAGTTCCAGAGGATCTGGTACCTTTTTTGGCCTCTGCAGTCACCAGGCATGTACATGGTGCACATCCGTACATGCAGGCAAAAAAAACCATAAACACAAAAAGATAAAAATAAATAAATCTTTTTAAATAAAGATTTCCTAGGGGTAAATAGATGGCTCAGCATTTAAGAGCACCGACTGCTCTTCTAGAGGTCCTGAGTTCAATTCCCAGCAACCACACGGTGGCTCACAACCATCTGTAATGGAATCTTATGCCCTCTTCTGGTGTGTCTGAAGACAGCAACAGTGTACTCATATACATGAATTACTCTTTTAAAAAGACAGACAGACAGATAAATCTCCTAAATTTAAAAATATTGTGTTGAGGTCTAATTAGGACATAGGAAAATATGCAAGTGGTAGGTATATATTGGGTGATCTGTCCACACAACCCTGGTCTCAGAATATAGAGTAGTTCTGTTCATCACCCCAGAAAGTTGCTGGTTTTATTTTGCTTAATTAGTTTGTTCTTTTGTTGATTGTTCCCTGAATCTTAAAATCTTCAACAGAATGCTGACAAGGTGCTGGAGCTGATGAACAAGCTGCTAAGCCCTGTTGTCCCACAGATCAGCGCCCCACAGTCTAACAAAGAAAGGCTGAAGAACATGGCCCTCTCCATTGCGGAGAGGTAAGGCCCGGGCCTGCTCAGTGGGGCCCGAGGGTGCCAGGTCACTGAGTCCGCCCTACTGTGTGTCCAGCTTCATGAGGCACTAGCAGACAGTTCCCTACAGATTACACTAATTCACCTTCTTTCAGAACGTCCTTCAGTGGTAGTAATGGGGGTGTTCTCGGGCTTTGTGGGCACTGTTATAGAATCCACCTTACTGCTCAGTAAAGTCCCTGAGTTCTCAGCCAGCTTAACTCCAGAGGAGACTGGGTTTGAGATGCCTTCCTGCAGCAACACAGACCACCTGAATCAGTCGTCCCCAGCGTTAGCTCCAGGTGCTGTAGCCCATGCTGTCCTCTTCTCCTTCCTAAAGATGTGGCTGTAGAGTTGATGGTGGGGACTAGAGAAGCAGGCTTTACTTAGAACATGTGGGAAGAGTATTGCCAGATCACAGTAGTCAGCCCTTCACAGCGTCACAATGAACACTGTTGTGCCCGTCCAGAGAGGTTGATGTACTTAGGTGAGGATTCTGTGGAAATCCATCTCCACTCTTACTCCTCTCAGCACCCCTCCTTTTTGTTTTTAGGTACAGAGCTCAGGGAATAAGTGCAAATAAGTTTGTGGACTCTACATTCTATCTCCTCTTGGACCTGATCACCTTTTTTGACGAGTATCACAGTGGTCATATTGACAGAGCCTTTGATGTAAGTTTCTGCAAGAGCGTTTGAAGTACAGGTTATCACCACCATGCTGTTAAATGACGGAGACAAGTGTGATCCTGAGACTCTAAAGATTTCTGCCCCGCCCCCGCCCCGCACTTTTTTTTTTTTTTTTTCTCTCCCATTTAGTATAGAAACAGACTTCTGAAAGAAAGCTCTGAATTTTAGAATTAGGTCTGGAAATTATAAAAATCATGTTAGTACCTTAGGATCAAAGCTGTTGTTTTGGGGTTTTTGTTTTTTGAGGATTTTGTTTTGTTTTGGGTTGGTTTGGTTTGGTTTTTTGTTTTGTTTTGTTTTTGTTGTTGCTGTTGTTATTCGAGACAGGGTTTCTCTGTGTAACCCTGGCTCTCCTGAAACTCACTCTGTAGACCAGGCTGGCTTTGAACTCACAGAGATCCACCTACCTCTGCCTCCCTCGTGCTGGAGCTACAGGCATGTGCCACTATCAGGATCAAAGGTTTTATGTACAGGAAGAGCAGCATTGTCTGTTGTTTTGAAAAGGCTGACTGGTTTTGGGGGAGGAGGTTTGGCTATAATGCTGTATCTTATGGCTGATGATGTTTTGTCTGAAACAGATTATTGACCGCTTGAAGCTGGTGCCTCTGAATCAGGAGAGTGTGGAAGAAAGGGTGGCTGCCTTCAGAAACTTCAGTGATGAAGTGAGTTTTTCTCTTTGTTCATCACAGAATTCTGTTTCTATCCCTTCCAAAACTAGAGGCTTTATTTTTTTAATTGTATCTGTACGTGTGTGATGTATATTTTTATAATTCCCATATGTATGGAAGCTCACAGAAGATGATGAGTGCCTTCCTCAGTTGCTCTCCACTTTATATTCCAAGGCAGACCTTGGGGGAAGTGGAGTGTAAATCATGGGGTGTATCTCACGCACCCTGTAGAAATACGTGAGTGTTAAAATATCCTCTGGTATGCATAGGCAGTGAGAAAATTTAGCCAGACTCATTGGTCAACCAGACCCCTCCTCTCTAACAACCCACTGTATGAACTTGCAGACCACCAGGAGAGCTGAAATTGGATACATTCTAGAAAAGTCCAGTCTGGGTGGCTATGGTAGCTAGAACTCTCAGAGCTATTGGGTATGTTAAAATAAAAGGCTAGAGCTGGGAAGGTGGCTCACTGGAGAAGGCAGGATGGCAGGTAGAAGGACCTGAGATTGGATGCCCACTGCCTGCCTGACAGTAGGGAATATAAAAGTTAGACATGACAGCATGTCTCCGTAACCCTAGCACCGGGGTGGGAGTGGGGTTGCTAGCCAAAGGGCTGAGCTCCAGGTTCAGTGAGAGATACTACTAACCATCACTTCACACTAGGGGAAGAGTCTGCTATCAGCCATAGTTTCTCTATTGCTTCTTACCTTCCCCTAGATACCAGGTTTACTGTATCACGGGCTAAAGTAATATACCAAGCTCTGTCCCTGTACACTTCCCAATGAAGGAAGTGTAGGGTAGACAGGTCTGAGGCAGTGGGGAGTTGCAGGGACCTGGAGAGCCGTGATACTAAATGCAGATCTCTGGTCTCACTCTGCTGGCAGCAGAGCCTCCATGCTTACAGGTGCTGTCCTCCCTACCAAAGTGCCATAAGGGAGCAGGGAGAAGGGCCAGTGAACAACAGTTCCAGGAATTTGCTGACACTCTGGACATCATGATGCCACCAGCTCCCTTTTGGTGACTGTAGTTCTCCACTGGCAGCTGTGGAATGAAGCATGACCAGGCAGAGGCCATGCTCCCTCGACTTGTTGCTCCTTCTGGGCACTGGGCTCCTTTCCCTTATTCCAGGTGTTTTTCTCTGCAGATCAGACACAACCTCTCAGAAGTTCTTCTCGCCACCATGAACATCCTGTTCACACAGTTTAAGAGGCTCAAAGGAACAAGTCCATCTTCAGCAACCAGGCCCCAGCGAGTCATTGAAGACCGTGACTCTGTAAGATCCCAGCATTCCTGAGAAACCTTGATGAGACTCCCTTTGGAATTCCACTCCTAACCCTCTTTGACCACATCATCCCAAACATTCTTTACTGGGAACCTAGCACTAGTGTAAACCTTATACTGGGAGCTCCTGGGAGAAATCAAACTGCCATTGCTACTGCTCTCAAACTAGGGCTAGGGGTGGGGTGGAAATCAAACAAAATGCTCATTCCATGGGATTTCATTCCGTTCTAACAAACAAAGTTACTTTGAGTCTTGCTCAGGGGTGAACACTTTCAGCAATACCGTATTCTACTTTTTTGATTAGTACAATATTTATTGCAAACCGTTGTTTCTCCTCTCTTAGCTCACAGTAGATCTTGAGAGGTGACTAGACAGCATCTTACAACTGAGGAAGCTGAGATCTGACATAGGGAACCAGCTTGGGCTGGTTCCTCACAGGTTTGGAAGAGGCTGGGTATGACTTCCTGTAGGGCTTCCATCAGTACCTGTGCTAACTAATCTCAACAGCACATACCCCACTAGTTTGACCCATTTAAGCTAAGAGGCAGGACAATTACTGGCTTTTTCTTGTCATTGTTATTTTGGGGTTAGGGGAATAGTTTGTTTAAATTGTCTTTCCATTAGCCACAATAGCTGTGCCTCAGTTTTTAGAGACACAGTCTTACTCGGTCACCCAGGCTTGAACTTGAATTCCTGCATGGTAGGATTACATGTTTGTGCCACTAGAACCAACTGTCTAGTCTAGTATTTTTATGGGACTTTATGAGCATTTTCTGCTATCTGAACTTGTTTGGGGGAATTGAACATGTTAGACAATCATGCCTCCTCCCTCTGAAGTTGTGTGTTGTCGTCCCCTTAGGCACTGTCCCTGATAGAGCTTGTGACTGAGTAGGGGCAGGAATGCTCACGTTGAAGGAACAGTGCCTGGGAGTGCTCCATTGAGTAGTCAGCTGGTCCAGTGGTTCCAGCCTTAGTGCTGCAGCCTTAACACAGCTCCTCATGTTATGTGACCCCAGCCATACAATAATTCTTGCTGCTACTTCACAACTGTAATTTTGCTAGTTATGAATCATAATGTAAATATCTGATATGCAGGATACCTGATATGTAACCCTGTGAAAGTTGAGAGCCACTGCGCTGTTCCATTTAGGCACCAGATGCAGCTACCCCTAGGGAGTCTAAAGCCTGTTTTCTGAATATACTATTGATATCACTCATTGGACCTGTCCCTTGGCAAGACCGCTCAGTGGCAAAGGAGGCTCTGAGCAGTTGTGTTTTTATAGGTCAGTAGGACCCTGCAGGATGTCCTCTGGCCAGCCACTTCTCTCATCTGGAGGGAACCCTTTCAGCAGATCTTCTGAGCGTAGTGTAGTAGAACACTTGCATAGTGTGCATGACTTCTTAACATCTCAGCCCTGCAAGGGAGAAAATTTTTTGCATAACCTACCATTCTGTATTC
The DNA here is from genome assembly GCF_000001635.26 of Mus musculus. Classification (NCBI taxonomy): domain Eukaryota; kingdom Metazoa; phylum Chordata; class Mammalia; order Rodentia; family Muridae; genus Mus; species Mus musculus. The sequence continues at coordinate 94,313,129 of NC_000074.6, forward strand.
TCCCTCCCTCCCTCCCTCCCTCCCTCCCTTTCTCTCTTTCCTCTCTTCTTCCTCCTCCTTCCTCTTCCTCCTCATCTTTCTCCTCCTTCCCCTTCCTCCTCCTGCTTCCTCCTTCATTTTCTTCTTCTTCTTTTTCTTCTTCTCCTCTTCCTTCTTCCTTCCTCTTCCTCCTCCCTCCTCTTACTCTTACTCTTCCTCCTCCTCTTCCTGCTCTTCCTTCTTGAGGCTGAGTCTGTCTATATAGTCCTGGCTGTCCTGAAACTCACTCTGTAGACCAGACTGGCCTTGAACTCACAGAGAGCTGCATGCCACTGCCTCCCTAGTGCTGGGATTAAAGGCATGTGCCTCTGTGCGGGGTCTAGTCTGTATTTCTGTATTTTTTATTTTACTCTGAAAGGTAGAGATGGATGACAATAGAAACTTATTTATCAAAGCTGCCTGCTCAATTTAAAGTGTGAAGTGCTACCAAATCCTTTTGCCTAACCTTCTCCACAACTCATTTAAAGAAGCTAAACTGCAATGGTAGCCTAGGTGTTTTTGTTTACCTTGAAAGGAATACCATAAGGGTTCTCATCACAAAGTAAGATTTCTGTCTGTTAGGACATTAAGGACACCATACACTTGACAGTTTATTTCACACTTCAGGCAAAAAGCCTTTCAGTTTCCTGAAGTGGTCCTTGAGGACCTGTAGTGACCCTGGAGTTTGCCCTAATGTTTCAATCCTGGTTGAGAAAAGTGTGGCCATTCCTCTGTAGGTTGCTTGTTTCCTTGCTTGCTACCATGAGAAGGTTAATCTCAGTATGGGCAGCCTGAGTCCCCAGAGCCCAGTGTCTCTCGAAGCCACCTGACGGGGACCCTAAGTCTAATCTGGTGTATACCCTTCCTAAATTTCTCTATTCCTTGTTCAATAATTTATCACTTGGAAATCAGGTTTTCTTTTTTCACTTCCTGGAAAGATCTGGTTTTGATAAAGTGTTGTGTTTTCAGAAAAGAACCCTGTGTCCTAAAGGGAGAACAAGAGGGAAATGGGGGAAAGGGATAAGGAGAGTGGCTCAGATTACAGGCACACAGCTTGCAAGGTGGCACTGCCATGGCTCTGGGGGGCACTAGACACTCAGGTCCCTGCAGAGAGGATAAACAAACCAGCTAGGAGAGAGGGAGGCTTAGGGAACTGGAGCAGGTGTTCTGAAGCTTTAGCTGTGTAGACGCTAGCCAGGTGTGCTGAGCTGAGGCCGTTTCTGGCAGTCTCCAGCCTTTGTTCACCAAAAGCTTTGACACCCTGTGGAATGGGGCTCCAGTGGACAAATTTATTTTTAAAGGGACATAAAGCTGGAATAATGTGACAGTAGAGGCTGAGACATCCTGACACTGAGTGCACAACATAGAAGAACCTGGTGGGTGCCTCACCCTAACCTGCAGTTAACCAGTTTTCTTGTCTTGACCCCTTTTCTCTCAGCAACTCCGAAGTCAAGCCAGAGCCCTGATTACCTTTGCTGGGATGATACCGTACCGGACGTCGGGGGACACTAATGCCAGGCTGGTGCAGATGGAGGTCCTCATGAATTAAGCGCTGTGTTTGATGGGGTCTGGGACTGCACACTGTCAGTATATTAGGCACGTGGGCCAGCTGGGGTGGGTTTCCAGTTTTGTTTCTGTTGTGTTGTGTTTTGTTTTTTGTATTATGTATTTTTGTCAATACCAATAAATTTCTTTGATTTGTATTTCTTTTAAACATTCTTTTTCCTTTTTTTTTTCCTTTAAAATTTTAGGTTGTTTTCTTGTTTTGGGGTGTGTGTGTGTGTGTGTGTGTGTGTGTGTGTGTGTGTATTTACTTGGGAAATGTTGTCCACAGTTGTTTTGGGGCCAGAGAATGAGAGGCTACATAGGTGTGTAAATCTGGACAATGTGACTTTAAATGATTAAAAAAAATTACCCACCATGAGCAAGGAATCAAAGCCTTTGGATGTCATAGTCCATATAGCAGAATCACTGTGCTTTTCCACAAGTGTAGTTGAGTGTGAAGCCAGCTTTGGTTGGTGTAAGATCTGTGGGTGGAATACCAAGTGCTGCTGTTCTCTGGAGTAGTCTTTGAGGTCATCTAGCCTCACACCAGCCCTCATTCCTCAGCCAAGATCCCAGGAGATTAATCTGCTGGTGTACGTTCCAGAGACGGGTCAGAGCATGGGCGTGGAACTGCTGGAATAGAAGCAGTGCAAGTACCCAGCTCACAGTGTAGAGTGGGTGAGCCCATCCACTCCTCTGCTCTTCAGAAAGCAAGCTCATGGGCTCATCCTGCATGTCTCAGTACAGGAACCATTTGATACCTGCATTCGGAGTATTTGATCCCTGAACAGTAGTTGTCATGTTACTGACCCTACTTCTTCCACAGGACCAGTAGCCCTGAGCTAAACTAGAAAGATCAAAATGAGCATTTGCTCCTGAGCCAACCAGTTGAGCAAGGTCTGCCCCTCAGGAACACATTTTCTCACAGGTTCTCCAAAAAGGATTTTGTTCTAGGGAGAACTCTCTTACCACAGGATAGTCACTTCCATTTCTTGTCCTTTGGGAAAGGGCTAATGGATCAATAATGGGCACAGATTTCATGATCCATAAAAGGAATTACTTGAGGATCCTCCAGGTCATGTTCTATCTTCCTTTTCTTTGGTCTGATCTTGTTAGCAGGACCCAAACCTGAGCTTTACTATGAAGTCACAGAAGGCAAGCCCTGTAGGTGTATCTGAGCAAGGTGTAGCTCATGTCTGTGCCCCAGGAGCTGACATGATGTAATGAGAGTACTCCAGATTTTCATAGCATGTAACTAACTTTATTTCTTTTTCTTTTTCTAAGATTTATTTATTTAATGTATATGAATACACCATTGCTCTCTTAAGACACACCAGAAGAGGGCATCAGACCCCATTACAGATGGTTGTGAGCCACCATGTGGTTGCTGGGAATTGAACTCAGGACCTCTGGAAGAGCAGTTGGTGCTCTTAATTGCTGAGCCATCTCTCTAGCCCCCTAACTTTATTCCTTAAATTGGCTTTTTTACCACAATTCAAGAAGATGGGAGTTGGTTGTAGCCTCTGTGGCTTGTCTCTTCTTCACCCTATGAGAGTCAGTTGTAGATTTGTGTTTGCTTTATGCAGTCTGGCTGCATATAGAACTGTACACATGTCCTGCCAGAAACCAGATGAGACGAAAAGCTAGTAGGGATGAAAAACAGCTGCTTGGATAGTGGTGTAGTCAGTGGCTAGCAGGTTAGGAGTTGGTTTAAGGAGACCTTTGTGGGAAGAATGAGGTACTGTTCGAGAAGAGTTAAACCTCCCACTTGCTCTATATGCTGATTCTGTGACTACATGTGGCATGCTGGGCTGGTGTATGTCCATTGACTGCGTGACTTTTGGGCAGATTATTAGCTTAATCCATCCATCTCCACTCATTTGTTCAGAGAACGAAATTCTTTCCTGATTCATTGTGATTTCATTGTTTACCTGGAGAAATAAGAAAATGCTCCTGGAGTCTCTTGTTTTCCAGGGCTGAGTCTCTAGTCTTGAACAAAATCAAGGGTATTTTGAGACAGAGCGGGTAAGAGGCTGCCTAAGGATCTCATAATTAACTCCTGGGGGACCCCATAGGGGAGGGAAGAGTTAAGAGACCCAGCACCTTTTCTGGGCCTGGAGATTTGATCTCATCTTCCCACTGTACCCCCCTCCCCATTATTTTTTTTCTTCCTGCTCATAAGTGAACTGCTAAGTAAAGTTGGGTAACTTCAAGTGAACAGTGAGGTAGAACCCGCATAGAGCCAGTCTTCTGGTTTTGCAGCTCCTGAGCTGGGAAGTTCATTGAAGAGCTGGAAGCTTCTTCACACTGGAGGCAGAAAGCAGACCCCACTCCTGCACCATGTAAACTCAGACTGGAGCCCAGAGGAGTTCCGTGGTTACTGCTGTGATGCTTTGGGATATTTTAAGCAAAGAATTGTGGGTCTTCCCACCTTAACCCAGTATTGCCTGATTTCAATAACAAAACAAAGGTGTGTTGGTTCTTGCTTTGGATTTCAGAACTGACTGTTCTAGTTGAATAAATGCTTACATGGTCCAAACCCTCAAAGTTAACTTAGCTGAATGTGCCAGCTCCTGCTGCCCTAGGCTCCACACCCATGTTTTTTCTTGGGCATCAGAGCCTCTGCTTGTAATTCATTGGATATTTCATGTATCTTGCCATGAGTCCATTCCTTCTATCCATGACATTCATGCCTGGAGCTTGCTGAATACTATGCTACAAATAGCCCCCAGACTGGCATGTTGCCCTGAGCAGGCTAAAGTGGTGTGGACTGATTGGCTACAGGGTGAGCTGAGTCATCCCTCAGGTAGGGCGATGGATGAAAACTCCAAGACTGAATACTGTTGCATACTTAGGGTAGTGTGGGTAGAGATGCAGCATTACTCTGGCATGCATTGTTCCTGGCTGCCTTTGCCCTTGAGCATCGGTTTCTTGGGCATGGTGCAGGTAAAAACACTGGCTATTGACATTCACTGGCTTATTGCAGTAAGAAGGGTATCCAGTTTCAGAGTCAATGATTGTAGCCTTCTGGGGGTCCCAGAAGACCTGGCCCAGCCTTTTAGTGGCAGGCCATGAGCTCCTTCACTGGGGACAGATTTAGCATATGAACACAGAGTCACCTCTGGGTGCAAATGACAGCATCAGTTGCAGTTTGTCTGGTGTGCCTTTGGCTCTGCATCCACTGGCACTCAGTAACTGGAAGCCTAGGGCCTGGTGCAGGCCGCCAGGAGCTTCGCAGCTACTTGGATAACCCTCCTTTGCTGCCATTCACACTTGAGAGGTAGCAAAAATGGCAGCCAGATGAGAAGGCCATAACTGGCCTTCAGGCAGGTTGACTGACTGGGACAATTGGGGGCCCCAGAGGGCCTTTATCCTGTCACCTGCCAGATGTTTGTCCATTGGGGCTTCAAATGCTGTGTATGCTAGAGGGGGGTTGCGGGGAAGGCAGGACACAGGCCTCACTTGAGTAATTTCTGTTGGTAATGTGGTGGGCAGATTCTCTCCTCTCCTCTTAGCCTTTCAGATGTCACTCGTGTTTGTGGGGAGGGAATGGTGGGCGAGTCGGTGTGTGCGTGGTCCTTTCCGTGCAGTAACTTGTGTGTTTGCTCTGTCCAGGACGCTTCCTTCACTCCACCCCTGTCTATCCAGTAAATGTTCTCCCAATGCGCCATGTGCTCCCTTTGCTCTGTTCTCCAGTGGAATGGGAGCTCCCTAGCTGAGGCTCCCAGAAGGTGACAGAAGTGCCTCTCCTCACCTCGGGGAAGGGAGCTCCTCTCCACTGTACGTGAGGCTCCTCAGGCCTACCTGGCCCCGAGTCTCTGGGTCTCTCCAGTCACAGCCACCTGCTTCTGTAAGTAGAGGACTTCTGTCCCGGCTTGGAAGTTCTGAAGTCAGTAATGGCCTTAGACCCAGCCCTTTGGTATCTGGGGAACATCTCATTCAAGCTGTGGTAGACAATAAACAGCATCTTGATGACAAAGCCAGCAAGTGGCATTCTGAGGCTGGGGCCCTTGATTTGGGACGCTCAACAGGAAGCACTAGGGAGTCAACAGTGAGGGCTGGCTGTGTCTGAGCTGATGTCAGGAAAAGTTGGGGCTGACCTGGGACTGCTGTTTCTTGACAGGACCTGCTATGTTTTTAACCAAGAATACTACAGAGTTCTGGGCTCTGGTATTCTGCCTGGGAATAGATGGATGACCAGCAGTACAGATTGGCCATGGCTCTTGCTGGGGCCCTCAGCTAAGCAGGTCCCTTGGAGGCAGTCTGCTGATCTAAGACTTACCCTGCACCCATGCCCTCATACCCCTTATAAGGCTTTATGATGTCCTCTGGACTTGGCACCTCCTGGATCCAGGCTGGCAAGGCAGTGTGTGGCCTTGGAAGGGACACTGGTGAGTGGGTGGAATCAGGCAGAGAGGGACTGCTGGAGCTGTTTCGTGAAGCATCTACCTTTTTCATGGAAAAGTTCTGAGTCTGCCTGTGGTTCCACCTATTTGGGAAGCAGACACGGGAGGATTACTTGAGTTTAGTCTAAAGCCAACTCAGACCTTGTCTTTATAAAAAGAAACATGGGGATCATTGTTGGCCCACCATGAATGTTACCTCAGCTCTTGGGAATGGCCAGGTTTCACTATAGAAACCCTTGGAAGCAAACAGACTGGGAAGAGAGGCCCAGAGCCTGGGAGCTTCACAATGGCACTATTGAGAGCCGTCCCCTCTGCTTTAGAGATTGTCGGGAAGTTCCTTCTCAGATGTCCTACGTGTCTCTTTCTCCAGCAGTGCCACACTAGAGGCATCCTCCTTACAGTCTCTGCCACTCTCACAGAATGGAATCCTGCCATGAGCTCTTATGCGAATGGGCTGGCTGGGGTTTTTAGAAAACTTTAAAGCAGTTTTCTAAAGCATGGATATGCAGCATGTGGCCCCTCTGGTGGTAACTGCAGCCATCCACATTGGAAATTGTAAACTGCCCATAAGGGATGTGAGAGAGACAAGAGACAGAGTCGAGTGAGGCACTCTGGAGAGCAGAGCCCTGGACACAGCACGTGCTGGGAGGGACCATCCTATGCCACAGAGCTACAGTGTGGCAGAGCTCTGGGAAGGGCTCGGAGCTCAGTCCTCTCTCCCCTGAGACACCTTGCCACAGGGAAAGCAGGGGTGCCCACTCCCTTGCTCTCAGATCCTAGGGAGTCAGTGCATCCCAAGCGACTCGCCTACCTGGAGCCATCACTCTGGAGGCCCTCAGCAGGCAAAAGTCACCTTGTGTCCCTCTTCCTGTTGTAGGTGCCTCTCAAAGGTGATGGGTGTTTTTCTCTGCTGTTTGGCATATTTCCTTCCCAACAGGGTTTCACATGGGCTCAGGTAGAGTAGCCCAAAGGAAGATTGCCTTTTCCTTTGTTTCTTCTTTTATCTCAAGGCACAAACTTAGGTCACAGCCGGCAGGCCAACATTTTGCTCTTGGAGGACAGATACTGATGTGTCAAGTTCAGCTGTTGGTTCCCATGTTTCCAGGGACTGCTGATTGGAGATTGTAATTCAGCAAATGTTTGACGGCCTGCCCAAGGCCAGATAACTGACTCAGCTGTGTCCCCAGTTTCCCAGGACATGGTTCTAAAACAGTCACTGCCCTCTTTGGGGGACAAGCAACAGTGCAGGGGTCTCCTGCAAGTGACTCTCCTCATTGATTTCAAGCCTTCTCTGGCCTCCTTGAGCACCAACCAGGAGCCCTGAGGCTACAGACTGTGGGGCCATTGGTGAGGGCAGCCCTGTTTTCTGAGGATCTAGATGTATATACATGAATAGTAATAAGAAATGTCACAAGAGGGGGATACAGATGGATGGAGATGGGTGTGGTGGTGACACCTATAATCTCAGCTGTGTAGGCTGAGGCAGGAGGGTTGCAAGCTGGAGGTCAATCTTGGCAACTAAGTGACAGGACCCTGTCTCAAAACATAAAAAGACTGGGGTCCGGTACTCAGTGGTGAGCGTCTGTCTGCCTCCTATAGGGCTATGGGTTCAATCCCAGCACTGCCCTCCAAAAAGGGGGCAAGATGCAAGGCAGGATTTCCAGAACTGGGGATGGAGGAGCGATCTATATGTGACATGGATTCAGACCCACAGAGGCAAGCAGAAGATGTGTGTGGCACCAGGTCAGTTCTGGCCTGCTCCCCCTTCTCACGCTCCAGGGGTCCTGCACATGTGTTCACGTTTCCTGTGCCTGGAAGTGGCGGAAGCTGAGGAGAACCTGCCAGAGGTCACAGGCCTCGAGTTCATCCCTTCCCTGGCCAGCCTGGATCATAGGTTAACCCGCCTTGTTGAAGAGGTATGTTGGGACCAGGAGGGGAGCAGGGAGGGTGACCCATGAGGCGGAGAGAGACCTTGGGTAAGTGATTTGAGAGATACCTGTCAGTGCAAGGCAGCAGTCACCTTGCTGAGGCAGTGAGTTAGCACAAAGCCTGCAGGCCAGCTTCTATCTTCAGTATCCAACCAGAAGAAAAAGGTCTTTGAAGCCACCTGCAGCCTAAAGGATGTTTTTGGAAACTTGCAAGTCAGCATTCCTTCTGGGCTGCACTGCCACACCTCCTCCTGTCAGCGCCAGCCCAAAAGCCCCCAGCCCTGGGGACACGGGAGACTCTAACTGTTGCTCTTGGGGTCTTGCTGCCATCCGACTGGAGGGGCTAGATACTGGCTGGTGTTTTTCAGAAGTTTCTCAGGTGATTTTCTTCCCCTAGCAGGACCAGGAAGCATCGATCTGACTTGACCTCAGGGATTGGTGAGGTAGGCCTCTCTGCTTCTACTCCACAGCACAGCAGTTTGGTCAGAAAAACCTCTGAGCTATGATGAAGAGGTGAAAATAAATTGAGCCTGGCTAGGAAAAAGTTCACCAGGCCTAGGCCTATTGGGTCACCTTGCTCAGTGTCCCCACCATGGTCAAAGGCAGCCCATTCATATGCCCTTTTAAAATGACATGAGATGTAAAAAATTGTCACGTTGGGAACAGAGGAGGCAAGGTCATGTTTTAAAGATATCACAGGTGAATGACAGCTGCTAACTTGAGCTGAATCCCTAGGCCCAAACCCAAGATGTCTACCTGTTCCAGCTTTCTTGTGCCTTGACCGAGGACTGGGGCTCTCCAAGAGCCTTTCAGTGCCTGGAGCATGAAGTCTAAGCTTGGGGCCAAGAACCCAGGCTCAGTCCCTGAAATCTCAGGCAGTTTCCTATGGGGACTACAAACACTGTGGGACCTTCCCCAGCCACCATGGACCCAGTGCGGAGCCAGTGCCCAGCTCTGTGGCCTGAGCTCAGATGTCCTCGGGTGCTGGAGGCCACTGGTAGGAGAGCTTTAGGAACTCGGAGAGCTCAAAGAGAGGGGCAGAACATGCAAGCACCATGCACTGCACTCCTAGAATCATCTGAGTGTTTTCTGGGTTTGTATCCAGTCTCTCACCTGCAGACACAGCCAACTCTTTTTTTTTTTTTTTCTACTTGGAATCTGAGCCACCTTGTCCCGCTTTTGCCCACAGCCTAGCATGGAAGCAGCTGTTCACCAGAAAGCATGCCTTCAACTAATCGGATTAGTCAAGGCGTTTATTTTCTCACACCTGTTTTTCATGGTAACTGAAGAGCTGAGTCCAGAAATACACAGAGCCGTTCTGTTTGCAGAACACTGTGAATGCCCTTCCAAGTCCCTGCTCAGTGGTCAGCCCATAGAGCTCTCCATTTGTCAGGTGGTGAGACTGACACCCAGGTGGCAAAGTATGACCAGATAGATCCCTCTTCCTGTTCCTTCTGCAGCTCCAGGAGCAGGCTTGGCATAGAGCTAACCAGGTACTGGGCTTTTAAAAGCAACTGACGTTATGTTTCCAAGGTCCCTGTTGCAGGAGCAGATCATGAGATTCTGGGTTCCAAAATCTCAAGACTATTAAGCCTATAATCCCAGCATTTGTGATGTTGAGGCAGGAGAATTGCTGCAACTTTGAGGCTAGCCTGGGCTACATAGCAGTTACCACCAGACCAGCACTGGTTACATTGCAAGACTGTTTCAAGAATAAGACAAAAAAAAAAAAAAATTAAAAGGTTTGAACCTGGTGGTGCACATCTGTAATTCCAACACTTGGAAGGCAGAGGCAGGAAGATCACGAGTTCAAGACCACCCTGTCTTAAAATAAAAATAAAAAGGCCATCATAAGCCACATGGTAAAATCCCGTGTTTTTGTTTTGTTTGGGGACATGTGGCCTGAAAGTACTGTGTAGCTGAGGACAGCCATGAGCTCCAGATCTTCTGGCCTCTACCTCCTGAGTTCTGGGATTACAGGCATGTGCAACCATACCTAGTTTGAAACTGCTTTAACCAAACAACATAAAGCTTGTTTTAAAATGTACCTTTGGAATTCAAAATGAGACAGAATGGCCATATCTCCTCCCCCTCAGCCCTGGTCCGGGGGAAGAGTTTCCCAGAAAGTGAGAAAGCTGAAGAGACTTTTATAATGAAAGTCCAGACGTAAGAGACGCAGACAGCGCTGAGTCACTGGTTTCCTGGCAGAGTTGCTGGGATGGAAGAGTTTACCTGTTACTGGAAACCCGAGTTCTCTAGGTTTGCTATTTCAGTGTGTGTAGCTGCAGCAGCACAGAGCTCAGACCAGCCCTGCGTTGAAAATTCAGCTAAGCCTGCATGGAGGGCTAAGGGGTTGATGGAGCCTTACTGCCATATGAGACAAAAAATAAATAAATAAATAGAAGGAAAGTCAACTCTCACTCAGCAACCAGTGATCACTATTCAGGATTCTAGACTGCTGAGAAGCTTCAAGCTTAAATTACTGTTTCTTCTCTTTTCTTTGAGATATTACAGACACCTTATAGCATCCTTGCCCCAGACAGAAGAAGCCACCTTTTTTCTGAACCCATGTATTATTTTCTCCCAAGATTTTATGCTTTTATGCTTTGGATATGACTCGTGGTTTGGGATCCTGGGTTGCATGCCTCTGAGGGCACTGACATACTTTGTTCTTATGCCCCCAAACAGTTGCATTAAGTCTAATACATTCCTCACACCTATGGCGCCCCAAGGGGTAAATGGTGGCTAAACAGTTAGTCTACCCATGAAGGAAAAGAAGCCAGGAGTCCTTCCTCCCCTTGATCTTAGCCAGAAGGCCAAGAAACAGTCAGGAGTCCTTTCTTTAAGCATGCAGATAGATGTCTTAGTGTCTGCACATTTCCCTTTTACATCAGCTGGTCCAAGCTCAAGGCGCGTTGGTGTCCAGCTACTCTCAATACTGTCCAGGTAAAAGGACTAGAATTACAGCAGGCAAACCTTTGTGCTCTTCAAGGCTCTATGGGAATCCCAGCAGCTCAGCCCTATTTCTGGCTTTCCAGGGCTGCTGTGGACCTGGTATCTCTGTGTCTTCTCTGTCCCTACACTGAGTAGGGTTTGGATCTGTCTCTTTTCCGTGGAGTCATCAAGTCTGTAAGCCCCTTGTGGGCAGGGATCCGGCTCCTGGTTTGGCAATCCTAGACCTCTGCAGGGTTCTGGGCTTTCTACCTTCTTCGAACTGGAGGAGCCACGCCCCCAGGAAGAAGCCACGCCCCAGGAAGAAGCCACCCATTTCTGGTATGGTTGCTGCAGCTGGTGTTGTGAATCAGGCCGACGAGCAGCGCATCCTCTTACCCGGCTATTTCACGACACCAGGGTTGCACCCTACCCATCCTCTCCAGGCAAGCGCCGTGGGACCACAGGACACAGGAACTTGGGGACAGGGTGGGTTGGGACAACTGACTGTGAAAGGTGATGTTCAGTAGTCCATAGCCTCCCTATCATACCTCACCTCATAGTCACCTGGGAAGCTTTAGACAGATGCCAGGGTCTGCCCTCCCCTTGCTCAGCCCAAGCCCACAAAGGCTCTGAGGTGTGATCTCAGAGCCAGCGATCCTGAGAGGTTCTAATCCACGTGCAGCGAGGAGGAAGCAGGCGAGCCCAGGGCTCAGAGTTGAACTGCTCCCCTGTGCTTGGCTGACCGTGCAGTGGCATCTGCCGGCCCTCCCCAGTCCCACTCCTTTAGATTTGATGTACACCACCCAACTGCTGCTCCTGGTACCAAAACACCCAGGGCAAAAGCAGCTCCTCTTCCTGGCATCCAAAGCCCTTCCTGTCAAGGATTCCTACTCAGAGACATCTCTGTCCATGGAGCTCTCCCACCCCACCCTCCAAAAAGAAAAAAAACTGACTTCATACACAATGCTAATGCTATCATCTCTGTCTTCAGGACACGATACCCCATTGCCACTTGTAAATAGCTCTATGAGCCCCCGGGTTCCTTTTTTCACATGCACACCCTGCCTGCCTGGTCCTAACACACAGGCCTTCCTGCTCCGTTGGAAGCCCAAGCCACCTTTTGTCCAGGGCCTTTGCTCTTCCTGCCTACCTCCCCCACCCCATCCCCCACCCCCTTTGCAGTTCCTGCTCACATATGGGTGGCCAAGCTCAAGATTTGCATCCTCAGAGAGACCTAAGAAAAGCTTTATTTTCTTCATAGCACGTATCACTACGTGTATTTTGGTGATTGCTTGTCTGTGCATTGCTGCCTGTCTCGCCCTCTAGAATGTGAGCCCCCAGAGGACAGGGATTTGTTTTGGGGAGGGTGGGGGGTTGCTCAGCACAGAAAATCATATGTGTTATTACCTAATGATCGAGGTGGAATGGATAGATGACCCCTTCAGCCTGCTATCCCACCAATTCTCTGTCACCAGCCAACCCACCTCTTCCTCTGTCCCTGCCCACCTTTTCCCTCAGCCCCCATCTCCTGTGAGGTCCCTTTCTCTGCTGGTGCTTCATGCTCTAAGCTTCCAGGCTCAGAACCTGGTCTATATGAGAAACTTTTTGGAGGGGCCTCTGTGGCCAAGAAGATGGCAGGACTACTGTTGGGTAGCTATGATGTGCCCTCCTGTCCTTGTGGCTCAGCCAGAGGATATTGTTTCTGATCTGAGTCTGTCTGGTCCTTGGCTGGCCTTGGTACAGTGTGGCTCCCACCTTGCTGTTGTGGTGGGGAGACTTGCTCAGAGACACCCCTAAAACAAACAGAATGGAAACTCCTTGAGGTTCAATTCCAGGACTACTCAGAGTAGGGGTCCTATGTCCTCTCAGAAGCTGGATTCAGGATGTATGCCATTCCATTTTCAGGGCAGTCATTTTCAGGGTCTGTGCTTTGGCACAAGGTGTCAAACAGTCACCAACTGTCCTACTGATAAGCCCCTTAAGGGACCCAGCCTAAACCTCTTTCTACTCCAGAGAGTGCAGTGGGGCAGCAGGTTTGGGGAAGCAGCCCTACATCCCTTGCAGCTAACATGAGTGCTTTGCAGAAAGGAAGAACTTATGTGCCAAGGTCATTCAGCAATTTCATAGCCTCTTACTCCTGGCTGAAAACCAGCCCTGGCCTCTTCTATCCCAAGATCTTTATCAGGAATTTTCCGTAGCTGCCAGGGCACAGTGTGTTGGAATGGTGTGGGGATGCTGGGGAGCTGTGATTTTTGCCAGGTAGCTGGCGATTTAAAACTCAGAAGATAAGATCTACCCCAAGGGCCATGGACCTGCTGGGGGGTGGCGTGGGGGAGGCTTTACAAATCTCACCATCCCTGCCAAGGTAGAAAACTGGCCCGGAGGAGTCCTTGGCCCCTGAGTCCTTACTTCAAGCCTTCAGCCCTGCTGGAAGCTGGCAGAGGAAAGAAGTGTTTATGTCTTCCTCTGCCCGCCACTTAATGTCCAATAGAGGCAGGATCTGTGCCATGGGAATCCCCAAAGACCCCTTGTAAGCTCGTCTCCACCTGGCTTAGCTCTCCTTGGTTCTAGTCTCCATTCATTCCCTGTACAACCAACAAGCACTTATTGAGCCCGTGTCTGAAACTCTGGTTGGTTGAGATAGTCGCTGAACAATCTATTGTGCGAGGCCCCTGCCTCTGTGGCTGACTTCCTTTCCAAGAAATTGGAGGGAACACTGCCCCTCCATGAAAGGGAGCACTGAGGTCTGAGAGCATCTCCATGCTAGTAGGGTGACTCTGGGACGGTCTCTAACTGGTCTCAACACCGTCTTCCTAGCTAGACACATTTGCCCTGGTCTCTCTAGCCCAGAGTACCAGGGGCCAGCTGGGTCTCTTGAAAGCACCCACCAGAGTGCAATTTCCTGTTGGAGGTAGCAGGGCCTGGATGCCTTGGGGCAGGTCCTCTAGGGGATATGGGTAGACTCTGAGAAGTAGGGCCTGGAGTGCTTTCCTCTAGTTTCCTCTGGAAGATACTGGAGCCTGAGCCTGAACAGAGTCCCACCATGAGTAGACAGCAGCCCTCTGACCTTCACCCACCCTAGGTCTCCATAGGAACAAAGCAGGTAAAAGGCCTCCTCCAGGAAGCCTTCCCTGGTTGTCCACAACACCTTGACCCTTCTCCAGTGGTCCACTCCTCCAGCTGTCTGCTGACCTCCCAGCTGGTCTGGTCTGTTGTAGCTGTAGCTTCCCATGAGCCCTTGCTCCACCATGGCTTCTCTGAGTCCCTGGGCTCCTGCTGCCACACAGCATGGGGTGCTGGCTGGTCTGTTGGACAGTGACAAGAGTCCTCAGATCTTATTTTAAATTCCATAAACTTATTTTAAATTTCATTAAAAAAAAATCTTGTGCCACATGTGGTGGCACACGCCTTTAATCCCAGTACTTGGGAGACAGAGGCAGAAGGATCTCTGTGAGTTCGAAGCCAGCCTGGTCTACAAAGTGAATTAGAGGCCAGCCAGGACTATTACTGTCTGGAAAAAAAAAATCTTGCAAGTTAATAATAATATTCAAACAAAATTTAACCATACCCAAGGTCAGTACAACTTAGTGAACTTCTATACAGTTAGAATTGGCATAGAAACAGAAGCTATAGAGCTTCATGTTAAATTTTACACCTTTAGTGTCAAATGTATTTTTTGCAATTGTCCACCATCCAAATCAAAAAATAAAAAACTGTGACGGAGTTAGAACTAGGAATACATCAGCTTTTTGTCCCCTTTCTGTGTCCTGCTCTTTGTGCCATCCTTCCTCATTCCTTTATATTCAGCCTTTCTTATGCTCTTTCTTCATGTTATACTGTACCCACGGGTACTTTTGTTTTTATGCATACATATATTTTTGGCTAGATTCCACAGGAGGGAGAGTGTGTGGTTTATTTCTGAAGTTGTATGATCTCACCTAATATTCATACTGAGACTGTCCATTTTCCCGAAAACATTTTAACTTGATAGCCAAGTAGCATGCATATATATAATTTATACTTATATAACTTATGTATACATGGTTTATACATATACATAGTTTTTTTTACCCATTCATTTGTTGATTGTCAAGGTCGATTCCAAATCTTTGTTATAGTCAATAAAGCAGCAAGAAGCATGTACCGTCGTCTCCTATTCTTGTAAGGGGCTGGGTCACCTCACTGGGAAGTAACTGAGAGCAAATTCAGGACATGTGTCTGGGAGGGCAGAGGGAGCGGGCTTTAGGGTAGCCCTAAGCCTCAGATGATTCAGGGAAACACTGGGTGGTTCCAGAGACAGGGCAGGATGCCAGGCTTTTGTGCCCCACAGCCATGGATTACTGAACGCCCAGCCTCTTAGGGAAAGATAGTTATGGGTGGGGCCATTAATGTAAGGGCTGACTCTGGGACCCCTCACAGCTACAAGTCCATTGCTTTCTTAGGACACATCCAACATCCACTAGTTCATCATCAAGACCCAGAGTGTCTTTCATACCCCAGGGCAATGCCCCTGCAATGGCTTAGGAGCCTTTGCTGACCAGATCTCCTACTTCATGGGAACAATGCATGGCTCCAGGGAGGGAAAGACCAGTTGCTCTGGGCTCCAAACTACAGCCCCGTAGGCCAGCCTGTGAATGTGTAGGTCAGGCTGCACTGTGCCTGTTTACCCTAGAGGCCAGTGGCCAGCACCAAGCTCTCAAGGTTTGTCAGTCAAGAGGTGGCTGCAGGTCTGGCTTGAGGCCACTAATCACAATGGCTTATGTATATTGAAATGTATCAGGAAAGACGCTGAGACTGTGAGGGATGGAGATCGGAAGGCAGACTTCCTTTTTTTTTATATGCATGTCCTAAGATGACATCCATTCAAACTAGTAAATAAAATGAAAGAAATACATTGTGCCCAACACGAGGACTGTTAACCTGCAGTGTAGGTAGGCACCTTGCAGCAGGCCTTCTCTGGGTCCTCTCTCATGTCTGCTGCTTCCTGGGTCCTAGCTGCAGAACCTCTGCTACCCTAGGCTTAGAAGGGCTACTGCAGGACTCAGGGATGTGGCCCTGGCTCTAGCCCAGCCCTCCTGCTCCAAATTGGCCCCTGTGTCAATGATCAGATAAATGGGGGCAGGACAGCAGTTGCTATGGCTCCGCCCCCCACCCTGGCAGAGACCCTGCTCACTTGCCATGGGCGGTCTGGACCAAGCTCCCGCCTCCTCCCAGCCTATAAAGCCACCCTCAGTGCCCTTGCCCACTCTTGTCCCCTCCTTTGATACCCAGAGCCATAATGGCAGAGCTCCCCGTGACAGAGCTGCCTGGCGATGCTCTGTGCAGTGGGCGCTTCACCATCAGCACACTGATGGGAGGCGATGAGCCCCCACCAGCTGCCTGTGACAGCAGCCAGCCCAGCCACTTAACACACGGCAGCACCTTATACATGCGCACCTTCGGTTACAACACCATAGACGTGGTGCCGGCCTACGAACACTATGCTAACAGCGCTCTGCCCGGTGAGCCCCGGAAGGTGCGGCCCACCCTGGCTGACCTGCATTCATTCCTCAAGGTAAGCAGAAGTTCAAAGACTGGCCGCTTCCTGGCTGGGTAACGTTGGCATGATTGCCCAACATGTTCTGTCATTCGTGTTGTGAAAATGACTGGGCATCTTCCTCTAGGGTCAAGACACCCAAATGAATAGTGGACAGAGGTGCCATGAAGCTTGGGGGCACAAGTAATACATATTGTCCAGGCACCGGCAGCACAATGATAGCATAGCCTGCTGCTTATACAAATGCAGGTTGCACACCGCTGGGAGAGACTGTGAGAGGGAGGGAGGGAGCATGGTGAGCCCTCTCAAATATTAGCTCATCGGCTTCGCTGTCTGGGAGGCTGGAGGGTCCAATCCCTGTCACCTCACGGTTTCACCAACAGTTGGATGTTCTAACCTCTAACACTCTTCCGTGTTTCAAAGCTTCCCTCTGAAGGGACCAAACAAGACCCCTTGTTTGAATAGGGATGCTGAGATAGGTACTGGGATGAAGGTCCCAGAGTAGGCTGCGGTTGGTAGGAATACGAAATAGAAGATGACCATGCTGGAGTCCAGGCCTGGGTTCAAGACTCTCTGTGTCAGAGACCTGGTGTGTGGCGTGTGACATACTGCTTCACCTCCCATCCCGTGTCACTTCTCAGACTGCAGGCTTGTCAGACTCCAGCCCTCTGCCCTAGAGGGGAGGAGCCTCCCGGAGCAGAAGCATTCTGAATGCTCAGCTTGCTTGCTCTCTCTGGTGTTTCTCCAAGCTTCGAGTAGCATTGTACCCAGGAAGCTGTCCAAGGGCTGCCTGTGTGGCAAAGTGGGGCAGGCAAGACTGAATACAGACACCCAGCCCCTAACCCCCATTGCCTGACTCCTATTGGTCTCTGGGCCCCCAGCAGGAAGGTAGCCACCTGCATGCCCTGGCCTTTGATGGACGGCAAGGTCGTGAGCTGACTGATGGACTTGTGGAAGATGAGACAGGCACCAACAGTGAGAAGAGCCCTGGAGAACCTGTTCGCTTCGGCTGGGTCAAGGGGGTGATGGTGAGTGGCTGTGGCCCGGAGCTTGATGTCTAGACAGGGTGGGGGTAGAGCCCCATTCAGCCTCAGCTTTGACTCTCAGGCCCTAGTGAGCAGTTTAGACCTGGAGCTCAGTTTGGGCCTCAGTTTCCCCATCAGCAGTGGCCTCCAATTAATTGTATTTGGCTTCCCACAGTTCTTGGGCGCTCTTGGCCAAGACCCAATCCTAAGAAGATCTCTGCTTAGCTACTCACTAGTGTTGTAGCCTTAGGAAAGTTACTTAGCTACTCCTGCCTCAGTTTCCTCACCCGTAAAACTGAGCATTAAAATAGTTGTTAGGTGTGAGAGTTCTTGGATCAATGCCTGCTAGGGGGTTATTAGAAGAAATTCCCCACATGGCCACTAGAGGGCAGCACTAACATACACATCGACAATCCCTCCTCTCCCATCGCATACCATGGTACAGCCTAGTGTTAGCTGTAGTATGAAGCATAAGTAACCCTTCAGGAAGTAAAGACTCAATGCCCTTGACTTTGAAAGACAATATAGGGTTCTACAAAGATGTGGGGATGGGGTACAGGAGAAAGCAGAACCAGAGCCTTCACCCCCTCCCCGGGGGCTCCACATTCAGAGTTGGGACACCCCCCTGATCTGTGTTAGCCAGAACCAGGCACACCCTGATTTTCATCTCAGCAGATGTGAGCCCCAGAAATCTCATGAGTGTGAAGGTCACACGTCCCTACCTGGCCCTAGTAGTTGGCAGGGCCAAAGGCCTTGTCGGACCCTCCCATTTGGAATTTCAGCCCCAGTGATGACCTCTGGCTTTGCCTTTAATATGGAAGCAACCTGAGCTTTGATTTCTGCTCTACGTGGGGTGCTGGCTTCCCCTGGCTTTTGCTGATGCCTTCAGAATACTATGCCCGGGGTCAATAAGCTGCCCAAGGCAGTGGCTGGCCAGGCCTCCACGGCAGAGTGGGAGGAGGTGGGATAAAAATTGTCCTCCCCTTTCACCCCCAAGCCAGGCAGTCTGATCCCATGGGAGGGAGAGCACAAGAAACATCAGGTGTCCCCTAGACCTGGGAACAAGCACACGAGGCTTTGGCTTTGGGCACCTGGCCCTCAGGAAGCCTCTAACCCCACTCTCCTGCCAGATCCGTTGCATGCTCAACATCTGGGGAGTGATCCTCTACCTGCGACTCCCCTGGATTACGGCGCAGGCGGGCATCGGTGAGTGCCACCTCAAGGAGAAGGGAATGCACGAGTGCTTGCATTCTGGTCCCAACCCCTTGGGCTGTAGAGACTCCAGGCTAGGTCCGCTCCTTCCCAGCACACCCTCAGATGGCAGCAGCCACGGGTGGGGTGGAGTGGAAGAGACCATTGGATGCAGAGTCAGCAGTGTCAGGGTACCTCGGCAAGCCGACTTCTAGCGCAGAGTATTTGTGCTCAGAACTGGGACTCTAGAAGACCAGAGTTCAGATGCTGGGTAGCCTTGAGTGCCAACCATCTCTGAGCCTTGGTTTCCTCGTGGGTAAAACGAGTCTGATGACAGTTCCTGCCTCCAGAGCTGCTGTGCAGCTTCCAAGGTGCTGGAAGGCAGCCTAGGCTTTAGTACCTGAAGGCTCTCAGTACATGGTAACTACTGCTTTCTTTATATTGCCAAAGGGGGCGACTTTCTTTCTGTGCCTGCAAACTATTCACACATTGGCACATGAACTTGCTATTAATCAACTCACCAAGGAAAGTAGACAAACCAACCTTATCTTAGTCTGGGGAGGTAGATGTGTGTGTGTGTGTGTGTGTGTGTGTCACATGCTGTCTTGTGCATCTTTATATTTGATTGTGCAGAGTCCAGAGAAAACCTCAGACATCTACCTCAGGAGCCATCCTCCTCCTCTGAGATGGATCTTTCATTGGCCCAGATCTCACTAACTAGACTAGACTGGCTGGCCAGCAAGCCCCAGGGATCTTCCAATCTCTGCCTCCTCAGTACTGGGCTTGCAGGTGCATGCCACCCTGCCTAGACTTTGGTGTGGGCTGTAGAGACCAAACTCAGATCATCCTGCTTGTGAGCCAAGCACCTTGCTAACTCCCAGGTGCTCTGGCTTTTTTGTGACAGACTCCTGTATATCCCAGGTCTCAAACTCACTATGTAACAACCAAGGATGACCTTAGAGTTCTAGCTACCAGGATTTCTAGCTCCTAGAATTAAATGTGTGTGCCACCATGCCTGGGTTATGTGGTACTAGGGCTCAAACCCAGGCCTTGTGCTATTTAATAGACTTTTATTGTCCTAACTGAGCTATATCTCTAGTCTTTATTTTTAGTGAGTTTTATATTTGGGGGCTTTTTGTGGGGGTTGCTGTTATTTGAAGTGAGTTCTGTCTCTCTATGTAAACTTGATTGTTTTAGAACTTGCTATGTAGATCAGGCTGGTCTTGAACTCACAGAGATCCACCCGCCTCTGCCTTGTGAATGCTGGGATTAAATACATGTGACATCACGCCCAGGGCTTCTCTCTCTATTGCCCAGGCTGGCCTTGAACTCTCTACCTCCAAAATTCTGGGGTGGCAGGTCTGCACCTCGGCCTCTGACTGAGACCCACAGTTCTTCAGGTGGCAAACTAAGGCTCAGAGAAAGGGACTCGGGTCACATGGGGATTGAGGGGGCTGACCTGAGAAGTGTGTTGATTGAGTTTTGGGGTGCTCCCATTCATTCACCCCCACACAGTGCTGACTTGGCTCATCATCCTGCTGTCGGTCATGGTGACATCCATCACCGGCCTCTCCATCTCCGCCATCTCTACCAATGGCAAGGTCAAGTCGGGTGAGTTCTGGGACCATCTTTATCTGGACACCATGCATTCTGAGCTACTGCCCCACCCCTGGCGTACCCTGTCATGCCCACCTTGCTTCTGATGGGGACTTGTAGGGGCTCTTTACCTCTCAAGCTGGTCTCCATTGTCCACCTTGTGGCCCTTGGTCCTGCCCCTCTTGCACTACAGTTTCTTCTCTGGCCCTCTGCTCTGCCCGCTAGGTGGCACCTATTTCCTTATTTCCCGGAGTCTGGGACCAGAGCTGGGAGGCTCCATTGGCCTCATCTTCGCCTTTGCCAATGCTGTGGGTGTGGCCATGCACACTGTGGGCTTTGCAGAAACCGTAAGGGACCTACTGCAGGTGAGGGACCTGGCATGGGGCAGAGGGAGTGGGACAACCCCCCTCCACCCCCCAGCACCTCCCCCACACACACTGCTCCTCACTGAACCGGGCCTTCCTTCTCCTGCCTAACCTTCCCTACCAGTGACCAACGCTACATCTTGTCACTTTGAGTGACAATAAAAGTCTTTACTAAGTATAGACCATCCTCACAAGCCCCCTTTGGGGTGCATGCTGCCTTTGGGCCATGTTGTCCATGACCACACAGTAGCCCTTTGGGGGAGGGTATGCCCTAAGTGGAGTGGGGTTGGGGTTCTGGAGGAACAGATGTGAAGACTGAACACACAGCTGGCCTGCTCCCCCACTCAGGAGTATGGCACACCCATCGTAGACCCCATCAATGACATCCGCATCATCGGTGTGGTCACGGTCACTGTGCTGCTGGCCATCTCGCTGGCTGGGATGGAGTGGGAGTCCAAGGTGAGGAGGGGATGCTGGGTGGGAGAGGGCAGACCTGGCTCTGGCTTTGCCTCTTCTTAGTGTATCAACTAGGATTGAAGTGTGGCCACTAGGATAAAAGAAAAACCCTGAGACGTCCTGTAACCCTCCTAAGGATGTGGTGTAGGGCTAGCATGGTGGTTTCCATGGAGCAGGGGAGGGGCGTGAAGATTCCTTCCATCCTGTGACCTGTCCATCCCCGAATGTGGCCCTTATTGACCTGGATCACAGTGGCCACCATTGTCACATCTGTGGTCCAGGTGGAGGGGCAGGGAGGAGTGAAAGAAAAGAAGGGAATTCTCTAGCCACACTTTTAGGCTAAGCCAAAGGTTGTGCACATAACTCCTGCTCACACCCTATTGGCCACACAGAGCTACAAAGGGAGGCAAGAAAATGTGTTCTTCAACCCTGCTAAATCCTGTATTCAGCCAAATGTCAGAGGTTACATATCAGGAAACCAAAGAATCACTGGGCTATAGCCAGCAGGCTGGCCCAGGGGGAGCCTTTGATTGGCAGGGGCCTGGCTTGCGTGCCTTGCTTCTCCATGTTGCTCTCTGGCCTCCTGGCTCTTCAGTCTCCAGGTGGTTCTGTGCTTCTCCAGCCGCCCTCTTGACAGTATCTGCTGCTGGGAATGAACACTCTGCTAACGTAGCCCCCGACCTGACTCCATCATAACTCCTGTTTCTAGTCTCAGATCAACTTGTTCGCTGTCACGTCCCTGACTCCTCACTGTCTGACTGAGATGAGGAGGCAGTCACGTGGGTAAGGGAGTGAGTGACCCTGCAGGCCCCTGAAGGCTGACCTCCGGTGTCCTTTACTCCAGGCCCAGGTGCTATTCTTTCTTGTCATCATGGTCTCCTTTGCCAACTACCTGGTGGGCACACTGATCCCAGCATCTGAAGACAAAGCCTCTAAAGGCTTCTACAGCTACCATGGTACGTGAGGTCAGGAGCTTCCCTTGGCGGTGACTCAGTGGATGGGGGTCTGTGTATTTGACTCCTTACATGGGCACAAGAGGCCGGATCTCCTCCCAAGGCCACAGGCTTCCAGGTATCCCACTGCTGTTTGACTGGGCCCAGTTAGATGGCTAAGCCCTGTGGGTGGCTCTGACTTAGGCATTGGTTTTTCCAGGGGACATTTTTGTTCAGAACCTGGTACCCGACTGGAGAGGCATTGATGGTAGCTTCTTTGGCATGTTCTCCATCTTCTTCCCTTCGGCCACTGGCATTCTGGCAGGGGCCAACATCTCCGGGGACCTCAAGGTAAGCAGAGGCTGTCCTGTCTCATAACGCATCCCAGAACCCTGACATCATTCCCAGGATCCCCAGCTCGGCCCTGAAGACCAATGCATTTGCTCATGACTAGGCCTTTGCCTAAGAGACCTAATATGCCCTGTTCTGTTCTTGTTACTTTGCAAAATTCTGCACCTCTTTCAAGTCCCTCCTGCAACATCTCTGCCTGACCTTCTGTCCACCGTGATATGTTCCTGGCATAAGGTGTGAGCCCGATGTCTCTGGCTCTATTTCCAGCTTAGAGTCAGACGCTAGCTAGGTGCTTGGTGTGTTTGTTGATTGAATGGTAGTGAATGGAGTCAACACAGCAATGCGAAGTGCAGTGCAGTGGGTGATAACAGAAGGTCCAGCAGAGCTCCTGGGTGGGAGTAGGCCTAGAGTCTTTGTAAGGAGAGACAATGGAATGGCCTTTGCCTGCAGAAACCAAAGAGATGGGGGTGTGACAGACAGTGGGCCAAAAATGGTATTGTGTTGAACTCTGACCTTAGTCTCCCTCCCCCTTGAAGGCTTTCCTCGATTGTGCTTCTCACAGAATTAAGAATTGGGTGTGGTGGGCACAATAGGTGTGGTAGACATGGTAGGTATGATAGTGGGCACGGTGGGCACTGTGGTACAGGCTTGGGATCCCAGCCCTCATAAAGCTGAGGCAGGAGGATCAGCAAAGTTGAAGATCATTCTTTACTACACAATGAGTTCAGAGACAGTCTGGGCTCTGTGAGGCACCGTTTTTTGCCAAACCAAACCAAGAGCAGAGCCTCCTATTGAATAAGGTCCGCAGAGAAGGATGCTTGCTTACCACACTTTCTCAAGAGAGCATCTGGCAGAAGGCCTTCAGCCTGACCCCTCTTCAAATCCTATTAACTGTCAGTGTCATTGTCTTGGTTAGGGTTTTACTGCTGTGAACAGACACCATGACCAAGGCAACTCTTATAAGGACAACATTTAATTGAGGCTGGCTTATGGGTTCAGAGATTCAGTCCATTATCATCAAAGCAGGAGTTTGGCAGCATCCAGGCAGGTATGGTGCAGGAGATGCTGAGAGTTCTACCTCAGAAGGCCGCTAGGAGAAGACTGGCTTCCAGGGAACTAGGGTCTTAAAGCCTATGCCAACAAGGCCACACCTCCTAATAGTGCCACTCCCTGGGTCAAGCATATTCAAACCACCACAGTCATCAAGCTTCTCTCTCCCCAGTGCCCAGCATCAGGGCCAGCAGCTATCTGAGAGCCGGGTGCGGTGGCATGTTGTAGTGCCCTCTGTGCTCAGGCCTTAAGTTGGCTCTTGGGCGTGGCTCTGCCCTTCCTTTGGGAGTGTGTTTAGCAACGGGGCCCTCACTGTGAGACTCTGAGCAATCTCTGTAAGCCTCAGCTCCCCCAGCTGTAAAGTGAGATTAACAGAGCAGGTGGAGACAGAGGGCAGAGAATGGGAGAGCAGGGAGCTGGCACTTGTCTCTGCCCCGTTGCCACCATGCAGATGAGTAAGCCAAGCACAGAGAGGGTCAGAGGCTGACTATGGTCACACGGCGGTGAGGAGCCACACAGTGTAAGCTTGTAGACTGGGGAGGTCTCACTTAATGCTATTTGTGGCTTGAAAAATGATTGCTATGTGTGTGTGGTGTGCACGTATGAATTTGGATGTGCGCATGCTACAACATGCATACAGAGGCCAGAGGATAGCTTCTAAGAATTTGTTCTCCCTTTCCATCATGGGACCTGGGGGTCAAACTCAGGTTATCGGGGTCTGTGCAAGCACTTAACCCACTGAGCTGTATTACTAGCCCCACTTTATAGACCGTCCCATATTCTGTGTGTATATGACATGTGTGTGTGTACTCATATGTGTAAGCTTAAGGATGTACATACAAGATATATGTAATAGGATTCAGGGGATGGCCTTGGGTACTGGTCTTTACCTTCCACCTTGTTTGAGACAGAGCTTATTTACTGTCTACTCTTGTACACACTGGGCTAGCTGGCTCGTGAGCTGGAGAGTCCCCTGTCCCTGACTCCCACCTGGCCTTGGGAGCCCTAGGATTACAGATGCAAGCCGCTGCACGCTGAACGCTAGGTGGATCCTGAAGCTCTGAGCTCAGGTGCTCATGCCTGTGTAACACTGTGCTGGCCAGGGATGCGGAGTGTATGGCACGGTCCTCATCCACACGTCCCATTTATGAGCACTTTTTTACACCAGGTGGGGAAACTAAGTCTCAGAGAGATGTGGCAGGGCGTCGCAGAGCACACTGCTAGGAAGAGATGGGCTGGATTTGCCAGCCAGTCTCCAGATCTCAGACCAAGATAAGGATGGCAAGTAGAGGCTGAGGGCTAAGTGTGCTTCCTGTGCCTGCAGAGTCCCCACAAACCAGGGGCCTTCAAATACACAGCCTCCAGCTCAGGAGCCCGGAAACGTCAGTGAAAGCATTCACAACATGCCTGTGCCTCTCTAAAGGTCTGAGGACCGGTCCTTTCCAGCTTTGTCCTAGCTGTGTGGTATCCTGACAATGTTGCCTTGAACTGGCAGTCATTTTAACCTGTGTCACTCTTAACGATGGGTGACATCTCTATGTACCTTCTTCTAATATGACACTAGTCATCAGCTGAGGCCCACTCTAATCCAGCATGTATCAGGACCCGCTGTGCTTGGGTCTGGGAACCCTGACTACGGACGGGGGGTGGGGGGGGAGGGACAAAGGAAGGACAGACACATGTACAGGAACACCGGAGTCTGGTGGAGGCTCAGCACTCCAATGGAGCACGCCTCCTACCACCAGCAACCCAGAATCTCTGCATTGCCTATTTATTAAGTACAGCACAGGGGAGAGGTTACCAGCCTTGGTAGGAAGTCTCTGTAGGTGAGCAGCCTCAGGCTGTAAGCATCTAAAGGAGGAAGAAGCGTCAGATGCTACCAGTCTTTGTATATAGGAGGCACTCACTTAGACTCCTGAGGAAAGCTTTGTCAAGCCTTTAGAGTCTCACCAGGGTAAGGCTTTGTCATTCCCTTGGGGCTAAGGTCTCAGAATCCTTGACACAGTCACTCAAGATTTCAGTCACTCAGGGAATCCCTGCTCCTTACAAGAATGACCTCATCTCTGTTTACAGCTCCAAGGACCTCTTAGCAAATAAGGGCACATTCTGAGGAGGTCAGAGAATGCTCATCACAGTAGACATTGGGTTAAGACCACAGCTGAGACTTAGGAAGTCCTTTGGTGTGAGAAACTCCAACATCTCCACACTCAGATGGCCATGGCCTTTTGGAATGGGGGCCAGGACCTCACTGGACTCAACTCAGGTCGCTGGGCATCACTAGTAAGGTTAGGGTTATGGGATCCCCTAACAGAGACCCCAGCAGATTCCAGGGTTGCCACCACTTTCCACTGTGAAACTCTGCCTTCATTTCTCTGCATTCTGTCAGCCTGCTTTTTTACATTGCAATCCATCTACTGGGCCTCATGCAGCACTGGAAGGTTTGCAGACAGTCGATTCACGGCAGGCTTGGCCTTCCCCCCTGGGTTGGGGTCTGGGTCTCTGGTTTGAGCTTGCTGTGGAAGAGCAACCTCTGCGGCTACTCAGGAACCAGCTCCTGGAGTCTGAGGCTGTGGGCCTACAGGCACCTGGAGCTCTTGTAAAGCCATCTCCCTCACATCCTGCCACCCTCAGCGCCTCACTAGCTGGGTGGGATCGTACAGGCCATATCTCAGGAAATTGTGTTTGAGAAAGTGCCCAGGAGGTGGCTATGATCTGTGGGGGTGGGCATAGGGGGTGGGAAATGGATGCCACTATTGTTGGGGAAAAAAAATCTTTCTTAGAGCAGGAGAATGCTTGGGAAATGTCTTCTGTCTCTTTATTGCTGGAGAACCAGACCAATTAACTAGTTAATGGTGATTCACTGGATACATAGAACTAGTGAAGAGGATTTGGCTGCATTTCCAGCGGTAGCCGGCTGCCTCAGGTGAATCTGAGGTGAAGAGCCAGGCACAGGGCCCCCTCCCACCACTACTCCCAGTGAGCCTTACCATGGGCCCTCTGGGTGTGATATGGAGCTGATGAGGTTTCTCATCTTAACCCTGGGATCCCAAACTGGGATCAAATCTTGTAGTTCCTAAGTCATGGGCGCGCTTCTTCCAGGGCTGGACAGGTTCTGAGGGTCCAAGGTCAGGGTCTGCTGTTCGCCCTGGCCTCTGCCAAGGCACTAAGGCCCAAAGGGATCCCACAGGCTGCCTGATAATACCATGCCCTCCCACAGGATCCTGCTGTAGCCATCCCCAAGGGAACACTCATGGCCATTTTCTGGACCACCATCTCCTACCTTGCCATCTCAGCTACCATCGGTGAGTAGCCAGCACGGCACGGATGGCAAGAATGAGAAAAGTGGATCAGCCCTGTAGTAGGGCTGGAGGAGACTGCAGTGTGGGGCTGGCCTCTAACCGAGACAGGTCTTTGGGGTGACCCTTGAGCCCTGCTTCTGGGGGCACCCGTCACCTCCACAGTGACAGTAGTATGCTCACGGTGAGTGAGGCCAGACTAGGCCCCTCTGATAGCTAAAGACATTGCAAATCCAAATTCCTGCGTGAAGCCCATGCACAATGTCTAATGATCACGTTTAATCTGGGCTCTGCCATTGCCTTAGAGAAGAAAGCCAGGGCTCTGAGGGGTAGCACCTCTGTACTCATTTACAGCATTCGCCTTGGAGGCGAGCTGTTCACAGGTGGCCAGGGAACTCGAACTTTCTCATGGGCTCTTGGAGACTGAGAGCCAGGTCTCTGCTTTAAGGACATGGAGCCCATCCCTTCAGCTCTCCCTGCCTTGGGTTAACAGGGAGCAACAACAAAATTAAGGGTATTACCTTGCTCAGATTGTCAGGAGCCCCCAAATACCTCCATACCTGCTACTATCATTAACGCTGTCACATGATAAGCCACCCTGTCCACAGTGTCTTACCCTCTGCAGAGGTGGCCATCAGCCTTTGGAGATGGGGAAGAGGGTAAAGGGAAGAAAGGGGACACACACACACACACACACACACACACACACACCTCCACACACCTCCTTCCTTTCAGGCTCCTGTGTGGTGAGAGATGCCTCTGGGGATGTGAACGACACCATGACTCCTGGTCCAGGCCCCTGCGAAGGGCTAGCCTGTGGCTATGGCTGGAACTTCACAGAATGCTCCCAGCAGCGCAGTTGCCGCTATGGCCTCATCAACTACTACCAGGTATAAGCCGTGGGCCTGGCTGCTGGACACCCAATGTGGGCTGAGATGTCAGGACCACAGCCTGCTGTGGGGAAGGGATGCCCTGTAGTGTTTCTAGTTCAGCACCCCCCACATTCCCACAGACCATGAGCATGGTGTCTGCCTTCGCACCCCTGATCACAGCCGGCATCTTTGGCGCCACCCTGTCTTCTGCCTTGGCCTGTCTTGTCTCGGCTGCTAAGGTCTTCCAGGTGAGGTTGCAGAAAGAAGGCCTGGGGGGGGGGGCTTATGGCTAGGAAGAGCTGAGTAGGAAGATCCCCACTTCCCCATGCCCCTCCCATCCAGGCTGCTGTGAAGTGGGTCATGTGCTATGGGTCTGGGTGGAAGGGAAGGGAAACAGGCTAGCAAACTCTTAAAGGAAGTAGCCCTATCTCTGTGGCGAGGCGAGGGCTGGGTTATTTATCATTCTCAGAAGTGGAAACCTGCTGAGGTGTGGGCACACAGGGTCAAGGGCACGGTTGGCCCTGAGAAGGGCAAAGGGGAGGTCCCAGCTAGAGTTCGAGTGTGGTTTTCATTCACTGTCCACAGTGCCTGTGTGAAGACCAGCTGTACCCTCTGATTGGCTTTTTTGGCAAAGGCTATGGCAAGAACAGGGAGCCTGTGCGTGGCTACCTGCTGGCCTATGCCATTGCTGTGGCCTTCATCATCATTGGTAAGGGGCTCCTCCTCCTGCCCCCTGTGAAGGTCCTCGGACCCGCTCCCTTTACCCCCATGTCACTGGGCACTCAGTGAACAGCACTTACTTGGTGCTGGGGATGGGACCAACCAGGGCCAGGCACAAACTAAACACTGCTTTACTATCGAGCCACACCCCAGTCCCAGAACATGAACCTTTGCCTGGGTGAAGCCCAGCCTGGAAGGCCCTTGGAAGGCCACACAATCCTTTCCCCCTCCAGACAGGGTGGCGAGTCACGCCAGGTAGTGAGGGAACTTCTGTGTCTTTCCTGCTTTCTGCATTCCAGTGTCCTGACAGCTGGGACACCACCCCTCCGCCCCAAGGACACCGGTGATGGGCCAAGCTGACACAAATGGCTAGCTCAGTCACTATCTGTATACATGCATAAACTAGACAAAGCCAGCCTCTCACCCATGTAGCGGTTAGGTAGACTGGTCTCTGCTGGCTTTGACCGTTGATAAGTCCTTTCTCTGAGCCACCGTTTGCTCCGCTGTAGAGTAAGGGGCAGTGCATAGTTCGTAAGCCTCAGATGGGCAGAAAGAGAGCGTGTGGGAGGGCACAACCCCATACAGATGCACATACCCAAATATCTCCTAGTTAATGCAGCCGAGGATGCAGAATTCGAAAAAGAGAAGCGACTACCCTATAACGTGACAGTCCCTGCCCCACTCCCTCCCTTCCCCTCTTCCTCACCCCTCCCACCAACACCTTCCTGTTAGAGTTAGATCCCTGCTGCTCAGGTTGGTCCCATTAGTCACCCACCCATAAGACTTGCCCTAATAGTTTGGTCGCTATTGCCCAAAGGAAGATTCTAGATACTAGATCCTCCATCATATGAAGAAGTGGCTCACCTAGGAGACTGAGAAGTGAGTCGTCTGGCCTTCTCAAGATCCACCCCTGTCTCCTACTGCTCAGGCGCAGGCCCGATTCTTAGAGCTGTAGGCTTCTGGGTGGTACCTTTGGGCTGATGATTCTGACTTAGCCCAACTGAGGACTATGGCCCTAAATACTCAAGGGGACCTAATAAGATTATGTGAAGAAATACCTGTCCCCAAAGAGCTGCTTGTCTTTCTCTGGGCTCCCCAGAGAGACTCTAAGCTCAACATGCACACGATTATGTGAGTGTACTGGGGCCAGGGAGACAAGGGAGAGAAAGCCCACTGTGGACAGGACTGGGAAATGTTCTCAGGGGTCCTGGGTCACATTGACAAATGCATTCCTTACATTTATTTGAGATCAAAAAGTGTCATGGCCACTGTCCTTAGTCACCCAGTAGCCTGAAAAGGCCCATCCCCCTGTCTTCTACCTTCTAAATATTTTTATACATTTGTTATGGGGGAGCAGGAACACATGAGGGTCAGAGGACAGCCTGCAGGAGTCCCCTTCTTCCAGCATGGAAGGCCAGCAGGCTTGGTGGGCAGCATCGATGCTTGCTGAGTGATCTTGCCGGCTCTCTCCGTCTTCGTAAAAACTGACGCTAAGGTTTTCTAAGACACTGACCCTTGGAATTTCATGGGGCAAAGGACTCGCTTCCCAGATGAGAAGGTTGAGTTGACTGAGCATCCAGGCTTAGCTGTGCTAGGGACCATCTTGTGAGTGTGTGCCAGGCAGCTCCTGTGGTGGAGCCCCAACGTGTTGCCCCTCTCTCTCTGGGTCTTCGAAGCTGAACTTAACACCATCGCCCCCATCATTTCCAACTTCTTCCTCTGCTCCTACGCCCTCATCAATTTCAGCTGCTTCCATGCCTCCATCACCAACTCACCTGGTGAGCAGACTCTCTCCCAACCACAAAAAAGTGGGGAGGAACGGGGAGGGGTAGGGGGGAGACGGGGAGGCATGGTGGAGGTGGACAGCCTACATTTAAAACCACACGAAGGGAATCTTTGTACCCTAACAAAGCCAGCCATTCTTTACAGAGCATAGTGCATCCTTTACGGGGGATGGAGGTTGTTCTATAGTTCCACCCTTCACCAATTTCTCGGGTGTCAGAAGTCTTGATTGCTCAGAAAGGGATGAATTTCCTAGTCACGGAAGGTGTAGCTGTTTGTGCACAGATGACCGCTAGGGGGCGCTGTTTATACTGCAGCAATTTAATTGCATAGATTTTTGGAGTGGTGGTTCTGCTTCTTCGGCTGCTGCAAACCTTCTAGCAGATGGCAATAGAGAGCAGAGAAATACTTGAATCCCAGATCTTCAAAGGGCCTGTTATCCTGCCACTTTCCAGACAGAACACACTGTGCCTGGCACTCTTAGAGATGCACCATGGTACAGTGGTCACTAGAAGTGGCCCTAAAATAGCACAGAGCTAGGAAGAATCAAGTCCTCTTTTCATCCCTTTAATCTCCTGGGTTCCATAAGACCCTTGGGATCTGGTACTGTTGCTGATGTTGGGACTGTGTTTGACCAGGTCTGGATGTTTCCTTCCTGGTATAGCTTGTCACCATGGTGAAATAAATGCCCAACAGGCAAGATTGTGGTACTCCCTAGAGCCTTCCTACCCCACCCCGGGAGTTAAGGCTGGTGGGGCCCTAGAGGTAGTGGGTACAGGCCAGGACAGCAGCACCCGATTGTGGAAGCATGGAGATTGCTGTAGCTCTGGGAAGGAGAATGCTCCTGAGCATGCGCATGTGCACTGGCCTGGCCCCGCCCAGGATGGAGACCCTCCTTCCGATACTACAGCAAGTGGGCGGCGCTGTTTGGGGCAGTGATCTCGGTGGTCATCATGTTCCTGCTTACCTGGTGGGCTGCTCTCATTGCCATCGGAGTCGTCCTCTTCCTCCTGCTCTATGTGATCTACAAGAAGCCAGGTGTGTGGCCACTGACCCCTGAGGCCCCCAACTCCCTGCCTGGGTAGCCATGTAGCCTGGCAGGCCCCTCATCCCAGCTGGAGCCTGGCCTTGGCTTCACCCTCAAGTGGGACTCAGGCTGGCCTCTACCACAGCCTTCCTGAGCTCGGTGCTCAAAGGAAAATGCCCACTGAGAGCCAGATTTCTTCTGTCAGATTCCTAGAGGGGCTACTTGCTAATGTGTACATACAGGGCAGGGTGACCAAGAGTGACTGTGCAAAGGTGGGCACTGAGAAAAACTGTCTACCTGCATGAGGCAGGGTCCTGGATGGACTGCAGTCTGAGGGAGGTAACCGTAAACCTCTACATCTGAACATGGCCTTCTAGATGGTCACAGAGGTCTGCTTGTCTAATGGGAGTTCAACCCCTAGCTCCATGTCCTTGAATTAGGTGGCCATATATGTGGCACTTGGAGTCAGACTTGCACTCATTAGGAACAGAGATGCCACCTGTCCATCAATCCACGGCCTTGCTCCCAAGGTGCTCTGTGCCTAAGAGAGCAGGACAGTCCCTCCTCCCCCCCACCGCCACAGGACTGGTTGCTTCCTGCAGTTCTGAGTCTTGTTCTCGCCTCTCTACCCACAGAGGTGAACTGGGGTTCCTCAGTACAGGCTGGCTCCTACAATCTGGCCCTGAGCTACTCCGTGGGCCTCAACGAGGTGGAAGACCACATCAAGAACTACCGGTGAGCAGGGCTTTGGGGCCAGCTGGGAGCCTGGAGCCAGCCATGGTCCTTTGCCCTGGCAGGTCCAGGATGGTAGACCAGGATGGTAGCATCAAGGTGGAAGAGCCAGTGTAGGACTGGGGTCAGGCACGGCCTGATAGAGACAAAGCAAGGGAGAGGTCTTCATGTCTCAGTTTCCACAGTGGACGCCATGCTGTCAGGATCACATGGTCTGATTCCTATGACACAATCCTGGGTTGGTTACAGTGACAAGCCTGCCCTTCAAAATTAGTCCCTAATGGTAAGGGAAGTCACTCACCTTCCATCTTCTTCTCACCTGGCTGTAGTAGATTCAGTGAGATCTATGACCCACCTACTGTGACCACAGACACTCATGACAAACCTCTGAGGGTACTAACCTCAGACACAGAAAAGGACCAGTGAGGTTTGGAGCTGTTAACAACCCCTGTTTGCCCAGCTGGTAAATGAACCAATGAGTCTGGCTCTGATTGACAGGAATGCTTAACCTGTGCTGACTCCCAACATAAAGGTTCGGGCATCTGGGCAAGGTACAGTGAGTTTTTAAACAATGGCCTCCTTATGACTGATCGGTACTCTGCTTTTGCCACGCTGGGGTTGCCAGGGCAAAGGAAGTAGGTAGGCTGGTGTGTCTGATGGCCCAGGCAAGAAGGACAGGGATACTTATAATATCATGGCCTCAAAAAAAATCCTGAAAGATCCCTTGAATCACAGCCTCCCCAATGTGTCACAATATGTGTCCCAGTGCACACAAGTTTCACCCAGGACCACCAGGATTCGGGAGTCAGAGAGCATCTTCCTTTAGCATGAAGGACCTAAAGCATCTTTCCTGATGCCTCACGCTGTGTTCTTCCTTTCCCTAGCCCCCAGTGCCTGGTGCTTACAGGGCCCCCCAACTTCCGCCCAGCCCTTGTGGACTTTGTGAGCACATTTACCCAGAACCTAAGCCTAATGATTTGTGGTCATGTGCTCATTGTGAGTACTCCTGGGAGGCTGGGTGGGGAGTGGGGGGAGGGCACCTATACCCTAGGGTGTGTGGGTGGGGGGCGGGGCCTGGATGCAGCATCTACCCAGGGATAGGAGGGGCAGGGGAAGTGGACCTAGCAGAATCTGGCCAGGTCTTTCTTTTAAGACATGGTCTCATGAAGCCCAGGCTGGCTCAATTCACTCTGTAGCTGAGGTTGACCCTACATCTACCATCCAAGCGCTGCCTCTAGCTTTCATTCTCTTTCACTTTCCCTCGTCCGCTCTAACCAAGAGTACTACTCGGTGCTTCCGAGTCTCAGGGGAGCCTCTAGGACGGGACAAGGGCTGAGCAGGCTGGATGGTGAGGGAGGACAGCCATGATACCACCTGTCCCTCACCCACAGGGACCTGGCAAGCAGAGAGTGCCCGAGCTCCGGCTCATCGCCAGTGGACACACCAAGTGGCTGAACAAGAGGAAGATCAAGGCCTTCTACTCTGACGTCATCGCTGAGGACTTGCGCAGTGGCGTCCAGATTCTCATGCAGGTGTCCTGACCAGGCTTCTTAGAGGACTCAGTCAGCGAGGCAGCATGCACGGTAGACTGTGCTGGTCTCGCTGAAGCTTAGGTGGCTGCAGCGGGATCCCCACTTGCCTATGTCTCAAGCTGCGCTGGTTCAAGAGCGCCCAGGACTCCTGGGAACCTGTGGGGACTGTGTGGCTTTGCCCAGATCCTGTTTCTGCCTTATCTGAGTCTAAATTTAGTTTAGGTTTTAAAATTTTTTCTCTTTCAGTATCAGTATTGGGCCTAGGGCCTTGATGTCATTTTACTAAGCAAACAAACCAAAAAGTATCTGAGACTAAGTATCACTAAATTATCCCGGCTGGCCTTGAGCTCGCTCTGCAGCCCAGGTGTGCTGTGACTTGCAATCCTCCTGCCTCACCTTCCAGGTTAGATGGGAAGCCTTTCCCCCTCTTACTTTTTTCCAGATATAGTTTACACTTAGCAAGGTGGAAACCATGAAGTATCAAATGTTTGCATGTGCGGCCACCCCACAGTGGTGTATAACCACGGCTCACAGTGGTTGTAAACCATGGCTCACAGCGGTGTAAACCATGCGGCCATCCCACAGTGGTGATAACCATGGCTCAGACTGACATCTAGACTGTCCCGCTGGGCAGTGAGTTCACTGCTCCGTGTCGTCATGGAAGGCATCTGAGAATCCTTTCTAACGGCTTTAGCTGTTTCTCAACTTGGAAAAAAAAATGTTTGAGGTCGCTCCCAAGTTTCCCCAAAAACGTTTTAGAAGTAGGTAGAGGTAATGAGGCAGTGAAGTGTGTGCTTGGTGTCTGGTTGTTCTGTGGGTTCCTTTTTTCTTTTGTTTTGTTTGAGACAAGTAACTACCATGCAGAGCATGCTAGCTTTTGACTCATTGTGTTGCCAGGTGTACCCCAAATTCCTCCAACTCATGCAAAGGACCTCCTGTTTTAGCTTTGGGAGGTTGGGGGACTGATACTTGGGGATCAAGTACAGGGTCTTCTGTGTGCTAGGCAGGTGCTCTAGCACTGAGCAAAACCATTATGTGCCTCAGCTTCTTGGTGGCTATGACTAGAGGCAAGTGTACCATGTCCAGATAGATAGATAGATAGATAGATAGATAGATAGATAGAAGATAGATAGATGATAGATAGAGATTGATAATAGACAAAGATAGATGATAGAAGATAGATAGATGATAAATGGATGGATAGATGGATAGAAAGATAGATGATAAATCGATAGATAGATAGATAGATAGATAGATGATAGATAGAGATTGATAATAGACAAAGATAGATGATAAATGGATGGATAGATAGATAGATAGATAGATAGATAGATAGATAGATAGATAGATAGATAGAAGATAGATAGATGATGGATGGATGGATGGATGGATAGATAGATAGATAGATAGAAGATAGATAGATGATGGATGGATGGATGGATAGATAGATGATAAATGGATGGATGGATAGATAGATAGACCTATATAGATATAGAGAGATATGTGAATTTGTTTTGAATTGTATACTTTTAAATGATTTCTTTTGGAGACAAGGTCTTAACAGTATGGCCCTGGCTAACTGAAACCATCTATGTAGATCTTCAGGCTAATCTCTAATTCACAGAGATCTGACTCCTGTCTCTCCCTGGGCCGAATGGTCAATTTACTATATTGATTTCACTCCAAATATTTTAAAGAATCCTGACATAGAAGAGGGAGAAGGAGATGGAGAGGCAGGGGGAAACAGAGGGAGGAAGGGAAGGAGGGAAGGAGGGGGGTGTGAAAGGGAAGACCCTGACAGGATGTGGACGTCTGTAACCCCCACACTTTGGAAGCAGAGGCAGGAGGATCGACAAAAGAGGGAGGGAGGGAAGAAAATGGGAGAGACAGGGAGGAAGGGAGGATATTCAGACTAGGTGGCCCAAGGTTGCTGTAACTTGACACACAAACTCAAGTCTCATGCTTTCTGTATAGACAGAACCCTGAGCCCCTTGAAGCCTGGGTGGGAGGGGTGGCTGGGAGGAGCAAGAGCCCCTCCCTGGTCATTTGTCACAGGACAGAGCCCCTGTGATCCTAGGCCTCGGTGCTAGACCACCCTCTGACTCGACTCTTCTCCCCGACCCCGGTAGGCCTCAGGGCTTGGGAGAATGAAGCCGAACATTCTGGTGGTTGGATTCAAGAGGAACTGGCAGTCTGCCCACCCAGCCACAGTGGAGGACTACATTGGTGTCCTGCAGTGAGTGAGCGTGCAGGTGCAGCCTGTGAGCTGTCGGTTTGAGCCACCGGGGCTTCCTGGATAGCGGGAAACAGAGCAGAGGCTGGGTGTGCAGAGGGTGTCTCCCCTTGACCTTCATAGACCCTGAGGTCATCAGGGACTTGGCAGCAGAGAGGAAAGTGGGCTAGGTGTGAGACTCTGGGGAGCCGTGGGGATGGTGGCAAACTGGAGAAAGCACTGGCCAGTTGTGCTTCTGGGATGCAGGCTTGGGGTCGCAGGAACTTTCAGCTTTTCAGAGGAGCCGAGAAGGGTGGTTGTTAAGGGAAAATCCTTGAAGCTCACAGTTGCCAGGCACACAGATCTGAGGTGGGACAGGGAGCAGAGATGGGGAGCTAGGACTGAGGACAGTCCCAGAAGGCTTCAAGATTGACTCTTAGCCTCAGCACCTCCACTTCTTGCCCTTCCAGATGTAGGGGATGCCTGTCTGGATTGCTTTCCGCTGTTGTCCCATATCAAAATACAAGGCTGAGCTTTGGGGCCCTGCAGCCCACATCTGGGTCTGCTGTTAACCTGCTATATAACTCAGCTCTGACTATGGCTGACTCTACCACAATTATGTCATGGGGTAGAAAATCTGGCCCCCAGGCTCCCGGGAACTCTATTGTCTAAGGCAGTCTGAGAAGGAGTCTAATGAGGGGCAAGCATAGCCCAATGGGTCAAACGCTCAGGGAGGCCTTGGTATTATCAGTGAGTCAGTAAATATACTCTTGGGTCAGAAGTCTTCAAGACATCCTTTATAGTGACCTGTCATGTGAGAGTGGCCATTCCTATGTGCACACCTGTCCATCGGCTTATCGTCCCAGCCACATAGTCTTGGTCCCAGCTACTTCGTTCCTTACTGTCTGACTGTGATGAGGCTACCCCGATCCCAGGACATGTTTTCCTGTGTAAAGTGGAGTCACCAAGCCCCACTGTTGTGGGCAGAGAGGTTGACAAGATCAACTCATGAGTGTGACATGGAGCAGGACCCAATTTGGTTTCCCCAGGAGTGTCGTGGATGACACTCCAGTGCTGCCTGTCTACTGCACATATAGGGAAACTGAGGCTCACAGACCAAGGCTAGACGGGATCTCCTGGGAGCTAGGTCACAGGGCCAGCAGCTTGACCCTGCATCTTCTTTCTAGTGATGCCTTTGACTTCAACTACGGGGTTTGTGTCATGAGGATGCGCGAGGGGCTCAATGTCTCCGAGGCTCTGCAGACCCACAGTGAGTACCTGCTGCATCTGATGAGCCCTGTAAAAAACCAATACCTTTTCTAAGCAGTGGAAGAGAGGGAAGTGTTAGTCGAGTCACAGACTCTGAGGTAGCCAATTCTTAATGGTTCCTTGGTGTCCGTCAGTTTCCAAATGGAAGTGAGATCCAGAAAGGGCACGTGACTGACCAGGGCAAGGTCATACTTCCAGCTAGGGCCAGAAAGGAGACTAGAGTGCTCCAAGTCACTGCTGTGCTCTGATAACCAGGTGGACCTGATAGAGGAGAGGCATCTATAAACACCATCAAGAAAATACCTAAAGGCCATGGGCTCTGACCATTGGATCTCAGGTCTGTCCTTGGCACTCAAAACAGAAACATGTTTCGCGGCATTTGCACCTGACTGTGAAGATTCTGACTTAGTGATAGACGTGGGGGAGACAAAGGGTGGTCAGGACTGGCAGACATGCAGGCAGGATTCTGTTCCTTGCAGGCAGAGGTATTATCACCCGGGACCAAAGATATTCTTATGTCCACAGCATCTAGACAACAAATATTTTTGCAAGCTTTGTGGCAGTCATCGATCATACTCTAGGCAGGGAGCAAAAAGCTCCCTCACCCAGGGTGGCAAGCCTCCAGGGACAAAGCCGATGCTGGATGCTCAGCGTAATGGACACACAGGTCACCTCAGACATGAGATTATCCTGAGGAGACGGATGCTCAGAGGCCCCTTTGAGGACAAGGCCTGGCTGATGCCGAGGAGAACAGAGCTGGGGAAAGAATGGCTTAGGTGCACAGGCCCGATGCGCCCCCCATACACACTATGCAGTTAATCCCATGTTTGACCCCAGAGAGGGAGGCAAGGGAGCCTGTGGCCATCTGTGCCCAGCATGGGCCAGCCCCCCTTCCCCACCTGCTCAGATCGGGGTACTCTTATCCTATGGGAATGCTACTATCAGGTTATCCAGGAATTTGGCCAAGAGTAAATGGCTTTCTCTTGTGACAGTGGTGTCCTAATCACCAAGGCTGGGTGACTATAGGTTTTGGTTTCCTGTTGAAGATGACCAGCCCGTGGTACATTTAGTTCCACCCCTTGTAAGACTCCCTCTCAGTGTTCAAATGCAGAGAGGAGCAGCATGCAGTTGCCTTCCTTCAGGGGTGTGGGGGAAAGTGGCAGCTGGTAAGAGATGTCCTGCTACATCTGTGAGGGGAAGAAGAGGTACAGGAAGATGGATATGCTCTATCTGCATGGGGATGCTGCACAGGGATGTTGTATGGAGATGCTGTGCGGGGATGCTGTACAGGGATGCTGCACAGGGATGCTGCACAGGGATGCTATACAGGGATGCTGCACAGGGATGCTTCAGAGAGATGCTGTACAGGGATGCTGCATGGGGATAATACACAGGGATGCTGCACAGGGATGCTGCATAGGGATGCTGCACAGGGATGCTGCATAGGGATGCTGCACAGAGATGCTGCACAGGGATGCTGCACAGGGATGCTTCAGAGAGATGCTGTACAGGGATGCTGCATGGGGATGCTTTGATGGGACAGAGTTCTTCCAGCCAATCGTCCCCCAGTGCCCATCAGCATCCAGGGAGAGGGAGCTGGGGGCCAGGAAAAGGTTCAAATAGCACTATATGAA
Source organism: Mus musculus (assembly GCF_000001635.26). Taxonomy (NCBI): domain Eukaryota; kingdom Metazoa; phylum Chordata; class Mammalia; order Rodentia; family Muridae; genus Mus; species Mus musculus. Next base: position 94,351,538 of record NC_000074.6, read on the forward strand.
GTATGGGAAGGGACATTAGCTGTGTCTGGCCCAGCCTGCAGGATGCTTCTGGCCACTGCATGCTCACCTTGGTGACAACGGCTAGCCCACCTCTCTGGGAAAGCTGGCTATTTTCAGGTGGGTCCTGGCAGCAAATCTGCTGGCTCTGCTCTAACCTTCCCCTCCTGCAGCAACCCCAGAGGCATTGATACAAGAGGAGCAGGCTAGCACCATCTTCCAGTCGGAGCAAGGCAAGAAGACCATTGACATCTACTGGCTGTTCGATGATGGAGGTCTGGTCCCCTCTGACCCATCTGTGTCCCCTGGGAGTTTCTGTCCTCGGGGTCTCTGCATCTCCGGGCATGCTGTTCTGTCTTGTACTTACTGAGGCCTCTGGTGGGACCCAGAAGCCAGCAAAATGGACAGATGCCTTAGCCTGTCCTGGTTTTAAAACACAACACTCAGCTTCAATGGCTCTGCCTTGATAGAGTAAGAAAGAGACCACAGCCCTGCCCTAGTTGAACACATCGACTCTCTGTGTGTAGGTTCCCCATGAGCCTGTCCTCCTGTAGACCAAAGTGCTGAAAAAGAAAACCATGTCTGATTGGACATGCGTAAACTAAGTTTCCCGTCACCGTTTCCTCCACAATAAAACCCAAGAGCAATTTCCATGGTACCTGATCTGTGGCAGGAAGGACAGGAGAGGACCTAAGGGAGATTCAAGGCCAGGTGTAGGGTCCACACAGATCCTATACCATTCTCTAAAAGATATGTGGCACCTGAGGGCAGGTCCTGGAGCCCATCTCCCTGTGGATATCCAAGAGTAACTGTGTAGTTCATTAATGGTGCCTATGCATGCTGGGATATGTGAATCTGTGCCTGTCAGCAAGTGCTCTTATGGGTTCAACCTAGTGCAGTGTCTTTCTCTGCAAATCAAGAAACTGAAGCACAGGGAGGCATACACTGATCTCATGGTGGCTGAGCCTTGGCCTTATACGGAGAGACGACAGGGAGGGTGGCTCCTACTCTTTGGTCAGATGTTCAGTTTTCAAGAAATAAATGAAGGCCATCCTAATGTTTATCTGCTACCACCCCACCCTACCTTACGTGCCAAATACTCAGCGCCAGCTTGCTTGTTTAAAACCACATCATTGGCTGGACATGGTATCATATACCTACAATCCCATCACTTGGGAGATAGAGGCAGGAAGATCAAGAGTTCAAAGCCAACCTCAGCTACATACTAAAACCTTGTCTCAAAAAGGTCAAATAATGATAATTCTGAAAATTAAGAGCCAAACTCCCGCGTTAGCCAAATAAACCACAGCCTGCTGAGCACCATGGCCAGTGGGTTGGTTTAGTCTGGTGAGTTCCTCTGCAGGTGAGGAGCTAAGGTCCAGCAAGGGTTCCGCTGTGGCAGTCTGGGGTGGAAAGACACAGAGGGCTCTGTCCTGAGTCCTTTGCTCTTGGCTCCTGGGGATCGTCCCTGCTAGGTCTCACCCTCCTCATCCCCTATCTCCTGCACCGCAAGAAGAGATGGGGCAAATGCAAGATCCGAGTGTTTGTTGGGGGCCAGATCAACAGGATGGACGAAGAGAGAAAGGCGTAAGTGGGGACCACAAGGGCTGTGCCGATCCGCCATCTTGCCTCCCCGAGGCTGCTGGACTCCCTGTCCCTGTACCCTCCAGCTCTGCCCGTGGGTGGCCCTGAGGTCGTCCCAAAGCCCAGGCCAGCCTCTCTCCAGCTCACAGTAATGGTGCCTGGGGCTCACGCAGGAGCTCTCTCCATTTCGGAAGGGTTGGCTTCTGGGGCCCGCCTTAAGGAGACCCAGGCGTCCTGGTGTTTGCTCTGATAGGAACATGTGGTAAGTGCTGAAATCGCAAGACTCTTCATGGACAGACTCATGGAATGGCAGGACAGAGGTAAGTGAAGCAAGATTAGAATGCTTCCTGACAGTGTCCCCAGAGTAGGGATGCAGGCTCAGGGAAGACATGAGGTAGCCAGGAGACATACCAAATCTCATGGCGAGAAGTGACTTTTAATTCCCTCTCGGGTCTCTGGATGATTTGGCAGGAGATCTTGGTGTCAAGCTGGCCTATTCTTGAGCTCAGTTGAACTTCTAAGCAAACAGAGCAGGCCTGACTCATTGGCTTGGCAGGCAATGCCATCTGGCCAGAATTTGGTGACACTGTTATATTTATATGGGTTTTCATTGTATCTTCTTTCTGGCCATAAGTGCTGTTTTCTGCTTCAATTAGGAGATAAATTTTGCTTCTGAAATATATCTTACTAAGCCCCCTTTTAAAGACTATAACAAAACACCTGAGGCAGTCTGTCTCATAAAGAAAAGAGGTTTCATTTTGCTCACGGTTCCGGAGGCTCAGTCTAAGGGTTGTGTCTGGTGACATCCTTCTTGCGGTGATGGTGACGCAGGGTATCATATGACAAGATACTGGTGTGTGTGTGTGTGTGTGTGTGTGTGTGTGTGTGTGTGTTTGTGTGTGTGTGTTCTCCCCTCTTATCTTATGAAGCCTCTAAATTTCAGTTCAACCACAGGATGCAACCTCAGTGACCTGGCTTCAAATCCTAAACAGGTCTCAAAGTCCCTATCCATAAACACCAGAACAGGATTCTGTTTCCATGATCTCACTCCCACGCGCTGAGGATTAAATTTTAACCTGAGTTTCTTGGGGGTAAACTGTATGCAAATCACAGCACTAAGACAGAATGTGACTTGCCTTAAATAAACACAGAAGTACACAGAGGTGTGGCTGTAGAGGTGTCAAGTTGGCCTGAGTTGTAGGGGAGGAGTTGGGGCAACAGTGACTTTTCAGCCAAGGGAAGTAAGATTAAAGGTCGTGCATGATGAGACCTGCTCAGACGAATGGTGGCGGTTTGTCCGTGGAGAAGACTCTGGTGCAAGCTGTAGCAGGAGATCACGATAGGAGGTGGCCCCTGGCCTGTACCACTCTTCCTATACCAGGATTCCACCCCTGCTCTTTCTTCTAATCACCCTGTGGGTTCAAGGAGGCCCAGCATACTCTCCCTGCCTTCTCCCTCAGCCTGCTGCACTCCGTGAGAATTTTACCACCAAAAGGGCCTTCTTTGGCAAGGCCACTGACGGCATTGAGGACCCTAGCCACCTGACTTTCATGGGACTTTTAAAGAGTAAACAAACAGACCAGAAGGCTCTCCAGCAGTCTGTACTTCCTGTCCCAGCTCTGGGTGGCAGCTGGGTTTCGTGAGGTTTGCTTAGCTCAAGGTGGCCCCGTTGGGTAACAGCATGTCCTCACAGTGTTGATAAAAACCCTTCTGTCCCAACTGCCACTTTGTGGATCACATGATCTGCTGGCCCTATGACCCAAGGACTGCTTGGGCTCCTGGCAGATACCTGGATGAAGGTGCCACAGCTCTGCTTTTAAAATCCTGCTTCTGGGAATGGAACACTGGTTATGTGTGCCGAATGTGCATGAAGCCCTGGGTGTAACACACAGCGCTGCATGCACAGAGCATAGCAGTAAGCATTGGGGAGGGGGATACAGAAGACGCAGAAACTCAAGGTCAGTGGTGGCATTGCACACCTTTAGTCCTAGCACTCGGGAGGCAGAAGCAGGTGGATCTCTGCGAGTTCAAACCAGCCTGGTCTACAGAGTTAACTAGCTCCAGGACAGCCAGGGCTACACAAAGAAACCCTATGTCAAAACAAAACAAAAAACCAAAACAACAACAAACCAATCCAAAACCAACCAACTAGCCAACAATAACAAAGGCATAGCAGGCTTAGGGTGGGGGTGCCGGAGAGGTGCTTCCCCAGTTTATTACACCAGCTGCTCTTAAACAGCATCCAAGTTGGAGTCCCAATAGCTAGCACTGTTAGAACTTTAGCTTCAAGGGATCTGGCATCTTCTGGCCTCCTCAGACACCCTTACACACATGGGACACACAGAGAAAGATACACACATACATGTACATAAAAAAAAAATCTCAAAAAAAAAATTAAGTCCCATCCCTAAGTTCAAGAGCCAGCAGGAGCTGTCTGTAGAGGCCTGGGCCTTTAGGCTCCCCTTCCCAGCATGCTCCATGTTACCCTAGCTGCTTCTTCCCTACCCTCACTGGCTTCCTCCTCCAATGGGTCGGTCTGGTGCGCACATCACATCCTGGAGGTATCACCCAGACCATGCTTTGCTAGGATTTCTGGCTCAGCACTGGGCTGGAGTTCCACCGGTGCATTCTGCAAACATCTTGGGTGATTCCAATGTGGACATTGCCTTACCCTGAGGGCCTAGAGCAGCTTTCTCCAGCATGTACTAGCCCGCCAGATGGCTGCTTCCTCTGTGAAGTCTTCCGTGACTGTGCCCTCCAACAGTGGGCTTCTCCATCAGATGCTGAGTCTGTGCCGTCTAACGGGCGCAGCTCCTGGGTTTCTCCTCAGCTCGTGTGTGGTGTTGTCTCTGTCTTTACCACCTCTCTTCAGTCTCTCCCTTTGTCTTCTCATCCTTTTGACCTTCACTTCTCAAAGTGTGGTTCCCAAGCCTAGCAACATCCCAGTTCCATCCTGGCCTGCTGACACTGGTTCAGAGTCAGCCAGCAGATACTTGGGAGATTCTGGGCAAATATTTTTTCCATGTCGCTTGCTACTCTCTCACCTACTCCACCCATATTTTCTCAGCGTCTAGCCACCTTGCCCCCTCTGTCAGCCCCTTCTGTTCTGATCATTGCTACTCACTCAGCAGGTGCTTAATGACTATCAGAACGAGTGGATACTTCAAAAATAATTTCTGCATCTGTCTTTCAGGATCATCTCTCTGTTGAGCAAGTTCAGACTGGGATTCCATGAAGTTCACGTCCTTCCCGACATCAACCAGAAGCCCCAGGCCGAGCAGTGAGTTGTGTGTTGGCCCTGTAGATCCCTCTGCTTGCTATTGCTTTTTTTTTCCAGTTCCATTGGCTCCTGTGTTGCTTTTCACGTGGGCCTCAGGACCTTTGCACATACAGCTGTTTCTCCACCCATCACCTTCTGCCTTGTGCACACAACTGGCTTCAGAAGGACACACTTCCTTCAGCTAGCAGAGTGGCCTCTCCCACCTATTCCCTGTTACAGGATTCAGGGTGGGGGTATCTTCCTAAAACACCTGCCTCTGTGTTTGCTTGCTTGCTCTCACCAGGCTAATAAGAAGTTCAGTGAGAATGGGGTCCAGTCTGTCTTGCTGATATAGGGGCAGCAGCACTTGATGCTACTGGCTGAGTGGGGTGGGGAGGGTCGGGTCCAGGTCAGTGGACAGCTCATGGACTTTTGCTGAATGCCAGACCTAAGTGTTAAGGGCTGATGCCACCCGTGAGCCCTTCAGTGCAGACGGCAAAGCTGGATGGGTTCAGTGAGAGGAGTATGTCCTGTGTGTGGGGACCCTAGGTATCCCTTGGGATTCCTCCATGTCCCTGGCTCCCCTGGAAACAGGGCCCTGCCACCTAACCTCACTGAGATTTTCTTTCCAGCACCAAGCGGTTTGAGGACATGATTGCACCCTTCCGCCTCAATGATGGCTTCAAGGACGAGGCCACCGTCACTGAGATGAGGAGGGACTGTCCCTGGAAGATCTCAGATGAAGAGATTAACAAGAACAGAATTAAGGTTCAAGAGAGGGAAGGGGCTTGCCAGGGTCTGGGGTTCCAGCATGTCTCCCCATCCCTGGGCTTCTGGAATCCCTACTTGACTCCACCCTATTCACCCTTAGCAATGTCTGAGATGTTCTTGGGCCACATGAGAGGGCAGAGTCTCATGCTGTCCCCGGTGGGGAGACTGACCCTCCTATAATGTAAGTGGTTCTGGCCATTGGTGGTGATCTTCCAGAGCTGTGTGTACGGCAGGCACGAGGCTCTTTTGACATTGCAGTGATATTTTTAGTTGGAGTAGATAAAGAGTCAGTGTCAGCCAAACACTCTGGGGCAGGTCTCAGTTCTCCTCTCAGTGGTCCTGAGCTAGGGGCCACTTGCCACCCTCCTCCAGCAGGGACATCTGTCAACTGTCTAGAGATATTTTTGGAGGTCACATCAAGGGATGTACGCTACAGCTGTTATGTATTACAGAGACCGTGGGCGCTGCTAAATGTCCTACAAGACACAGGGCAGCCCTCACAGCAAAGAATTGGGCATCCAAGATGTCCACGGTGAGACAGTGAGAGTCCCAGACTGGGTTAACCCTCTTTCCTCGGATTCCTTTCTCAACAGAAAGTATCTATCCACTCTCAGGTCTGGGGAGTTCACCTCATTTCTGAGGGGCACGGGGCAGCCTTAAGGTGTGTCTCCCAGCCAGCACCAAGCACCCTGGGATCTGGAATGTTTTCCCAGCCTGGCACCAGCTGGCTCTGTAGAAACTCCTAAATAAGCAGGGTATCTAAAGACAGCCCAAGTTCTGCCCCTGAGGAAGCTGAGTCCCCCAGTCTTTTATACAGAGGATCTTCCATGAGCCAGGCCCGTTGCCTGGCACTGAGCTGTGAGTTAGCTCATTTGAATTCTTCCACATCCCCTGGGGAGGACATTATTGTACCCATTTTGCAGAGGTACACACTGAAGCTCAGGGAGGTACTGTACCTTGCCCAGGCTCTCTGCCATGAAGCTCTGGGGCTGAAGTTTCAACCCAGCAAAGAACTTTTTCTCTCCATTATCACACTGGTCATGTCAATAAAGTCAAGCAAGGAAAAAACAAAAACAAACACAAAATTAAAACAAAAAACAACAAAAAATAAACCCAACACAAAAACAAAAAACAACAAAAGGAAAGTACATTTGGTGCTTAATTCCCATGTGAGTTCCTTTATTCCTGGGGGTGGGGAGTCAGGAATTGTTTAGGGGAGTAATTCTGTATCCAGTTAAACTGGGGGTGGGGTGGGGTTGGGGTGCTGTTAAGAAAGTAGAGCTGACCTTGGCTTTCCCTGGCCCCAGTCCCTTCGGCAGGTGAGACTGAGTGAGATACTGCTGGATTACTCTCGGGATGCTGCTCTGATCATCCTGTAAGTCACGGGTGGCGGGAGGAGGGGCCTGTTGGGATGATGGTAGCTGCTCAAAGGGGCCCAGGATGCTGCAGACTCAACCTGGTGGCTTCTCAAAGACCAAGGCCAGTCCAATGCAGTCCAGTGTCTGCCTCACGGCCCTGGCCTGAGTGTGTGTCCCAGACATTGTTGATCTTCCTTCCTTGTTTACTTCTTTTCCTGCCAAACAGGCTTGGCAGAGAGAGGCAGCTTGTCTCAGAAGCCAGTGTGTCTCCTAGCTTGGAAATTGCCCAACTCTCATTGGCGATTTGCCATCCCCTGATGATTTGAGTGCTGAACCTGGACAAGAGGAATGGAGGCTGCTCCGGCCACACTGTTCCTCTGGAATGACATCCAGTCCACGATGCCCTCCAGGGTTGACCAGGGCGGGTCAAGAGGACAGGAACAGTGGCAAGGAGGGTTCTCTATGTGGTTTTAATCTCTCTGGGGCCAGAAACAAGAACATGGATAGCCAAGACCTCCACATTTGTAGCTTAGGGTAACATGCAGGTTTGGTTAAGACATTTCTCATGCTTGCCTGTGGGGCGAAAGGTGGTGGTGGTGGGGCAAGCACTCTGCTTGGGCAGGACATCACACTTGTAGGGCTTCTATCACATGAGAACTTAAGCTCCTAGCCTAACATCTGGAGCTTGCTATGGACCCCTAGATGGGACTCAGACCAGCGACCCTTCCACCTCTGCCTCTCTGGCAGTCAGCAACAACGAACATGTCAGGAAATGGGCTTCTTTTCAAGGCATGTTCTGATAATAGACCTTAGGGGTTCTTTTTTCTTAAAATCCTGAGGTAGTGGCAAGGAGGAGGGCCAGAGGCAGGCTTACTTGATGGTAAGATGGTCATGGACAGATGAAGCATCTATGTAGTTTTAGCATCCTCCTTTTTCGTGTACATGAATCTAAACTGTGGTAGAAAATATTTAATCCCAATCAGGGGCTTCTACCCTGCCTTGATTATTCAATTCCCAGATAAAAGACATGTGCTGCCTTTAATTTATAACAAGCCTTTCTCAGCACTAAAGCTGGGCAGATATCTACCCTCTATGTTATTAGAATCTACTTTCCTATTGATAACCCTGAGTTACCACTTACTATGTTCCATCTGGGCTGCTCTTCACTCCAGTTGGCCAGCCCTCATGGTCATGATTTAAAGATTCTTACCCCATGGCGTCTTCTCTTTCCCCAACTTCCTCTCTCTCCTCATGGTCTCCCCCACCCCAAACCCAGAAACCCTAAACCCTGCCTATGTCTCTTCTGCCCAGCTATTGGCTGTCAGCATCTTTATTCAGCAATCAGGGATAACTTGGGGGTAAGCAGGCAAGGTCACATAGAGGCACCTGGGTCTATAAGCAGTCTCTGGAAGCAACCAGTATTTGGCATAGAAAAAAAAAAATCTCAACACTAAACATTCTGGCAGACCTACAAAGTGTTATCTGCTCTAGAAAGCAAGTCTATATCTGCTGATACAAGCAATACAGTAGGGTTTCTATTGCTATAGTAAGCACTATGACCAAAAGCAAGTTAGAGAGGAAAAAGTTGATTTCAGCTTAAAGGCTGTTGTCTGTCATCCAGGGATGTCAGGAAAGGAGCTCAAAGCAGAAATCTGGAGGCAGGAGCTGATGCAGAGGCCATGGAGGAATGTTTTTTACTGGCCTGCTCTTCATGGCTTCCTCACTCTGCTTTCTAATAGCACTCAGGACTATTGGCTCAGGGATGGATGGCATTGCCCACATAGCCTTGGCCCTCCCACATCAATTAGTAATCAAGGAAATGCTCCACACACTTGCCCACAGGCCAGTCTGATGAGGACATATCTCAATTGTGGTCATCTCAAAAACTGACTTTATAGCCGGGCAACGAGGCATACCTTTAATCTCAGCACTTGGGAGGCAGAGCCAGACAAATATCTGAGTTCAAGGCCAGCCTGGTCTACAGAGTGAGTTCTAGGACAGTTAGGACTAGAGACCCTGCCTTGAAAAACAAAAAACAAACAAACAAAAACTGACTCTACCTTGTGTCCGGTTGATCAAAAACTAACCAGGACAAGCAGTAAATGTGTGGCAAAGGCTGTTTTTGTTTGTTTGTTTGTTTGTTTGTTAGTTAGTTAGTTAGTTAGCTAGTTAGTTTTTCTATAGAGAGGTCTCAAACTTAGCACCATACTGGGTTTAGAGTGCACAAGATTCTAGAATAGTACCATTCCCAGACTGGTTGCCTCCTAGTCTCCATAGGCCATACCGGACATTAAATTCACAAGAAAAGATTGCTATCAAGGAGCTCCTTGAGGGTGACAGGAAGACATGGGGTCTCCATCTCACACAGTCAGGAGTCTCCCCTTTCCATGGGGAGGGGGACCAGCGTTGTTTCTGTCAGACAGTGTAAGTGTCACTTTGAGAAGATCAGCATGACCAACGGGTAAAGAGCAAATGCAGCAGATGAACAGGAGAGTGACAGATGAGGTCTGAAGCCCGTGATAAGCATGCCATCAGAGCCCTGATGCCAGCGGGGTCAGGCCCTTCAGCTTTGTCTGCAGGCTCATGGGGTTCATATGGCACCAGCCGGTCACTCTGTGTGGAAGGCTATGGTGATTTATTTCTACCAACAGTGTTTGGTCAGCACCAAAGGTTAGAGTTATGAGGAACCTGCTGGGGTATGTTCCAGGACAGACTGTAGGGATGGTGTGCGCATGTGTGTTTGTGTGTGTGTGTGTGTGTGTGTGTGTGGTGTCTTCTTGGACAGTACTCGGTCAACCAAGGTTCAGAAATCATGTCTTAGTCCACTCAGAACTATAACAAAATACTATACACTGGGTCTTTATAAAACAGGAGCTTGCTTCTCATGGTTCTGGAGGACTCAAGGTCTAATATCAAAATGTCAGCAAATATGGTATCTGGTAGAGCCAGCCTTCTGGTCATAGATGAGAGTCACATGTCACTAGGAGACCCCTTGTCATTGTGTCCTCACATGGCAGGAACTCTCCAGAGACATTTTGTACAGAGGATGCTAAGCTCTTGACCTTATCACCTCCCAAAGTCTCCAGCTCCTAAACCCGTCACCCCCTAATCCAGAAGGAAACATTTCAACAGGCTGAATTTTAGCTGACCACACCAGGCTGCTTACTGGCTTTGTTCTTGTGAGTCACTTCACATGTGCCCAAGGACAGAAAGACATACAGGACCCTTAGTGAGTTGTGGTGTCCTCGGTAACGTGGTGATCAGGATCTCAGACCAATTAGCGTCAAAGCACAGAGATCTGAGCTGAAGCAGTTACCAGTCCTTCCTTGGGCCACCCCAGAGGACACTGAAACCTACATGCTTCTCAAGGGCTGGGGCTTCCTGTACTCAGCTCTTGGCAGCCAAAGGGTGGTGTCACACACAGGGAGTTGAATTCTGCCTTAGAATGTCCTCCAGTGTGGCTTACGGCATTGAAAAAGTCAAGACTGTGACACCAAGGCGTTAAGCCAGATGTGGACCCTCTGAGGTAGGACCCTTCTGTGGCTCCATGACACCCATTGTTGGGCACCTCCCAGGGCCTGCAGAAGGTCAGGTTTTCCTACTGAGAACGTGCTGAGGGAAGGGGGTTTGTTCCATCAACATTCTCTCAAGAGAATGTTCCCAAAACTAGGTTGGGCCCAGGGTGTGGCCTGAGTCAAGACAGTGGAGGTGGCGCCAAGACATCTAACCCTCTGGGGACTCTGAGGTGTGAACTGTCCAGGGTGCATGGGTGGGACAAGCTGCAGCTTCCATAGTGAAGTCTCTCTTCAAAGAAACACACCTGCAATTATGACCTGCTGTTAACTCACTGTGTAGCCTTGCTAAGGAACACCACGTCTCTCTTAGCCTTGATTTCCCTAATGAGCACTGAAGCAGGTTCAAGGTTCTCCTTCATCACACTGCGATCCCAAGTTCACTTGCTATAAAATGAATCCATCTCTGGACGGGTGAGGGGGTGGGGTGGGGGTGGGGGCATGATGAGATTTTACCTGAGTAGCGTCTCCCGCCCCACTTTCTCCTCTTCCCCAAAACTTCGGGAAACGTCAAAAGCTCACCAACTAGTCTTGCGAGATTAGCTGAGAGTAACAGTGGTGTGTCTGGTCACCCTGGAGGTGACACCTACACACACCCCCACCCTAGCCAGATGTCACCCAACAGGGCCCCTAGCTCTTGGAACAACTCTCCAGAGCAGCTGTGAGTGTGTCCCAACCCTCCAAGTTGGAGACCAGCCCAGATCTCTCAGGATGCAGTCAAGGTCAGCCTCATTAGACTTGGGAACCCTGAACATGCAAATTCTAGTCTCTTTTAGAAGAAGGCTGGGAGGGGCTCAAGACCCCTGTTCCCAGACATTCTAAGGACAACAAACAAGGAACAATCCTCAGTGGAACCAGGTGAAACGGGTGTCTAATCTAGCTCCAGCTTGGGGCAGAACCTGGCTCTGTCAGTCTCCTACTCCGTGGCTTATCTGATGACCCACCCCTACACCTCCACCCATGTGTGAGCGCAGCTACACCTGCACAGGTGTTGAGCTGGCGCTGCACAGTAACTATCCCAACCCCACAGCCTCTGAGCAGGACCTCCTTTTTCTCAGTAACGACCCTCTACATTGCCAAAGAGTAATTCATGAAGGCATCCTTACCACCCGTGCCTGAGCTGAGGAAGATGCTGTAAGCAGGGGCCTGCTTTAAGGATCATAACTAAACTGTGTTCCTTGAGACAGGGACACTGCCACAGGAGTTGTGTCCTCTACTCAGGGCCTTCCAGATGGGGAGTGGACTGGCACTCAGCCTGGGTTGGTTCCGTTCAGGGACTTAACTTCTGGATCTAGCATTCACCCAACACTGCCTTGCACTTTTGAACAGAACTTGTATTGTTCCCAGCTTTGTTCTAAAGATCAGTGGTTTAGGGTGAGCACATCCTGTTGGCAAGAGCAAGCATGTTATTGGCTAAAGCTAGAGCCAGTTAAAGGCGCTGTCCCACGGGACAGGGCCACAGGCTCCGCCCAGGGAGGGAACTTCAGGCTGAAGCTTGCTGCAGGAACTGTGGGTTTTTTTGTGGCTCTGAGCAGGCAGGCACCTGTGCCCTGTGCCCTTTAAAGTTGGTGAACTCAGTTCCCAAAAATGTTGTAGCATTTTCCCAGACTGCAGAGTCCTCAGCTTCAGGAGCGCCTGCAAAATCTAAGCTTGGCCTTTCTCCTCTCCTATGCCGTTCCCATGGAAGATCACTAACCACTTTCGGGTGAAGACAACAGTTGCTTAGTGACATAGGCATCCTTGTTCCCACCCATCCTTCCTGATCCTTGGGACCTTACGTTCTAAAAATAGGGCAATGGTTGTCCGGCTGATGTTCTGACCCTGTGTTTTAGTTAGTGATCACAGGCCTGGTGAGGTTGTAGCAAGCAGATGCATCAGGTAGAAAGATCTAGGAACCTGATTCAGGACACATCTCCACCACCTGCATGCTGTGTGCATCCTCAGACAGCCAACAAGGGCAGTGACTCTGTGACTGCTCTATTTAAAGAACTCTGAGGCTCAGTGCCACTCAGGCACTTTGCCAAAGTCACCAAGTTGAGGACATTGCAATGCCAGCACTCAGGCGATGACTGTGGGGTCAGATTCTGAACTCTGAACCCTAGTTCAAATCTGCCTGGCTGGCTGCTCCAGCTGGCCAAGTTCAGCTGGCCAGAGTTCAGCTGGGGCACTGTCCACTGCTGGCCTTAATTAGAGCTCAGATGGAGGGATTGTCAAGGGTACAATCCGGTACACTGTTGTGTAAGCACTAATATCCCAAACTCATGCACCATAGCTGGTTCTGTGAGGTACCATATTTCCCAGAAGCTGAACCCATGGAACCATGATCCTAATGTAACTTTAGAATTCTTCGGGTTTTTGTTGTTGTTGTTTCAAGACAGAGTTTCTCTGTGTAGCCCTGGCTGTCCTGGAACTCACTCTGTAGACCAGGTTGGCCTCGAACTCAGAAATCTGCCTGCCTCTGCCTCTCAAGTGCTGGGATTAAAGGTGTACGCCACTACTGTCCGGCTAGAATTCTTAAGATGGTAGAAAAGTCACTTTCTTATCTGCACAGCCAAACATGACTGAACAGCATTCTAGGATATCCTGTTACTTGCATCGTGTTTTACAGCTAGGACAAAAGGCCCCTGAGAAACCATGCTGGAATCGTCCCTGACATCCTTCATGGGGCGGGGGTGGTGGCGGTGGTGGTGATGGTGGCGGTGGTGGGCAGGACAAGGGCATGCAGCCATCTCACAGGAGCATATCACTCTGTGACCTGGTGGGGTGACCTCACCCACTCAGCAAACTTCCTTTGAGCCTGTCTGTCTCAGTGTATTTATGCACAGAGGGAAGTTCCAGACAAAACTCAGCCTGCAGGTGGATGAACACATATTCCAATGGGGGAGAGAGACAACACATAAACACAACTAAAGACACCTATAAGATTGTGGAGGGCTATGAGAACGGTCAACTGGGGATTGGATGGCAAACTGTGGCCAATCAGAGGAGCTGTCCTCAAGCAGCTTAATGCCCTCAAACCTGGATGATTCAAAGAAGCCACCCAGAGCTGGGCATGGTGGTTTACCAAGTCCAAAGGTCTCAAGACAGGAGCAACTTACCACCATGGCTACTCAAGAATTACATGATTAGGGCTGAGTGAGGTTGGAAGGTGTCTTAGTTAGGGTTTCATCGCTATGAAGAGACTGTGACCAAGGCAACTCTTATAAAAGAAAACATTTAACTGGGGCTGACCTACAGTTTCAGAGATTTTAGTCCATTATCATCATGGTGGGAAGCATGGCAGCGTGCAGGCAGGCATGGTGCTGGAGAAGGAGCCAAGAGTTCTACATCTTGATCTGAAGGCAGCAGGAGACTGTGTCACTGGGCAGAGCTTGAGCGTAGACCTCAAAGCCCCGCCTCCACGGTGTCACACTTCCTCCAACAAGGCCACAGTGTCACTCACTGTGGGCCAAGCATTCAAACATGTGAGTCTATCAGGGACAAACTTATGCAAACCACCACAGCAGGGTTGCAGGGGACTGGGCCATAAGGAAATGTGCAGGCCATAGGTCTGCTTAGAAATACTTTGTGGCTGAAGATATTCTTTGAGGAACTGTGAAAGACAGCAGGGAGGTCTTACGGTGAGTGGGAAGGAGTGATGAGTAGGCAGGAAGCCGAAGGACTGTTCAGAAGGCAAGCCCTGTGCTGGGCTGTGTGGGAAAGCCCTGGGTAATTCCCCTCCTGATGCTCTTCCTCCTACAGTACCCTGCCCATTGGAAGGAAGGGGAAGTGCCCCAGTTCGCTGTACATGGCCTGGCTGGAGACCCTGTCCCAGGACCTCAGACCTCCCGTCCTCCTCATCCGAGGCAACCAGGAGAATGTGCTCACCTTTTACTGCCAGTGATGCCTGGGGTGACGGGAACCGCCACCCAGAACCCCAAAGCTGAGGGCTTGGGATAGAGTCAGAACGCACCCTCTCCAGCTGGAGAAGAGGCTTCAAGTTCTACTGTATCATCCCATCCATCAGCGCCTATGCAGAAGATGGGGTTTCCCGGCTGACTGAACCCCCATCAGACACACTTTCTGGACCTTGAAGTTGCATGGAAAAGTCTCTGGAAGAGTCTATCTCTTTTTAAAAAAGCTTTTATTTGTCTTGATGACCAAAGTATTAGTCATTGATTCAGTCTTTGATTTGTATACAAATTGAGTCCCAGCACTGGGTATGCAACTTGGCAGTTTCTCTCAGGACCATCCCTATAACCACCCCCAAAGCTGTCTTATCCCCCCACCATCCCTATAACCACCCCCAAAGCTGTCTTATCCCCCCCCCCCAGACGGAGATCAGGAGCCCATCCTGAGGACCCATGCAGAGTTCTGATGACCACAGTGTCCTCTGAGCTGCACAGTAACACACATTTTTTCATCCCCAACTCCTGTGGCTTTTCAGTGATGGCTCCTGGGTGTTCTTGTTATTTAGACCAGGGGTCCTCTGGGTTCTTTGATTACAAATTCTATAGTTTCCCCCAGAGATTCAGGACACACAGAACAACGCAGGGAAGCATCACAAAATGGTACTTACTCTAGAGTGTGCCCTCCAGTATTTTCTGTTCTGCTTCTCCCTCTCCCTCCCTTCTTTTCCCTCTTCTTCGCTCCTTCCTTCCTTCCTTCCTTCCTTCCTTCCTTCCTTCCTTCCTTCCTTCCTTCCTTCCTTCCCTCCTTCCCTTCCCTTCCCTTCCCTTCCCTTCCCTTCCCTTCCCTTCCCTTCCCTTCCCTTCCCTCCCTCCCTCCCTCCCTCCCTCCCTCTTTCGTTCTTTCTGACAGAGTATTGTATAGCCTAGGCTGGCCTTGAACTTGCTCTGTAGCCAAAAATAGCTTCAAACTTCTGACCTCCCTGACTCTACTACAAAGTACTGGGATTCCGGGCAATGCCAGTAGGCATGTTTTACGTGGTGCTAGAGAATCAAACCTATGGGTTTATGGGTACCAACAAGCACTCTGCCAACTATGCTACCCCTGCCCAGTCTCTATTCTTCTACTTTTTAAGTTGATTGCAACCTACTAAGTGATTTTTCAGACCCACTCATGTGCAGTGATCCATGATCCATGCTTTGGAAAACAGGTTTAATTTCTGCAGGTTGTGCATTGGTCTGTGGCTGGTTAGTTTCTTTGTTGTTCAGGAATTTTGTTTTGTCAACTTGACAGGAGCTAGGGCCATCTAAGCAGAAGGCACCTCAATTGACAAAATGCCCCCCTCTGATTGGTCTATAACGATTGATGGGGTAGAGGCTAGCCCTCTTTGTTGCAGCACCAGCATGAGCAGGTGGTCCTGGGGTGTATAAGAAAGCAGGCTGAGCAAGCCATGGGAGCAAGCCAGTAAGAAATGTACCTCCATGGCTTCTGCTTCGGTTCCTGCCCGGAGTTCCTTCCCTGACTTCTCTTCATTATGAACTGTAAGCTATAAGATAAAATAAACCCTTTTCTCCCCAAGTGGCTTCTGGTCCTGATGTTTATCACAGCAATAGAAACCCTGCCTAAGCCTGGGAACTGCGGGGCGTCACTGCCTTATTCCCACCTGTCACTCAGGAAAGCAAAGGAAACCAGCAAAGCTAGAGAGAGAGTGGGCCCCGATGGGACAAGAAGATGCAAGATTTGTGAAACCTGTGGACAGGGTGCTACACTGTGGGTCTGGAGGAATGGAGAGCACAGATTTTAAAAGCAGAGAGGGTAATGAAGATGGCAAGATGGGCAAAGGAAGGAAGGAGGAAACAGATTCTACACAGCCCAGAACTGGAAGGATCCTTCAACCCAGATGAAAGAAAGCAGGTTAGCAGATGGCCAAGTGCATCAGGGTGAGGTAAGGTGCTGGAGGGAGCTGGGCAGATGGATAGGACTTACACCTCGCTTAGGGAGTGTGCCAGAGGTGCTGCAGGTTGGATCTCCAAGTAAGGTGGCAGCTGTGGTATAAGAGTGGGACAAACCGAATCATGCATCAAGAGTAGGGCATACAGGAATGTGTATTTGAGACACCAAATACAGAACACAATGGGCTTTGCTGTCTTGATGGACAGAGGCAGAAAGTCTAGTTGTTTGGTGATGTGGCTGGACCTGAGCCTCTAATGCTGAGGAAGACAGCAGGGTAGGGCATCCTTGGGCTTTGCCACTCCCCTCTAAGGCCACCCAAGGTCATCTGGTCATAAAAGCTATGCCCTTCTTGATGTCTTCTCACCCAAACACCAGGGCTTCAAGCCTGGAGGCTCTCACCAAATCCCCTCTGCTCTCAGGATATATCAGGGCTTGCTGCACAAGACAGGAGTCTGGCAGAGCTTAGCAGGGCTCTGTGTTCTGCTGTCTCAGGACCCTGCACCCAATTCCCAGCCCTACAGAAAGTCCAGCCTCCTCCAGGCAGTGTTGACTTTTGTGGACGTACATGATAACAATTTCCTGGCAAATAGTATCTTCCTTCAAACACCAAAGAGTCCTTGGCTTGAGATTACAGAATGTTTTGATTTAGTGTATTTAAAAAATATATTTTAAATGTTAAATATGTTTGTGCTGGCTAGTTTTATGTCAACTTGACACAAGCTAGAATCATCTGAAAGGAGGGAACCTCTATTGAGAAAAATGCTATCATAAGATCCAGCTGTAGGTCATTTTCTTAATAACGATGGGGGAGGGCCCAGCCCATTTTGGGTGGTGACTGACATCCCTGGGCTGGTGGTCCTAGCTCTATAAGAAAGCAGGCTGAGCAAGCCAGTAAGCAGCACCCCTCCATGGCCTCTGCATCAGCTCCTGCCTCCTGGTTCCTGCCCTGTGTGAGTTCCTGTCCTGACTTCCCTCAATGATAGACTACAAAATGGAAGTGGAAGCCAAAAAAAAAAAAAAAAATCTTTTCCTCCCCAATTTGCTTTTGGTCATGGTGTTTATATCACAGCCATATAAACCCCTACTAAGACAATGTTCGACAATAATAAAAGTTCTATTTTTTAAAAGAAAAAACATTAAAAATGATGATTGATTGGGAGGGTTTACTGAACAGGCTGGGCTGGGCTTAGGACTTTGGATTCTCCAGTCATACCTTCCGTTTTTTTCTTTCTTTCTTTCTTTCTTTCTTTCTTTCTTTCTTTCTTTCTTTCTTTCTTTCTTTCTTTCTTTCTCTCTTTCTCTCTCTCTCTCTCTCTCTCTCTCTCTCTCTTTCTTTCTTTCTTTCTTTCTTTCTTTCTTTCTTTTTGGTTTTTCGAGACAGGGTTTCTCTGTAGCCCTGGCTGTCCTAGAACTCACTTTGTAGACCAGGCTAGCCTCGAACTCAGAAATCCACCTGCCTCTGCCTCCCAAGTTTTGGGATTACAGGTGTGGGCCACCTTCTTTCTCTCACTCCAAAAAAGCTTTGGGTTAACATCAAGTCCCCAAAGCAGGAAAAATAACTTATTTGTTTAGGAACTTGCCATTTTTCAACTATGAGAAGTGATTTGGGAAAAAAAAAAGAGCTGTTGTTTTGTTGTTTTGCTTTTTTGGTTTTGTTGTTTTGTGTTGTTTTCTTCTCACACGGATGGAACTTTTCTCTTGGTCCCTGAGGTCGGACGATCACTTGGCTTAGGAATGTTTACAGCTGTTTATTATTTTTTTTTCTTTTCTCCTCTTACAGCCTTTGCGGTCAGCACACAGGGAATGCATTCTCCCCGGCCCCTGATGCTACCCAGCTTTTGGGATCTTGCCTCAACTGAAAGGGAGGCTGAGTACAAAGACCTATCATGTGGCCACTTGAAAACTCAAATCTGAGTTTCTAATACTCTCCGTTGTGTGACTTCAGACACACTCCCTTGATCTCTGCAGGTCTCCGCTTAGAAAATGGGAGAACTGGGCCACAGTACGTGTCCTCAGACAGTTTATCAGCCAGTGAGTGTGGTTTGGCCTGCCACGGCTGACCAAATAGTTCCTATAAGCAGGGATGGGCAGGTGGGGCCAGGGTAGACCTTCTCCAGCCCCCACTTCCTCTCCATGGCCACCCCTTCCTGGTTCCCTGATGTAGGAGCTTTAGGTCTGGTCTCTGAGGCACTCCATGCCCCCATTAGGCAGCACATGAAGGAGAGAGGCCGGTGCAACTACAGTGTTCTTTTCTGTCTTTGGATAACAAAGTGCTTCACATTATTACATTAAAAACCAATTTTAATTTTTACTTTTAACAATGTGTGTGTGCGTGTGTTTCTGTATGGGTATGTACATGGGGGTGCAGATGTCATCAGAGGCTAGAGATGAAGAATCCCCTGGAGCTGGGGTTACAGACTGTTGTAAACTAGCAGCTTGGTATAATTGTTGGGAACCAAACTTGGGTCCTCTGGAAGATACTTGCTGAGCTGTGCCCCAGGCTCCACTTTACTGCATTTTACAGCCAGGAGGTATTGTTTCTGATCCCTGCTTTTCTTGTGATGCTCCCACAGGGAGGTAGGGCACAGGGGTGATGCCAGCTCTAGCCACTGTTGAAGGAGGTTTCACTTAGCTCCCCCGAGGGCACTGCTCCAGTAAGTAGCTCTCATTTCCCCCTGGGCCTTTCAGCCTCCAGAGTTACCTGTACCTCCCTTCAGCTCCCAGATAGATTTCTTGTGGCTTTGAAGTAATTGAGTACAGTCCACTCTCTGCCCTCTAGCTCTGTGTGTGCTACATCTGGGCCTCATCAGCCCAGAGAGAGTCCTACTCAGAACTGGATTCCTCTTCATGTACTTGCCTGGCCTCTCCAGTGTGGTCAGGTTTCTCACAGAAATGAGACCTGATGGAATATTCCAGAAGAACCACCAGGCTGGGAAGCCCTTAAAGCAAGTGCAAAGCAGCCAGATTGGCCTCACACAGGTCAGGGAATCCGCACACAGGGCGTCAAGAATATTTAACAGAACAAGAACTGGCCAGACACTGCCCAGATTGGTAGTGACCCAGTCTGTAGGAAGCTTAGTCTTGTAACTAGAGACACAGTGCCTCCTCGGAAGGATCTGCTTCCTCAAACACAGAGTAGCAGTTCACTTTCTGAAGGCTCTCCAGGAGAGCCACTGGCTGGGAGGCCCACAAACGGAAGTCTTCTGGGTACACACAAGATGGTGGGTAGTGGCAAAAGGGAGTGCTTCTCTGAGTTACAAAGAAAAACATTTCGGTAGCAAAAGACATGGGAACACTTGGTTACAAAGCCAGGTAAGTGCCTGGAGACTATGGCCCTGGAAGGAGGCTTGGAGAGCTCGTGTGGTGGTGTTAAACCCATTGATCAAGAATAAGGCCATTACCACTAGTTTTGAGCCAAATTTGAAGTAAGCCATAATAAATACTGGCTATGATAATCTACTCTGACCAGGAAAGTTCTAGGGTCCCCAGAAAATGGGCACCAATCACATGTAACAGAGGCTTATAAAGGCACACCCATAAGGCTACCATACATCCCATCAGATCCACTCAGGGGCAAGTATATATCCTGATTTATTTCCTGCCTATGTATCTTTCAACTACCTCTGCTCAAGCACATGAGGTACAGCTGGGTCAAACAAACTTGTTTAGGGAAGTGAAAACATGTGACTTATAATCTTCCATAAACACTGGCCTCCAACATTTCCAGAACTATCTGTCCTTGGACAAGAGGCTTACACGTTATAGACATTTTTGTTTATGGATCTCTTAGGCACAATGATTAAAACTTAAAATGTAACTTTGGATCTCACAGAGTCCTTTCTGTAATCCCAGCTCTTGGGAGGCTGAGGCAGGAGAATTGCCCCTCCTCCAGAAGAACTTTGAAAGATGGGTGTAGTGGGTTTGGCTTAAGGTTGCTTGCATTCTAATGTTCACTTGGGTCCCCAAAACTGCTTCCACAAGTGTCTGCACACTGTCCCCAGTTGATTCTGATTGGTAAATAAAGATGCCGGTAGCCAATGGTTGGGCAGAGCAGACCGAGGCAGGACTTGAGAATTCCTGGGCTTGGGGCTGGGAAGAGGAGGAAGGAGAAGGAGAGTGTGGAGGAGAGGAGAGCCGCCATCCCTGAGAAGACAGGACAGAGAGGCATAGCCACCATGTGAAGAAGTCAGGAGACTACAGCCTGAGAGGGCTACCCAACTGAGTCCAAGGTAGTCAAGATAGAATATGCTTGGGAGTATTGGCGGGAAGTGGATTAGCCGTGTGGAGTTTAGATAGTTGGCTCAGCTCTTGTGCTGCTTAAGGTAAACCCACTGCTGGGACTTATTAGTTATTAAATTCAACAGATGGGTAAGATTCAACAGAAGGAGAAGCAAGAGCTGGGGTGGGAGAAACATGCTATCGGGAGAAGGAGCTTGAGCAAGGGCCAGCCAAAGAGCAACTCTAGATATGCTGGGAGAACCAGAATCGACCAGTTTTCCTAGAGTGTGACAAATGTGCACCTAGGCCAGTAAAAATGACAGGGCCAGCGTGTACAGACCCTAGGTGTAATGCTGGCAAGCAACTTGGCACGATAATGTGTGCCTGTAATCCCAGGAGAGGATGGGACAAGTTTGTGAGTTCAAGGTCAGCCTGTGATACGTAGAAGACCCTGTCTTAAACTATACAAAGTGGTGGAGGGCGAGCTTCCAGATAACCCAGAGGAGCTCAGTACTGAAGGTGAGAAGGGGCAGAGCCAAGCTCCAGGAAGTACGCTAGCTAGATGGTGAGAGTGAGGAGGAAAACCAGGAGGACCCAGCGGGAAGCCGAATGGAATCCTGAAGAAGACAAAGCTCAACGTTCTAAGCAAGATGGATGGAAGAGAGAAGAGGAAGGATGCAGACCAGGGTAGGAAGAAATGCAAGTGGGGACTGCCTGGATGCATCCACGAATAGACAGGGTCCCAGATGCCGAGGAGCTGGGGGCAGTTCTAAGAATGAAGGACATTGGGACCATGGGGTCAGAGAGTGTTGAGGCCTAGATAAAATGCTAAGGCCTAGGTAACTGTTGCCTGGCTAGCCTACCATTATAAAGGAACTTCCTCGTATGTTTCTGCTGTTACCAGGAAACATTCTAATGCCAAGTTGATTACATATCCTGTTATGTTCTGTGCTCTTAGAAACCAACCACGCTAGAAGTCAGTAGAACTGCTTTGTATAGTCACCTACAAAGCGTGGACCTGAATCAACTACCCAGCAGTCCTTCCTGCACCTATGAATAAGCTTTTATGGTATTTTCTTTTATAAGCTTCCCCTGGGATGGAGCCCAACATAAGAGAGACACATACACCAATATAGGAAACTATTTGGCATAAGACTTCCGTTTTGAGTAGTAGGAGAGTAAAATCTAAGTTCCCCAAACCTCCCTGGGATTTGACATCCTACTTGGCAGAAAGAGATATGTACTCGGGCAACTGACATCCTGGTTAGCATGTTAAGGCGTGAATGTTACAAGACAAGTCACATCCTGGTAGACAGGTTAAGACTTGAATGTTAGACAAGTCCCCTGCCACAGTTGAATACCCCCAACCAATGTGAACAGAATAAATGTACAACAAAGACATGCTCCTAAGGAAATCTTTTATTCCTAGTTGGTGAAATAACTTGGCACAAATATTTGTAGATCTCAGGCTTAAAAAGTCCTATATTGCCTTAACTCAGGTTAAGTCACGGTTCAGTCCCCAGACCTGGAGCAATGTCCCTGATCAATCAGTCCTGGGGTGTATGTTCAATTCCTGTCTGACTGAGATTGGTGTTCTTGTGTCTTGTGAGGGGACTCCTGGAGTCCAACATGGGGAACAGACTGTGGAAAGAGACTGAGCAGATTGGGCGGTGCTGTTGTTGCATTGGTTACTTTTTTCAGTGATGTAACAAAATATCAGAAACAAAGCAACTACGGGTTTGATGGGCTAGTCCATCACAGCCAGAAGGTGTGCTTTCAAGAGCCCAAGGCTGGTCAGGAAGCAGAGGGAGATACATGTGGTATGCATGGTACTCAGCTTGCTCTATTCCTCTTAGTCAATCTGAGAGCCTATCCTACTCAGGGAAGGAAGGATGCTGCCCACATCGCAAATGAGTCTTCCTACTTCAGTTAAAATTCTCTGGAAACATAGTCACAGACCTGCCCAGAGCTTTGTCTCTTAAGTGATTCTTAATCAGGTCAAGTGGATGGTCAAGATAAACTTTCCCAGGTATTTTACGTGTTAGTACATCAGAACTGTGACCCAGGAGCTCCGGAAGAGCTTGGGCATTTCACCACTGGCTGGAAGCTCTTGGAAGCCATAAGCAGAAGCAGACCCAAGAGACACTCATGATCAGGATATGGAAAGCATAGCCAGACCTTGCAAGCCACATTTTAGATGAGATAAAGAGAGCATGGGGAACGGAGAGCAGATGCCAGAGCTTGGGAAAGGCTCCATTTAGCAGGCAGGTGGAGAAGCAGCCATCAATGGAGCTTCCCAAAGAACCTTAGAGGGGCTGAAGAGTTGCCTCAGTGGTCAAGAGCAATTGCTGCTTTTCCAAAGGACTCGGTTAGGTTCCTAGCACCCACATGGTGGTTCACAATTGCCTATAACTCCAGTTTCAGAAGGTCTTACACACTAGGCATACACATCACACACACACACACACACACACACACACACACACACACACACACACACACTCATACATACCTAATTTTTTTCAAGACAGGGTTCCTGCTTATGCCTGGCTGTCCTAGAACTCTCTCTGTAGACCAGGCTGGCCTCAAACTCAGAGATCTTCCTGCCTCTGCCCTCCAGGTGCTGGGATTGAAGGCATGTGCCACCACTGCCCAGCTACATATCTAAAAACTTAAAATGGTTAATTTAAAAAGCCAAAGAGCGCTGCTGGTGGGGCAGGAAAGCAGGTGGTTCAGGAGGCTCCAAAGAAGAAGCTGAAGGACTGGGGAGACTCACACTGTAGCTGCCTGGCTGAAGCCCCAGGCTGCGCTGCAGCTCCCTTTGGTGACCCACAGAGAAGGGTTTGGTGAGCTAGCAGGCCGGAAGAGGACTGAGGAATGGAAGTGCCTGTCCTTCCATCCCTGCTTTGCCAGCGCTGTGGCTGGAGCAGTAACTCTGATCTTCATATCACCTCCTTATGTGGTGTTAAGAAGTAGAAGCTATGCCTAGTTCTTCCTCCCAGCCCTCTGCTACCTGAAATAAGACTCAGAATCAAAAAACAAATATTAAATATACCTTGGCCATATAGCGAGGCTCTTCTCTGACTAGATCGTAATTTAACACAGCCCATTTATTCTGATCTACATTCTGCCACGTGGCTGGGTACCTGTGCTCAGGTACCACCCCTCCGTCTCATCTTCTTGGGTAAATCTCCCACACCTCAATCTATCCCAGAATCCTGTCTGCCTCCTGGGTGTCCCACCTTCTATTCTACCTTTTCCTATAGGTCATAGGTTTTTAAATTGACAGGTGATGCATCCATACAATACACAGAGATTCTCTCTACATTCAGCAGCCCTGCCAGGGGTAGGTCCCTCCAGGCCTCCCTGGCTGGTTTGTGACTTTGAACTGCCTTTTCCAGAGCTGTGTTTTGGGTTTACTATTTCTCTCCCTTCCTGAATGGAGCCCCTTATCTCCTCTGCCGCTTCCCTGTCTCTGGAACCCCTCCCTTCTGACTCAGCAGCAGCATCTGGCCTCTGCTACTCACCTCCAGTCTGGAATGGAGAACTGTAACTTAAGGTCCATTCTCATGTTGCCCCTGACTGTCCCAGCCCCCTTGCAGTTGGGCAGAGCCAGCCTCCTCAGTTAATAGACTCTGAGAATGAGCACATTACTGCTGGGCTGCAGTATCGGAAGTGGAGAGTACACTCCCCAGCTCTCCCCCTTTATCAGTGAACAGGAAGCTGCTGGTTAAAGTTAGACTTATGTGGTGAGAGCAGCTTTGATCATGGATCCTGAAGGAGCCTGAAGAGCTGCCCGACAAATGTAAAAATACTTGGAAAAGAGAAACACATGGTTTGCAGACCACAAACACTTGGTGGACCATTTGTTACTGCAGCAGAGCCTGCCACCATCCGGACTAAAATACTCCCTAAGATAGCTGCACTCAAACACTTCCTGTAAAGGGAGAAACTCATTTGATTTTCTACTTCAGTGTCCCCAATCTCTCCATTGCTGGCTTACTTGAATATAAAGTTGTATGCATGTCTTCTGTTTTTCTTTTCTTTCCACACTTTCCTTTCATCACA
Source organism: Mus musculus (assembly GCF_000001635.26). NCBI lineage: Eukaryota > Metazoa > Chordata > Mammalia > Rodentia > Muridae > Mus > Mus musculus. The sequence continues at coordinate 94,376,206 of NC_000074.6, forward strand.
GGTAGACATTCAATAAACATCTGAGCAGTGAATGAGTGAAGAATGAGTGGATTATACTTGAAGAGGTGGGGATAGATGTCAACAGAGTGAAGGTCAACAGAGCAGTGCATTGTGGGAACAAGTGACAAATTGGATGCTTAGAAAAGAGTCCTAGATGTCAATAGGTCATTCCTGTAGACCTTCAGGAAATGAGACACAGCGCCAGCTGAGAGGCCGCAAGAGGGAGTCAGGTGTGTGTGTGTGTGTGTGTGTGTGTGTGTGTGTGTGTGTTTAGCTTCCTTAGTGGGGAACGTTCAAGAGTCTTTTCTTGGAGGAAAGCATAATTGGTTAAGGTTGAGAGGTTTGGGGTAATAGCTCAAATCTCCTAATCAGCTTCCATCACTGTAACAAAATACCTGAAACGATGAGCTTTTAAAGAGGAAAGGTCTGTTTTCACTCTTGGTTTTAGAGGTCCTAGTCCACGGTCACTTGTTTGCATTGCCTCTGGGCCTATGGTGACATAGAACATGGTGGAGAGGGTGGGTACAGCAAAGCCAGGAAGCAGAGAAGACTGGCAAGAGGGTCACTGGTTCAGTGACCCCACTTCCTCCCACCAGGCCCCACCTCCTCAAGGTTGCACCACCCATCAATAGCATAATAGGTTATGACCAAGTTTCTTTTGTATGTGACTTTTGAGGGACATTTACAACCCAAATCATAACAGCCAGATACAGAAGGAGGGATCTGAGCCTGTTCATGAAGATCCAGACCCAGGGTTATTTCCTATAGACCTACTAGCTATCATGGACCTGAGAAGAAAAAGTCCTGCCCTGACCAGACCAGCAATGAAAGACATGGGGTAGCAGGCAAAGGCCAAGTCTGGGGTTGAGCAGGAAATTCGAGAAGTAGACACTGGAGACATTCTGGAACGTCATACCATTTTACCAAGAATGGTGTTGGAGCTCTTTCTGTGGTCTCTAGTCCCTGCTAGAGTGCTGGGTCTAGTGCGAAACTGGTTTCAGGAAGAGTCTGTTCCTTGTTTGTTTGAGGTTCTGACACCACTGATGCTAAGCACATGTCCTACCACTGGGCTCCAGCCCCAGCTGGAAATGGGGACTTTTTGCTGGGGTAGAGGTGGGTGGGGGAGAAAGAAACCAGCTAGCAAGCATTTCAAATACATGGCTTTTGTTTCTCTGTCTCTCCGTCTCTGTCTCTGTCTCTCTGTCTCTCTCTGTCTCTCTCTGTCTGTCTGTCTGTCTCTCTCTCTCTCTCTCTCTCTCTCTCTGTCTCTGTGTGTGTGTGTGTGTGTGTGTGTGTGTAGTGTTGTTTTGTTTTTCAGAGACAGGGTTTCTCTGTGTTTGCCCTGGCTGCCCTGGAACTCACTCTGTAGACCAGGCTGGCCTTGAACTCACAGAAATCCACCTGCCCCTGCCTCCCTAGCACTGCGATTAAAGGCCTGCACCACCACCTTGTTTCAGTCTCTTCAAAGTAAAATGCCAGATGGTGATCAAATAGTTAGCCGAGGGGTGGGAGGCTGCTCCGGGATGAAAGGTTAACTTCTGCGGTTACCTGGTGTTCCCTGTGCCTGTTCCCTGGATGTTGGCTGGAGTCCATGTGACTCTTAGACACGTCCGGAAGCCAAACCAAACAAACTGGAGCAGCCAGGGGGACCGTAAACCTGGACCTGGACATTCCTGCAGCCTGAGCTGGGCCAGCTGCTGTTCCACGGGACAGGCAGTCTAATCAGACAGCCCTACCTACTACTCCACTACACCACTACAGTCCAGTCCCCTGCGGGAGAGAGGCAGTGGGGCCCAGGGATCTTTCAGCATTTGCTATGTGGCAGCTGTTACTTTGTTTTCTTCTCTTGGCTTGAAAGGCTGGGAACTCAGAGCCAACGGAACAGCAACAACAACAATACCGAGTTTCCACAGAGTCCCTGTGGACCCAGCACCTGGCCAGTGCTCAAGAGCGCCCTAGCACCAATGGTTTCATCACCCTTTAAAAGAAGTTCTGGACGGGTAAGGCAGTCACTCCCAAGTCACTCCCTGACAACCACTAATCTGCTCTGTCTCTACGGATTTGCCTAGTCTGAATATTTCATATCAATAGGCATAGCCTGGGCCCTTCTGTGTCTTGTTTCTTTCTCTTGGTCCACCACTGTTTCTGAGGGTCGCCACATCACCAAGGGTTCACACTTGACACCTCTTGATGGCTGGGTAGGATTCTCTTGTGTGCCCTGCCCCCACATTTTAGCCGATCTTTAGCTGACATATACCCAGGTTGTCTTCACTTTGGGAGAGGTTGTGCGGTTGTAAATCATGCTGTAATGAATATTTATAAGCAATTTTTTTCTCTCCTTAAACTGTTTTCAATTTTTTTTTTGATGTAACCCTAAGAGTGAAGTTGCTAGGTCAGAGGGTAATATTATGTTTGACTTAAAGTGAAGTCTGGGTACATTTTTAAACAATGTCAGAGCAGAGGAATTTTTTTTGGGGGGGAGGGGGTTTAGGATATGTGTGTATTCTTTTATAATGTAGAGGTGGGGGGGGGCAGAGGTCAGCAGGGAGATGAGTCCCACAAGTCCTCTCCCTACTTGATTCTTCTGGATGGTGGTGGTGGTGGTGCCCACATGCGTGGCAGTGCAAGGGTACCCCTGGAGGCCAGCAGAGGCATTTGTGAGCTGCTGCATATGGGTCTTGGGATCTGAACTCTGGTGCTCATGATAGAGCGGCAAGTGCCCTTAAATGGCAAGCCATCCTTCCTCTCTCTCAAGTGGAACAGCTGCCTAGCACGGGCTGCCACAGTTAGGGAGGATCAGACTCCAGAGCAGCTTCTGGTAAGGCAAGAAAGTTGCCCCGGTTATCGTGGGCAGGTGGGCTTCAGAAAGATGGATTTCAGGGATGGGGAACATGACACGGGGAACACGACACCCTCTTGCTGGCGACAGGGATGCTTTTGCACGTTGTTCTGGTGACCTCAGAAATGACCATAAAAGGTGAAGTTCTTGGTGCTTTGATTATTTAGGGGATTTCTAGCAACCAAATAAAAACAAGAGTGCCAAAAATGAAATGCAGAAGTTCTACCAGGCCTGTGACACCAGATGGTTTGAAATAAAACACGCACATGCTGAGTTATCTTCTTCCAGGTCCGGGGTTGTGAAGACCTCTTCTGCGTCTCAGATTTGCCTGTGCGTGAGACCGTCTGGGAGTCCTTGGCGCTTTCCTTGGCGTGTTCAGAGTATAAACTGGATTAGGTCTCAGCACAGACAGATCACCATCGTAGCAGAGCCCACATGATCGAATTCTAACTGGTCACAGTCCTTTCATTTGCAGATACCATCTAAAACTGTGGATTTCTCATGGAAAGTCTCAGCGATGACTTTCGTCCCTTGATCCACTTGAAGTCCTGTCTCTGAGGGGCACAGAAGCCAACCAGTGACGGCAGAGAGGAGTGGCAGGAACCAGGAGGTTGACTGGGGAAGGGGTGCTGAGGAGGATGGGGGTGGGGGTGGGGCAGGGAGATAGGAATGTTCTGTGTTGTGAGAGAGGTATGGGTTACAGAGGCAAAAACAGTGGCCAAGATATGTGTCAATCATAACTCAGTCCCAGTTAAACACCCAGTTTAAAGAGCTGCTCGATGCTTCCGTTTGCCTACCTGTAAGGTGGAAACGGCAGCACCATACTCTCTAAGGCAGTGCTGGGCGATTGAACGATGAGGCCGTGCATGCTCCCTGAGGCTGTGCTATGCAGCTAACCGTTGTGGGTGGTGGCTGTTATCCTTACAATTTCTATGCAAAAGGCAGTCTTCACTGTCTAAGCCCTTGTTCCTCCCGCCTTGATTTTTCGGGGTATCTCCTCCCTGCCATAGTGTAATTCCACCTGCCTCCAAATCTGTATCTCTTCTTCCATTGCAAAGTAGCATGACCCAGCCTCAAGTCTGTCTCTCTCTGTAATGGCTTTGACCCCAACTACCCAAATTCCCCAAATACTCTTCTAAGAGGGACCACAGTCTTCGCTGAGCTGGCCCTAAGACTTCCTTCCACTCAGTCTCACTGATGTTAATATGGCTATTATTATTATTATTATCATCATTATCACCATCTAAAAATAAATCCTGTACTTGTTGCCACACTTGACGAGTGGGGCCTTTGAATGTCCATCCAGTTGCGTGTATCAGGCCCTAACAGGTAGGTCTGAGAGGCTTCACAAAATCTGCCCTTTAGCGGGGAGGCAGCTAGGATCTCCCTGAGTAGCTCACGCTGACCTAGACTTGAGATCACCCTGCAGAGATCTCCGGAGTTCTGTGTGCCACCGTACCCAACTCATCTGTCCTTTGTAAAGTATGGATACTTGTAAACTGAAGTTGCATGTAAATGCAGTCATAGGCACAAATTTATTTATTTGGTCTTCAAGACAGAGTCTCTCTGAGTAGCCTTGGTTGTCTTGGAACTCGCTCTATAGCCAAGGCTGGTCTCAAACTCACAGAGATGAGCCTGTCTCAGCCTACAGAGTGGTTTAAAGGCTTGTACCACCACAAATCTTAAACACACAATTTGATCGTTTGTTTGTCTGCAGTGCTACGGATGTAATGCAGGGCCTTGTGGATGTCAGGGAAATGCTCTACTACAGAGCTATCCCTCTGGCCCTAATTTGATTAGTTTTGATGCCAGAGTAAGCCATATTCTAATCAAAACAGAGGGTAGATCCTCCCCTAGATATGTTTCTGGTGCCTTGTAGTATGCTGACAGAATTGTAGCCCAGATTCCTGGGGAAAACATATTGATGAGCTCTGTAGCCATTTAAATTAACTAAAATTTATAGCAATCAAGGCGGGAGTCCTGAAGGTCCCTGAGGTAACTTGTTTTCCGAACTATATACAAAATATCTATTTATAAGCCTGATTCTACAACTAAACTGCTAGCTCTTTAGAAATCTCTTTCTATCTGTGTCATTCTACAGAGCTAGTCTACCTTTCTCTTGAGATCCTCCAAACCCAAGTGGTCCTGTCCTGCCAGCTGCTTCTCTGTGGTTCCTGCAAGCCCAGAGAGAGCCCATCTCTTACCTGCAGCTCCTCTGTAAAGGTTCTTCAACGCCAAGAGCAAGGGAGAGAGCTTCAGAGTGCATGAGAGCAAGAGAGGGCAGGAAGGGAGGGAGAGAGGGAAGGGGAGGGGAGGGAAGGGGGAGAGAGAGAGGGAAAGGGGAAGGGCGGAGAGGGGGAGAAATAAAGAGGAAGAGAGAGAACTCTATTAAAGGTCCAATTGATTATAAAAGAAGTTTCTAGTTCCTCCCCTCATCTTGGCAGGCTGAACCATATCCCCACCTTGATGGGAGATGGGGGTGACTCTAAACCAAGTGGTGGGGTGGCTCAAAGCCACCCAGATGACGCTGCCTCAGGTCAAAGAGCAAAGACCACAAGACCTCTCCCAAGCAACTTGCCTTAAAATAGGCAGGGACTTTCAATTCTTTAGCATTCTTATCTATGGAGGCTTTTAGAAGCACCCCCAAATGGCATCTCTTCAGGACACACCTAACTGCATCTGACAAACGCAGTATCTGTTGAGGTTTTTATAGTTTGGTAACATCTAGGTCTTCTATGTGCAATAATCCATTGTCCTGTCACAGATCTCCAGTGCTTGTTGATCTCCCTGGTACTCGTACTCAGACATGGTCAATCTCCAGCTATCAGTGTGCCATCACTGAGTCAGCGCTGGGCAGAGAGACTCACAATGAGTCTTGATGAACCAGGACAACCGGGACCATAACTGTACCCCACTCAAGCCCATGCCCACTGCCCTGTGTCCTCCCAAGGGAGCTACCATTTCCTGTCATCCTAGGATACTTTTGCATCCTTGAGTTCCCCATCCTGAATGGAATGGGGATGCATACCTGGGGACCTACACTAGCCATTGGGACCCATGGAGAATTCGTTTCAGGGTTCCTTGTACTGAAATCGGTGGACGTTCCAGTCCTTCACACAATTGACAAACACCTGTACAGAACCTTCACACATCCTCCTGGGGACTGGCAGTCATCTCTAGATTAGTTAACAGTATGAGGTCACAGAAATTGTCTAGGGAATGATGACAAAAGGTTCCACACAGTTCAGTACAGACACATAATACTTGGGTTTTGCTTCCATTTTGAAAACAGGGTATTGTTTTGTAGCCAAGTTGGCCTTGGACAGGTGATCTTCTTTCTTCAGCTTCTCAAACACTGGGGTTATGGGTGTGTACTACTATGCTTGGCTCCTGACACAACTTTTTAAAAAGATGAGGGTTTTTTTTGCCGGCCACTCCTGGCTCTGCTGTCCAGTGATCTGCAGCCGCACACTAGGACAGACCAGTCCAATCAGAGGGTTGCCTGTAACATCTCTAATTGCTCCAGTGTCACAGCAACTCTGCCCAACATAGGTGACAGTATCTGGCAGGAGTCTTCTCTCAGTTACCTCTCATGGAAGGGGAGGAGGGAGAAGAGGGGAGCAAGATAAGCATGGGAGGGTGTGAGCCCACAGTGAGAGAAGGAACCCACACCTGTGATCATCGAGTCCGGTCAGTTCACATCACGGCATAATCAGATCTTAAGAGCCGCACCTCTCAATATCCTCCGATGGCAATTAAAGTTTCAAGATGAGTTTGGAGGAGGCAAACTTTCAAATCCTGGCATCCCTTCGAAGAAGAATCCACTGGGTGACTTTGGTTTCAGAACCAATCAGCTGGAGTCACTGCTGCTCTCCAAATACTGATGGTTAGTATTCACTGAGCCCTCACCAGATACTGGGCTCTGTCTGTCTCCAGAACCCAATGATGGCATCCTGTGTCAGCCTCACAGTCGTGGTATGAAATTTTAATAATTAAAATTAAGTAGCTAAGAAAAATTAGGTACGGAAAGGCTAAGTAACTTCCTAAGGCCACACGATTAGTGGCAGAAGTTGGGCTTGAAGACAGGCAGTTTGGCTCATTAGTTTAACCACAGAGGTATACCCCACCCCCTATACAAATTCTGTATAAAGTTGACTAGTCCCATAGATATTAACCGCTAATTGTTATATATAACATTTATATGTTATTATATATTATATTATATGACATATATAACAATATATATTATGTAATATATATGTGATATATACACATATGTATAATATATATAATTGGAGGAATCATAGCTCCTCCAAAAATGAGTTGATGGCTCAGAAGGTAAGGTACTTGCCCCTCAAGCACAAGGACCTGAGCTTGAATCCTCAGAACTCTAATAAAGCCAGATGCTGTATCTGGTCTCTGTAATCCCAGTGCTCCCGTGGAGAGATGGGAAGCAGAAACAGAAAAATCCCTGGAAGCATCAGAAACAAAGAAAGAACCAAGAGACCCTGTCTTAAAGGAGGTGGAAGGTGAGGACCATCCTCTGAGGTTGTCCTCTGACATAAGTGCTGTGGCAGGCACATATCCATGTTCATATACATGAATGAGTATACACAGACAGACGCATAGATGCACAGACACGGACACACACACACACACACACACACACACACACACTCTTTTAACCCTAAGAAGCTGAGGCTGAAGGATCACAAGTTCAAGACCAGTCTGGGCTACACGGGGAGTCCCTGCATTCAAAACAAAAACCCTGAGGCTTTTGCATTCTCTTTTGTATTTCTATTATCACTGTCCCATGGCTGTTGCCCCTTGGAATTGTAGGGCCAGGAAGAGCAAGGTCACATCACGCTTATCTTTCTATCCTTGGCAATTTATTGAGCTAAATTAAGTGTTTTTCAAAACACACTGTAAGCAGAATCCAGCCTTCAGAGAGGGCTGTTTCACAGGGAGATAAAATTTAAGACAGAAACAAATTGGATGTGCTTTTCTTCTTGGGGGGAGGGAAGGTAAAGTCAACAACACAGAACCCCCCCCAGCAACCCCCCCTCCACTACTGAGGCTCAAACCAAGAACCTCATGAATGTTAGACAAGCCTGGTACCATCAAGTGATATTCCAAGCCCATCCTTTCCCAGTAGTACTTCGTGGAAATGGACAAGCTCTCTTAGGGATGCTGAGGTTTGTCCCTGAAGGCAAGGGGAAAGCTTTCTGTAGGCACACTTCATTTGCCCAGTGAGGCCCGTGTCTCTCGAAGCTGTCTCCCCAAGGTCTCTGCTTGTCTTATCTAATCTTCCCCGACTTGCAGTTCCTAGCCAGCGAGCCTACGATATCATAATTAGCTATGTTTTCCCATTCAGAAGAATCAGGTAGGGAAAGCTTCAAACTTTCTGGGGCCCAGAGCAAAATGAAAGTATTAGTCCTATGAAGGGAGTCTTAGAGAGAAGGTGGAGTGGGAGAGGTGGCTCAGGGGGTTGGCTCACGTTTTCAAAATCCTGAGGACTAGAGTTTAGATCCCAGCGCCCACAGGACAAACTGGGCATCCCTTGCAAACGTCTGTGATTCCAGCTCTGAGTGGTGGAGAGACAGGAGGATTGCTGGTGCTTGCCACTTCCAGGCTCGCTGAGAAAGCAGTAGCCCCAGGTTCAGGGAGAGACCCTGCCTCAAAGGAAATGTGGAGGAGAACCTCGGTCGGAAACTCTTTTCTGGTCTCTGCACCATTGTGCCTACATACAGGCACAGGGATACATACACACGCGCAAATAGCATAAATCTTCAAAAATAATTTTAAGAGAGAAACAACAGGGTATTAAGTCAAATGTGAAGATCACTGTGGCAGAGATCACATGCCCTGGGGGGCCAGTCTTCATGCAAAGGGACAGAGCCCTCCTAGCTGCCCTTTAGTTTCTGAAGATCTGCCTGCTTCTGCCTCCTGATGCAGGCCTTTATGTTGTAACACCACACTGGCCTCAGTGGTCTTCAACATAAAACCTGGGAAGGAAAGCAGCTGAGGTTCTGCGGCGTGTCCCTGGTGGACCACTGGCAAATGCCGCTGCGGTGAGGTGCAGGGTGTCCTCCAGAGAGACGCTGACGTCTCAGCCCCAGAATGTGATGGCATTTAGAAATATCTTTGTGAAAGATAATCGTTAAGATGAGGTCTTTAGCCACGACAATGCGAATGATACCCTTATAAAGGGGGCAGGGGAGAGACTGGACAGAGATACGCATAAAGATGATGCAGATACACTCACACCCGTGTATGTGCACGCACACAGGTGCACACCCGGAGAATGCCATGTGATCGGAAAGCTCGAGATTGGAAAAATACTCCCCAAAGCTAAGAAGTCCCAAGGACAGTTAGCAAACCTGCAGAACTTAGGAGAGTGGTACAGATTCTGCCCCCAAAGAAAGCAATGCTGCCCTAACCCCTGGTCGCAGACTTCCAGCCTCTACAGCTTCAAAATAAACTTCTGTTGCTCGAGCCTCCAGTTTACGACACTTTCTTATGGTTGTGTGACAAACTCACATAACCATCTCCCGAACAGGACTCTCCTATCACCTCTCTGACCTCTGTAAGCTCTGGACATGGCTGAAAACCCAGGTATCCCAACAGGATTGGGACAAAGATGGGCCGGAGCAATGCCAGTTTTGTTTTTCAAACTCAGAGGAAACACTGGAGCACTGCCTCTGGTCAGATTTCAGGTATCTGAGACCACTGCTGTGCTTGTCGCAACCCCAATTTAAAAGCAGCAGATGTTGTTAGTTCATAAATGATGACCCTTTCCAGTGTCTCCTAGAGGGTTTGTCAATCAAGAGGCACTTAGTGCCATTACTATAAGGGGTATGTTCCACACTTGATGCATCGTTAAATTTGCTGCAGGCACATTGGAAAGTGCCCGAATCCTTCATCCTCTCAGCTCAGAGCAACACAGGCCTGGTTTCTCTTCGCTTCTAAGGCCTGGTTAGTTCGTAAGGCTTCCCTGGATGCCAGGCTGCGCAGCCACCAGGGAAAATGCAAGCGGACAGACGTATGCCCAGGCGCCTGGGGTCAGAAAGGGCGGAGGGCCGCTTTGTGAGGGCACAATTTGCAGAGCCTGCTGATCTTGGGAGTCAGGCAGGCCGCCAGGCTCAGGCACCGCACGCATCCCGCGCTAAGGAGCCTGAACAGGACCAGCGCCCCAGAGGGCACCCTGACATGGCCGCCGAAGACCCGCTCCCGCGCCGCTGTCGGGACTCAGGATGACGCAACCACGGCGGGTTGCATCAGCCCGCACCCCCGCGCTTAGCCCGCCTCTCCGCCGCCTTTCTCCGGGCGCTGATTGGGCCACGTTGGACACTGACCTCTGTCTCAGCCAATGGATGGCAGCCACAGAGAGCGCTATCTGCGGAGCCCTGGCACGGGGCGCCCATAAAAGGTACCCGAGACGGGGGCGCGTGTCCCAAAGACGCCAAGTGTCGTTGTGTGGTCTCAGACGGCTGCGTCGCCGCCCGTTCGGCATCCCTGAGCGCAGTCGAGCCGCCAGCGACGCAGACATGGAGCCCGAGCCACAGCCCGAGCCGGTCACGCTGCTGGTGAAGAGTCCCAATCAGCGCCACCGCGACTTGGAGCTGAGTGGCGACCGCAGTTGGAGTGTGAGTCGCCTCAAGGCCCACCTGAGCCGAGTCTACCCCGAGCGCCCGGTGAGTGGGACCCCGGGGTGCCACGCCTGCAGGGTTGCCTGAACTCACCTGTCACACACCACAGGGCGCGAGTCTCCTTCCTGCCCAACCGTCTCCTGTGCCCCTCTGCTCGCCCTAGCGCTTGTCATCTCTTCTGGGCCTCCACCAGTCCGCGCTTGCCCTCTTCTAGCCCCTCATCTCTTCACCTCCCATTACACCTAACTCCCAAGGCTGTCACACATCTGCCCCACGTCCCTGTACCCTCTCCTCATCCTCCCAGGGAAACAGTAATTTGACCTTAATGAGTCATTTCCCCATCCGAGTCCCAGTGACCCTCCACAAACTACTAGGTGACTGACTGGGTGTTCCCAGTTCGGCTTGCATCTGATGGGTAGAAATAAGAAAAGTAAATGTTGCCAAACGAGACTTCTGGGTGTACCGAGGACAGACAGTATATGTGCCAGATTGGGCCATTGGCTAGAGGGTGGGGTGCGTGCCCAGTCACCAACTTCTGAAGGTCCCACGCCCATAGGCTAGACATGGCTCTTCTCCTGCAGCCTTCCGTTGACCGCCCCTCCCTGTCGCGCCGCACTTAGTCTCGGGGAGGAGCCCCCTTAACTTTCTAGCGAAGGATGACTGAGAAAGGAAGCCAGCAGCTGGAGTAGCCCTGAGTCTGATTTGACGACAACCGTGGGTCAGTTAGGAGACTTTCTTGTTCCGTGGGGTTCCCCACCCCTCCCCCTCCCCCTTTGGTTGACACATCTGTCAACAGCTCCCTAGCCCCGCCCACCCCTCCGGTCCCTGCCACGTGACGGAGGCTGTGCGCTGGACCTTCCTGTATTTACTTTGTTCTCTGATGTTATGTAAGTGTCCACGAGTACAGTTCTGGATCCGACAGGAGAGGGCAATCGGGTGGCTGCAGATGGGGACTTTGAACAGTGGCCTTAGAGCTCCAACCGGCAGTGGCGCGTGGGTTTCAGTTTGTTTTTGTTCCGAGTTGTCGGGAAAGTAAACAAGGCTTTTCCTTTTAGAATTGGCGAGGAACTTTATCACTTTGGGTGTAAGCGTCTAAGCCCCTGGAACTGGTCGGGGCAGTGTGTAGGATCTCCGTGGTTGTTTTCAAGAAACCAGGTGTTCTTGTTGGGAGGTGGCAGTTAGGTGCATAAATGATGCTCCTGTCGGGTCAGGTTGCATCATTTGTAAAAGCTGTTTTGAGGCCTGTTTTCCTCAGGTGAGGAACATTGGGCCCCTTGGATTTGAAGACCTAAGCTGGTAAATACCAGTAGGTCTCCTGGGTGTACAAATCTGTACCTTACAAAAATACCGGGAATGGACGCAGTGGTGCGCTTCTGTAATATGTCACTGGAGAGGCCAAAGCAGGAGGAGCATGTCTTGCAGACTGGGCTATACATAGTGTGAGTCTCTCAGTAATTAAAGAAGAAGGCATGTTCATGGTTTTTTTTTTTTTTTTTTTTTTCTGTAGTAGTACTTATCATTGGGTGATGATAAAAGTTTATAATAGTTATTTGCTTAACATTTTATTTTCAAATTGGCCTTCCAGGTGAGGACAGAGGGTCAGTTTGGTTTTTACCATTTGCTGGTGGTTGGCTTCACATTTAGAACAGCATTTTGCAAATTGGTGTGCACAGCATTTGTCAGTAAAGCAGTCCAAACAACATGGAACACAGCATCCAATATGTGTTTTAGGTGTAGTGTCAAAAGTCCTAATGGATGTTGATAAGAAGATGAAGGCTTCCTAATAGTCTGAGGCTGGCCATAAACTCTTGTTCTTTCTGCCTCTACCTCACCATGTGCCAGGCTTGTGGGCATGTGCCACCATGCCTAGGTGGATACAGTTTTCCTGGTCTTTTGGGGAGCAGCGTTTTGAGATAGGGCCTCTCTAGCCAGATTTGCTTGCAGCTCATTCATATCCCGGGATGGCCTCAAACTTCTGCCTCAGTTACCCTTGTGCTGAGAGTCTAGATATGAGCCCAGGTTTTTTTAAAATTTAATTTAATTTTTATTTCAGGCTGTTTGGAAGGAACATCTTAATTCCAAGTTTTGCTTAGTGGGTTATTCTGTTGTGCAGGCTGGTGACCTGTGGGGTGGTAGCCATTATTTGAGGCCATTGCTTTTAAGGACATACTTTTAAAAATATGGCTTAGGAGAAATTTAAAAATTGATTTTAGAGATGAGAATTATATAAAGGCATATGGACTCCGTGTCCTTAAAGTCACTGGTATAGAGGAGAATATATGGGTTGGACTCTTGATTCTAGCAGCAGGTAATATCGGGTGGCATGGAAGAAGACTGACCAAAAGTAAATTGAGTTTTCTCTGGCTTTAGAGTTCATTGCTGCCAAAGCACGAAATACAATTTGTGTTTTTAGTAGCAGAAAGAAGTTTCCCTGTGAATAAGAAGTAAAGTGTGTGGCATAGTTTTTACGAGCTAGGGGGTTATTTGCCTCCCAAATTTATTTGCATATTTGAGATTAAAGTCAAGCACTTCCTAAATAAACGTTTTATATATGAGAATTTTTCTTAAAAAAAAAAAAAAAAAGGTCTTCCCGTGGTGGCGGGGGGAAAAAAACTTGTTCGAATCTAAGCTGATGTGTGCTTTTCTTTCCTTTTACAATCAGCGTCCAGAGGACCAGAGGTTAATTTATTCTGGGAAGCTGCTGTTGGATCACCAGTGTCTCCAAGATTTGCTTCCAAAGGTATTTGTAGCCCTTAGCTCTTGCTTTGGGGTGGGGTCGGGCGCTTGTGTTTGAAGTCAGGCTCTGAGGTGTCTCTTGTTACATCAGCAGGAAAAGCGACATGTTTTGCACCTTGTGTGCAATGTGAAGAATCCCTCCAAAATGCCAGAAACCAGCACAAAGGTATGGCATCTTTTTATGATAATAGCTACTTGTGTCTCTGATTCTCAAGGGAGGGAGAAAGGAAGTCGAGTAAAACCGAAGAGAGACTTGATCGCATCTCCCCAAGGCATGCCAGGTCTCAGAGGCTGTGCTCTCAGCACACTGAGGGCTGAGCAGACTGCTGTTTGCGTGCCATGTGCAAAAGCAAAGGCAGTCCCCTGACCTGAGCTTGCTGTGTGCCCAGAACACAGCGCCAGAATGGCACGTGAAAGTGGGGTTTATAGAAATGAACACATTTCCCTAAGGAACTTTGTTTATTTTCAAGACAGTGTCTCTCTATGTAGCCCTGGCTGTCCTGGAACTCGCTCTGTAGATCAGGCTGGCTTCAGATTCCCAAAGATCAGCCTGCCTCTGCCTCCTGAGTGCTGAGGTTACAGGCCTGTGTCACACCCACCTGGCTAGGAACATGAATTTTATAAGGAGTAGAGAAGTAAACATATTTCCTGTAGAAATTTCTGTCAGGATGACTTGGGTAGGGAAAGACCACAGTCTTCATTACATGATCTCTAAAGACTTTGGTTTGACAATAAAACACATTTGCTTTTCTTGACAGTAGTTGCTTATATGTGCACTCTCCATATTCTAGCGTGGTATTTGACTTAAATTTGTATTTCACTTGTATTTCTCACAACTTCTGAGTATCACATGGAAAATTCTCTTTCCTTTACATTGCTGCCTAGTTATATGTGCACATCCTGTCTGTCACATTGATTTCTAGGCCTACTCCTGGGTTTAACACTGTACATTTTAGCTTCAGTGGGAAGCAGTCTCAGTAATGATAGCTGCATTCAGAAGATTTTCTGAGACTACAGTAGAAAAACATTTTTTATTTGTATGTGTGTCTCGATACTGGTGTCTGCATAGAGAGCTTTTGCTGGGACTTGAACCCAGGACCTCACGCAGGCAAGGCAAGAGCTCTACCACTGGGCTACATTCCTCAGTCCTAGTATCTGTATGTTCATTTTGTCAGGTTGTGGGGTGGGGATAGGGCCATAAGCCACTGGTAGCAAAGTAATTCTTTTAGCTTGATTGCAAAGAGTTGCATCAGGCCCTTTGTTCTGACGTTTATGTTACTTAATTTAGGGTGCTGAATCCACAGAGCAGCCGGACAACTCTAATCAGACACAGCATCCTGGGGACTCCTCAAGTGATGGTTTACGGCAAAGAGAAGTTCTTCGGAACCTTTCTCCCTCCGGATGGGAGAACATCTCTAGGTGAGTGCCCATTAAGAACACGAGTACTTCATTTGTGTCAAGAACATGATTGTACTTCATTTGTGTCAATTTAAAAATAAGGCGTATTTAAGCTGGGCATCATGGCGCACTCCTTTAATCCCAGTACTCAGGAGGCAGAGGCAGGCACATCGCTGAGTTCAAGGCCAGCCTGATCTCAGATCGAGTTCCAGGACAGCCAGGACTTACACAGAGACAGGGGAGTGTGGAGCGAAAGTACACAGCCCCTTAGCTTCTCAGATGCTTGCTCCCAGCAAGGGAAGGAAGGCTGGTGCATGCCTGGCCCAGCACAGATGTGTCTGAAAGTCCAGGCCTGTTCCTTTGGCTCATGAGCTTGTGCGAGTCCCCTGGTTTTCTGAGCTGCACTTGGGCTTTCTCTGTAAATTAGGCTGGAATCTTTCTACAAGGCTGCTGGATATCTATCAACCTGCGCGGGATACCAGATGAGCAGTAGACACAGGGAGGGTTGTCACGGCACTCAGAACTGCCACAGTGTAGATTCTTACCCCGGGGTCAGGGAGGACTTGGTAAGGTGACTTGGGCATTCCCCTCTAAAGCATGATCCGTGGATTTAATCCCCAGTGAGACTTGAGAGGGGAAGCGTTAGTCTGTTTGCTTGGCTTGCAGAAAGCATGCAGCAACTCTCTGCCAATACAATGAGACCCCAGGGCAGGACGGGGCTCTTGTTTTCCATGGGATCTGATGAGCCACAGCGCTGCTGCCCTCGACTTCTAGGGTGCATCATAGAGATGGCTACTGTGATCTCTGTCCTGTCTCTTTGACTGTCATTGCTGATTATAATTTACTATTAAGCTTGTCATCCTGGACTAACTCGACATGTTCTTTTGTTTGAATCTGCGTACAGGCCTGAGGCTGTCCAGCAGACTTTCCAAGGCCTGGGGCCTGGCTTCTCTGGCTACACAACGTATGGGTGGCTGCAGCTCTCCTGGTTCCAGCAGATCTATGCAAGGCAGTACTACATGCAATAGTGAGTCCTACTGTGGGTGTGGCTGCTGGGAATGGCAAGAAATCCCATCATTGCCATAGTGTCAAATGGAGAGAGGGGTGTGTTTTCATGACTTCTAGAACCCTGTCTTTTGTAGTTCTGGATGGAGTAGGGTAGAAACAATAGCAGCTTCAAGACGTGTCAATTGATGTAGAATTAGTTCCAGATATGCTTTGCGGTATAGCTCTTCTTAGAAAAGACATCATATAGATGTGATGTCTAGGACTGCCTAACCTGCCGAGAGAGCCCCGTCTCCATGACGCCCTGCCTTCAGCTGCATCTGCTTCTGTTTTTATTTTAGCTTAGCTGCCACTGCTGCATCAGGAACTTTTGTCCCGACACCAAGTGCACAAGAGATACCTGTGGTCTCTACACCTGCTCCGGCTCCTATACACAACCAGTTTCCGGCAGAAAACCAGCCGGCCAATCAGAATGCAGCTGCTCAAGCGGTTGTCAATCCCGGAGCCAATCAGAACTTGCGGATGAATGCACAAGGTGGCCCCCTGGTGGAGGAAGATGATGAGATAAACCGAGACTGGTTGGATTGGACCTATTCCGCAGCGACGTTTTCTGTTTTCCTCAGCATCCTTTACTTCTACTCCTCGCTGAGCAGATTTCTCATGGTCATGGGTGCCACTGTAGTCATGTACCTGTAAGCACATGGGCTGTCTCTTTACTGAAAATGACACTATATTGTCACTTGAGTATAGATAGATTCTTTCAGTCTGTGACCCTTAAAGGAGGTGTGTTTACATTTTTGTCACTCTGGCACTTTTTGGTTCAAGGAGCACTAACACAGAATGCAGAAATCCTGTGTTAGCAAAAGAAAAATATTTTCATCATCTGGTCGGTGGATAAATGACCTGTCAGGCTCATGAAGTACAGTACAGAGCCACCCTGAAGCATAAGAGGCTGTATTTGTTTCCAGAAGGACAGAGTGTCCTTTATCAGGTCGTAGCTGCCTTTCAGGACAAAGTACAGACAGCGTCGTCACAGCTATGAAGGGCCAGTGACCCTTCGCACACTCTGTTTGCTCCAGCTGCCAGCTGGAGATAATTCTGCATCTTTCTCCGGGGGACATTTGGCAGTGTCAGAAGGATTTCCCAGCTAGAGGGCTGGTGTGTTTAAGTAGATGACAGGAAGAGATGCTTCAAAGTCTCCAGCAGTGTGCAGGAGAGCTCGCCTGGAGGACAGAGCCCCAGAAAGCTGGGCCTAGAAGGATAGGTCTCTGGTTAGAACGGAAAGAAGGAAGTTTTCCTGTAGAGTAAAATTGGGTTTTATCTTAGTTTTTCGAAATGTAAGAAGCACAAGCATTCTTAATATTTTGTCTTGAAAGTTGAATTTTGTAGATTTTTTTTCCAGTTAAAGCCTTTTATCAAACATTTCTATGTCTAGAATCAAATATTTCTATGACCAAATTAAGGTTGTTATCATATGATATATATATATATATAGAGAGAGAGAGAGAGATACACACATACACATATATATGATTACAGCAGCTTTATATATGATTATATCTCCCATCTCTTTTGGGTTTGGTTTGCTTTGATGCTGTGAGGCTGGAGTTGAACCCTAGGCCGCCCCGCTTCTCTCCAGGCAAGTGGGCACTTTCCACTAAGTTATAGCTTCAGCTTTTTCCTTTCTCTTTTTTTTTTTTTTTTTTTTTTTTTGAGGCAGGGTCTTGCTGAGTTGGTCAATAGCATTGACCTCACTCTGTAGCCAAGGCAGAATTGCTATTACTATTTACTGCCGGTGAATAAAACACACACCCCTGCTTTTAAGGACCAGAGGCCTAAGAGAATCTAGGGACTGGCAGACTGGCTGCACAGGTAGTATTGTGTAAGCTTTGGGGCCTTCAGATTCTTATGTGAATCCCACAGTGACTTAGCTGAGATGTGCCTGTTTGTGCTTTCTTCAAAGGCACCACGTCGGGTGGTTTCCGTTCAGACAGAGGCCAGTTCAGAACTTCCCGGATGATGGTGGTCCTCGAGATGCTGCCAACCAGGACCCCAACAATAACCTCCAGGTACAGGCCTCACTGCCCGGCCCGCTCTAGTCCTGAGCTTGCAGACTTGTAAACTAGTGGTTTGCCATTTTTTAAGGCTAAGTATTTTATGTTTTTTTTTAAAAGTTATTCTTATGGCAACTATTTTTAAGACTTTCAATATTCTATATAGGCATATGGCAATTGGGATTTTTGCATATGTAATGATGGGGGGGTTGACCCACATTTTGAGAATAAGAGATATGTAACAGTATACTTAACTATGGAAACTGCTGGTGGGTAGTTATTCAAATTGACTGGGTACATAACCACATCTCAGAATAGATTTTCGTCATAAGGCAGATTAGTGCATCATCCTGAAGGGTATACTTTATAACAGAAATTGCCTCTGTAGTCTGCTTTTAGAACACTGAGATGCCAGATTGGTCTTTTAGCTCAGGGCATGGCCCAAATTAGAGGACTGGTTAGCGTGCAGCAAAGTTAATTACTATTTGATAGTAACTGAAGGCCCCTTCTCTGACGCTGGCCAAGGGAAGTGTTTGAACTATGGAAGGTCAATTGCAGATGTGCTATAGAATTGGAGAGGTACCTCCTGCAGCCAAGGGCTCATCCCCAGGGCTTGTCAGCCTGCTAGGCTTTATCCGGACCTGACTTCAGGATAGGTGTTCCTCTAGACCCTAATCATTTTCTCGTTGTGTCTTTGCCTATAGGGAGGTATGGACCCAGAAATGGAAGACCCCAACCGCCTCCCCCCAGACCGCGAAGTGCTGGACCCTGAGCACACCAGCCCCTCGTTTATGAGCACAGCATGGCTAGTCTTCAAGACTTTCTTTGCCTCTCTTCTTCCAGAAGGCCCACCAGCCCTAGCCAACTGATGGCCCTTGTGCTCTGTCGCTGGTGGCTTTGACAGCTCGGACTGGATCGTCTGGCTCCGGCTCCTTTTCCTCCCCTGGCGTGGACTCGACAGAGTCATTGAAAACCCACAGGATGACATGTGCTTCTGTGCCAAGCAAAAGCACAAACTAAGACATGAAGCCGTGGTACAAACTGAACAGGGCCCCTCATGTCGTTATTCTGAAGAGCTTTAATGTATACTGTATGTAGTTTCATAGGCACTGTAAGCAGAAGGCCCAGGGTCGCATGTTCTGCCTGAGCACCTCCCCAGATGTGTGTGCATGTGTGCTGTACATGGAAGTCATAGACGTGTGTGCATGTGTGCTCTACATGGAAGTCATAGATGCAGAAACGGTTCTGCTGGTTCGATTTGATTCCTGTTGGAATGTTCAAATTACACTAAGTGTACTACTTTATATAATCAGTGAATTGCTAGACATGTTAGCAGGACTTTTCTAGGAGAGACTTATGTATAATTGCTTTTTAAAATGCAGTGCTTTCCTTTAAACCGAGGGTGGCGACTTGGCAGAGGTAAAACCTTTGCCGAGTTTTCTGTTCAATAAAGTTTTGCTATGAATGACTGTAGCAGAGACTCCCATTGTCCTGGCAAGCTTGCTGTGTCTTTTGTCACTGGAGAATCAACAGTTGAGCTGCTGATTCTTAAGTAACCCAAATGCTTCTTTCCTAAAGGACTGTTTGTGCCAGCAAGGGACAAGGCTGCTGCAGAGGCTCTTGGTAACCAGGGCTGTGCCTCTGTGTGGCCTCATTTCCCACCTAAATGTCACCAGCTTATGTAGGAGCCCACCAAGACTAGATCCCCCAAATTCAAGGGACTGGCCTAATTATTTCTTCCGAGAAACTTCTATTTCAACTGAGAGAGGAAAGGATGAGCCTGGAAGGTTTTAGTCACCAACCCAGGTTCCTCATGAGTGACTTTAAAGCTACATCTGCCCTGAAAACAACCCTTATGCCTGGGTAGGGCAGAGACTGCCAGAAACCAAGCCCAGAGTCATCTTGGAAGTGAGTTACAGCACACGGTGTTCTCTCAATGTGAGAGATGAGGCTCTGGTGGCAGAAATACAAAGGGGGTTAACCTGGGGTTCTGTGATGTGCGCCCACTAAGCAGAGACTTTGAGTGCTCTGGCACAGGAGTTAGGAAGGGTTCTAACTGGTTAACAAGAACATGGACCTAAAGGTGGTCGCTACCAGAGGAAACAGAAGTGCTGGGGCTGCCTTAGTGTAGTATAGAGGAATGCTCCCTAATGCTGATGGAGTCTGCAGTGTTAGAGGAGACTTCTCGGGTATCAATTCCTAATCAAAATGGAGTGGTGTGTCTATGATAAAATCTCATGCCGGTGGTCCTCACCCCTGATAAGCCCCCTCTTTCTCAGTCTGCCCCTAAGCCCTCATGCAAATTCCCTATGATTGACTGTCAAAGGAAGCACCCACAGACCTGCTTCAAAGATAGTTCTGCATGGTAGCTCCTGGAAAAGGACAGCTATTAGCCTAGTGTCTGTCTGGCTGTCTGGCTGTCTGGCTGTCTGTCTCTCTCTCTCTCGTATCCCAGCATCCCAGAGAGATAACAGTGGTATAGGGAACTCTTTCTTGTGGGCAGAACTTTAGGTAATGGCATCATATATTTGGGGGAAGAGAAATAGCCAGAATCACAAGTGTATACTGATTAGACCTTGTTCGTAATTATACTGTGGTGTATACTAATTATATTGTGGTATATGCTCATTCTGTATTGCTGGTTATGGGCTGAGGCTGGTAATTTAGTTGGTTGGGCAAAGACTCTGAAGGAACAGGATTGAGAAGCTGGTGGCAGGAGCCCTGGAAAGAGGCATGAGCAGGCAAGAGTTCATGGTACCTGTGCCCTGTGTGAATTCTCACTAAGGAGTGATCGCCACAAAAAGGCTTTTAGAAAGAGGATGGAGGGGGGATGTTAGGGGGACCTGCTTGTGGATACCAGTTAGGCTCCTTCCCTCACCCCCCCCCATCACCACCATTGTCCCAATGGCTCATGAACAAAGTATCAGGGTGACAGGGATGGAGGTCTTGCCTAGATTCAACATGAATTCTACTAATGGTGAACCTGCTCGCAGCCACTACTGAGCGCTCAGTCTGCCAGTCACAAAAGGATGGTTATCAAGCCCTTTGTTTCTGTGTTTGGAGAGCTGTCTTCTCTGCTCAGTGTTTGATGCCAATGCTATTCTGTCTTCATGGTATTCTGTGAAGCTCCACTTCTGATAAGGACCTCCTTCTCAGTACATGCAGGGGGCAGTGGGTCGACACTCAGTGGGATTTCCTGCCTTATCCTGTTCCCTGTTGCACTGGACCAAATAGTGTTCACTAAAATACATCCACATGGAGCCGGTGAACATGACCTGATTTGGAAATGGAGTATAAACAGAGATAATCTGGTTAAGATGACGTCATATTGGACAGCCTTCTAGGAACAGGAAAATCTGGACACTGGGAGGACAGTCTCATGAAGACAGGCAAAGACTGGACTTGCACTGTCGAATAATGCATCGCCAGCAGCACCCAAAGCCAGAAGGAGCAAGAAGTGGTCTTCCATGGAGATTTCAAGCATGGCCTGTCCCTGCTGATGCTATTTCACACTTACCGCCTACGCTGTGAGGACATATGCCTGTGTTGTCTTGCAATGGCTCCTGATGATTTGTTATGGAAGCCTGTATTCTGAAGCAGCTGGGGAGTGGCCTTCCGTGGACTCAGTTACAGTTACAGCTCCACCATGTGGCCATGCCTTGCAAAGTGGGGACAACGTCCACTAGGGTTGTATGCACGGAATCAAGCCAGGATGGAGAGTGACTCTGCCCTAGTGAAACCTTTGCACCTCGGCCCAGCATCTAGAGGGCATACATAGGTCATGTGGCATATATAAGATTCCTAGGACTTCATAAGAACCTCAACCCCCAAACCAGGAGGCCCGAAGACATTCTTGAGTTCTAGAGGCTTGGAGTCTGGATGTGTTGGCAGGTGCTCCTAGCAGGGTTCTGATGGAAAATCCATTCTGGACCTTTTAGTGTCCTAGCAACATGATGCTCTCTGGGTAAGTAGCTACACCACTCCCCTTCCTTGCTGTACCATCACCTGGCCCAGTCCCCTCCTCCTGTGCCTCTGCATCATCATGTTGTCTTTTAAGGCGATCAGACATTGGATTTAAAACTGAAAATGCCACTGTTTCCATAAAAGCACACACTCTGAGGTTCTGGGTGGATATAGATTAGTGTGTGATAAGTTCTGATCTGAGTGTGTCCCCCCCCCCTCATTTTCATGTTGAAAACAATCTCCAAATTTCATATATTGATGGTCTTTGGGGGTGACACCTTTGGGAAGTAGAGTTAGCTGAGGTCATGAGAGTGGGGCATTCTTGATGGGATTAGTGGCTTTCTGAAGTAGACCCCAGTTTATAGCTCCCCAGTTCTGTCCATGTGAAGGCCCTTCTCCATATTATTATGTAACCAAAGGCCCTCCTGACCAGGTGCTGGCACCTTGACATTGAGCCCCCTAGCTTTGCTGAACTGTGAGCTACAAAAACCTCTCTTCTTCACAAACTATCAGGTTGCATTACTCAATTTTAGCAACAGAAACAGACTAACGCAGGAGTAATTTAACTAATCAACTCACAACAGTGAGCAATGATTAACCTGGGTGCCAAGCATAACATGGCCTGGTTGCTTTGGGCTCCCTGTGCTTTTGCAGTGACAAGAAGGAAGCTACTATATTGGTTGGAGTAATAGATACTGGTGATTGAGAGGGAATTGGGCCACATGGCAGAAGCAGAGGGGAAGATGGGATATGGAAGCCATGTCTCCGTACTGTCTACTTTCCGAAGGGGCCATTGCATCTCAATTCAGGCAGGATTTAGAAAGAAGAACTGGATCTCCCTCAACAGGAAGTGAAGCCCCTGTGGCCATGGTGCTCCCTCAGCACAGGAAGGTGGAGGACTCGGTGGAGGACGAAGATGAAAGCACCGCCTGCAGTCATGTGGCCAGCTTCCTGTGAGCAATGCCATTGTCAAGTGCACCTCTTGTTTTAATGTGAATAGCTGGTGGGAACTTGTAGGTAACACATCCACGTCCCTCTGTTTCCCTCCCCCTCTTACCCTTTATCATCTAAGGTAAGATACTAATGAATAGTTGTAATTTATGCCCCAGAATTCTAAGCCCCAGGTTCTCAGGGAATGAAGCGGCCATTTTTAGGGACTCTGCATATCCTCCTGCAGAGGAGGTCTGCGTGTTGCTACTGCACAAGGAATAACTGTCATTTCTCTGGAGGTTAAGGATGGTCTAAGGAGATGTGTGTGAGTGTCAAGTTGACAAAAGAAACTGTACTGCTCCAACTCAGCCTGGCTGAGTCCAGGTCTCCAAACACATAAACAGTACAGTTTGGCTTGTAAAGATAGAATGCTGTGACCAGGTGCCTTTAAATCAAGGGTGGTCCTCCCTAACCTGGGAAGGCCCACTCACGGGCTTGAGGTCTCCTCAGAGAGGAGAAATTAGACAGCTTTAACTGCCTGAGGTCCCTCCATGGCAGGACTGTCCAGCAACAAGCACAAAAGCCCACAACAATACACACACATCCCAGCTGCTTCTGCTGACGGTACCTGGACTGCTCAAGAGTCTCAACTCCTTGTTCCTGTGTATCATGTTGGCCAACACAGGTTGCCTGGTAGGCTGGGACACTTGTTGCATCAGGGGCTCTTCTCTTGCTTGTGTCTGAGAACAGAGTGTGTGTGGTGTCTCCAGCAAAGGCTGAGATTTCCCCATCTAGGCTGGAGTCTGTAGGAAGAGATAGGCCTCGATCCAAAGGCTTGAAGTGAGTCAGAAGCTTCAAATGGTGAAAAGAGCTGGGGCATCAGGCTGGGAAGATGTCTCCACTCATTATCATTGTGGGAGAGGAGGCATGTCAATCAACCTGTGACAAAATACCCAAGAAATTCAACTTATCAGCAGGAAGTATTTTGTCTCATGGTAGTGATTTGTGGTGTGTGTGTGTGTGTGTGTGTGTGTGTGTGTGTGTGTGTGTGTGTGTGTGTGTTGGGGGCAGGGGAAGATTAGATAGAGGTCCGGGAGAGCCCTGAGGAAACTGAACAGACTGAAGAGCTACAGATTCTCTGGGCAGGAGAGAGCTTGGTATGACATACATCTTGCATGGTAGCGTGTGCTTGAGGCTGAGCCAAGAGAAGTGATAGGGTATGAAACCGAGATGGGCAGGACAGCTTATGTGAGACACTATCAGCAGGGGGCTGGAGAGATGGCTCAGTGGTTAAGAGCACTGACTGCTCTCCCAAAGGTCCTGAGTTCAATTCCCAGCAACCACATGGTGGCTCACATGTGGTATCAGATGCCCTCTTCTGGTGCATCTGAAGACAGCCACAGTGTACTCATGTAAATAAAATAAGTGAATCTTAGAGAGAGAGAGAGAGAGAGAGAGAGAGAGAGAGAGAGAGAGAGAGAGAGAGAAGAGAAGGAAAGGAAAGGAAAGAAAAGAAAAGAAAAGAAAAGAAAAGAAAAGAAAAGAAAAGAAGTAGCTAAGGCAGGCTGGGGCCATTGGAAGAGCAGTGAGCCGTGAAGTTTGATGGTGATATACTCTGTGCAGTTTAAGAAGGAAGAGGGAAAATGAGCCAAGTGTCTTCACTGACTCGTGAAGACAGTTCCTCCACATCCTCCCTCCATGGGCAGGTAGACAATGACAATCCCAGAGACTGTATCAGCCAGCATCATAGCTCTTAGGTTATGAACACTTTTGTGTTTCCCTTTAAAAGAAAAACTTAAAAAATAATGTGTGTGTGTGTGTGTGTGTGTGTGTGGGAGGGTGGGGAAGCGGTGTTGTCATAGGCATTTGTGAGCTTCCCAGTATGGGTGCTCGGAATCAAACTCGGGTCCTCTGCAGGAGCAGTATGCACACTTAACTGCCGAGCCGTCTCTCCAGCTGGTTCTCTTATGTTCTGAATAGTCGCTGAAGAACACATCTCCTAGCGTAGCTCCCTTATGGCCGGAGAAAGGATGTCAAGATCAGGCCTGCTGCATCCTTATGGATCAGGTATAGCAAACCTACTCAGAGCCAGCTCATGGAGGGGGAGCAGACAAGAAGACAGCAGAGTGCCGGCCAACGTTGATGAGCAGCATTGGGAACGGGGGCACTGTGACACCACCTGGTACTAGTGGCAGAAGACAGTGGGAAAGTAGAAGGTTGTTCTGAGGACAGCTGGCTGGCTGGGGCTGACCTGAGATTGTTCCCACAGAAGGACAGTGGAGTTGACACAAGAGGGCCTGTTTGTTTCCCTTAGCAGGGCGCCTAAGGGAAGTCACACTGCCTCCAAGCTCCTGTTCCCCACAGATTGACAGACACTAGCTCTGCCAAGACCAAGTCCACAAGGCTCCAAGGAAGCCACGTGTGCCTTCTAAAGGTCTCTCTGGTGGCACAGGTGTAGGGTAAGCTGAATGAAAGAAACATTTGTCTACTGTGTTATTTTTTTTAAAGGTATTAAGTAAATGTATTCTTCGAGTCAAGTGAGGACATACAGTTCTCCCTTTAAAATCCATTTAACTAAAAGAACAGGTGAAACGTTCTAAAAAGTTAAGCAAGCAGGAGCCAGTTGCACAAGCAGAAAAGGCAACCGTCCAGACAGTGGTTCCTGCAAGACTGACTGACAGGAGACACCCACTACCCCTTAAGGTCTCTGTGGACACCATGATCATACGAGGTGAATTCTAAAATGTGTGCACTGGGG
This sequence comes from Mus musculus, assembly GCF_000001635.26. Classification (NCBI taxonomy): domain Eukaryota; kingdom Metazoa; phylum Chordata; class Mammalia; order Rodentia; family Muridae; genus Mus; species Mus musculus. The sequence continues at coordinate 94,401,538 of NC_000074.6, forward strand.
TGCTTGCTGTGGGTGGGACTGCATGGATCTGAATGGTGAGTGTGCCTCACAGCCAGATCTCTCTGGTTGTCTGTATGTAGTCGGCATGTGCTTATCCAGTACAGGGACATACTGTACACACAGGTGCCCTAGGCTTCCTGCATACAAATGTTTGTCTGGGCAGGTATGTGGGCAGAGTGTACCAGCTACGTGCATCTTGGGTGGCTGCTATTAACAGAGTCAAGGAGGTGGCAAGTGCAGTAATTTTCTCTCAACGTTCAGCATTATAGTAAGGGGTATGGCTTGGTTGGAAGCCGAGATGGCGGGCCACCAGTCACCAGAGGACAGAACATATCTGGGCAGAAGCTGATTCAGTCAGTCCCAACTCTCCCATTTTCTTGGGTCTTTGCTAGATAAAATTAGCTCTGAGCTTGACTCCAAAAGTCTTGGCATCCCTCTGCCTCATCTCCATCTCTCCCGACCTCCTTCAGTCCTCTGCTTTATCCAGTGATCCCTGTCTGAAATTTCTGGAAGGCCCAGGGTTCAGAAAAAAAGACTGGTTGTTATAGGGTGGGTTAGGACTTTGAGGCAACTTTGGATCTTTTGGAATGCCAGGAAGGGTGCCCCTGGCCCAGCCAGCTTGGATTTCTGAAGTACAAATGTCAAGGAGCAGGGCTGGCTTAGCCCTTCTGGCTCTCCCACCGTTTGGGTTCTGTTGGGAGGTCTGCACTGAGCACTATGGAGCTATCTGCCATTCCTCCTCAGGCTCAGGGCCTGATCAGAACATTGCCAAACTTTGGCCTGGCTTGTGTGTAGTGTGGGGATTCATAGTAGGGACCATGCATCCACAGAAACACCAAAGGAACATTTTGGTGGTGGCTGCAGTGATCAACAGGGAGCTCTGGTCCTCCTTAAGTTTACCGAGCTTACTGAACCTCTGCTCTGTGATGAACTAGCCTTCCATGATAGGCAGGTCATCTACTGGAGGCTCTCAAGGCCTCACTGGTGCACAGACACTGGTTTGGCAGGTGCTTCTTCCAACCAGAAAGAATGACAGCACACATTGAGAACGGGGCAGCGAGCTGTGGACTGGGCACTGTGCTCAGTGTCCCCCTTCCCACACAACAGCTTGTCTTATCGTCACTGTCCGTAGAGAGAATCTCTTACATGCATCACCTGTCAATAAAAAGCAGTAGCCAATGAGCTGAGGCAGGAAATAGGAGGTGAGACATCCGGCTGGGAGAGAGAGAATTCTGGGAAATAGGGACAAAGGAGATTTGCTCAGGGAACACTGAGGAGACAGACATAAACCAGTCACACAGCTGAACGGGTTAGAATAAGGGAGATATTCTCCCCAGAATGCTGAGGAGACAGATGTAAGAAGACAAGGAGAGGAAACCAGCCACATAGCTGAGCTCAGGTTAGAATAAAAAGGAACATAAGTTAGGAACTAGTCAGAGAACAAGCCAAAGCCATGTCATAAGCACTTATTAATAAATAATTAGCCTCAGAGTTGTTATTTTTGGGAATTAAGTAATTAGGAGGAAAGACTAAATTTTACAATCCCTTTGAAAGAAAAATCCTGAGGTTTTAAGAAATTCCACAGCTGCCAGGTATGTGGCTCTTCCAAGGCCAAAGCTGGGCCCCTCCCTATAAGACTGCCATCTGTTAATTCTGCTGTTTCTTTAGAGATCCTTCAAGCTCATAGCCTACTATACCTATGATCAAATGTGAAGACCTTGGCAGTCCTGTGGGTCTCAAGGATGACAATAGCCCCACCCCAGTCTTTCAACTTAATAATTTAGTGTCTGTCCTTCCAGAAGATTCTCTACACAACAACATACACACACACACACACAGGGTTGGGCTTTCTGGTTTATAAAAATGAGACTATGTCCTTACCCATGCGAACACAGATTCAAGAACCTGCAGACAAAATACGGATCTTGATTCCCAGAACTAAAGTAAGACAAAAAACAAACAAACAAAACAAAAAACCAATCTAGGAATGGCTGCTACTTGCTTGTAATCCTAACACTCAGAAGGCAGAGGCAAGAGGATCCTAGGAACTTGATGACCAAGTAGACTTGCTTCCTTAGTGCATTCCAGGCTAGTGAGAGATCTTATCTTTAAGAAAGTGTAGAGGTTGTCCTTTGGCCTCCTCATACATATGCATACATGTGCATGTGTACCTGCACATACAGGAACACATAAAGTTGCACTCATGCTGACATGTATGTGGTTAGGTTAGGTTGCTCCTCTCTATTGCCCATTCTTTTTTTGTTTGTTTGTTTTTTCGAGACAGGGTTTCTCTGTATAGCCCTGGCTAACCTGGAACTCACTCTGTAGACCAAGCTGGCCTCGAACTCAGAAATCTGCCTGCCTCTGCCTCCCAAGTGCTGGGATTAAAGGCGTGTGCCACCACGCCTGGCTCTATTGCCCATTCTTGCTCCTTCCTGATGCTTGCTCTTCCTCCTCCCTGATACCCACTCTTGCTCCTCCCGGATGCCCACATGCTTCCTCACAGCCAACACTTATTTTATGAAAGAAATTCATTACTAGCTTTCTTTTTCAAAAAAAAATTTTTAATTTCTTTTTTCTCTCTTTTTCTCTTCTTTCTTTTTTTCTTTCTTTTATTTTTATTTTTATCTTTATTTATTTATTTATTTATTTATTTATTTTGGTTTTTCAAGAGAGGGTTTCTCTGTGTAGCCCTGGCTTTTTTTTTTTAAATAAATATTTTTTATTAATTAGGTATTTTCTTCATTTACATTTCAAATGCTATCCCAAAAGTCCCCCATACCCTCCTCCCCCCACCATGCCCTGGCTTTTAAATTTCTTTATGTGTAGGTGTATGGAAGCACTTGGAAGTCAGAGGACAACCTCAGGCGTCATCTTAAGGAAGACCTCCCGCCTCCTTCAATAAATATAAAACCTTGAGACGAGGTCTCATCAAGCTCTGACTGGCCTAGAACTCACTCACTGTGTAGACCAGGCTGGCCTTGAGGTCAGAAAACTCTGCTTGCTTCTACCTTTCAAGTGCTAGGATTAAAGACAATCACCACCACACTTGGCTCCACATCTTTTGAGACAGTCTTTTATTGGCCTGAAGCGTACCAATCAAAAGGCCGGGAGGGCAATCTTCTTTCTTGATGGATGATGAAACCGAGGCTCACAGTGGTCACGTGGGCCCGATCACTGTTGCTGTTCTTCTCCCTTTCTCCTGTTTCAGGCACTCTTGGGGGCTGTGCTGGAGAGAAGGTGCCACTATGTGGTCAGCAGACACTTTGCTAGTGGTCACAATCTTGCCCACCACCAGGAGAAGCTAGATGGGAGTGTGAGAAAGCTGTGGGAACCCTATAGGTGGAACAACAATACGAACTAACCAGTACCCCCAGAACTCATGTCTCTAGCTGCATATGTAGCAGAAGATGGCCTAGTCAGCCATCATTGGGAAGAGAGACCCCTTGGTATTGCAAACTTTATATGCCCCAGTACAGGGGAATGCCAGGGCCAAGAAGCGGGAGTAGGTGGGGGGGGGGGGGGAGCGGGGTATAGGGAACTTTCAGGATAGCATTTGAAATTTGAAATGTGGGGTGGGGAAGCCGTGGCTCGAAGCTCCCGGAGGCGAGGCTCGCGCGCCCGCCCCCGCCCTGGCCCCAGCGCCCACCCGATCAGCAGCCCCGGCCCAGCCATGATCAAGGCCATCCTCATCTTCAGCAACCACGGGAAGCCGCGGCTCTCCAAGTTCTACCAGCCCTATAGTGAAGACACGCAACAGCAAATCATCAGGGAGACTTTCCATTTGGTGTCTAAGCGCGATGAGAACGTTTGTCATTTCCTAGAAGGAGGATTATTAATTGGAGGCTCTGACAACAAGCTCATTTACAGACATTATGCAACACTATATTTTGTCTTCTGTGTGGACTCCTCAGAAAGTGAACTTGGCATTTTAGATCTAATTCAAGTATTTGTGGAAACATTAGACAAATGTTTTGAAAATGTTTGTGAACTGGATTTAATATTCCACGTAGACAAGGTTCATAATATTCTTGCAGAAATGGTGATGAGGGGAATGGTATTGGAGACCAACATGAATGAGATTGTCACACAAATTGATGCACAAAATAAACTGGAGAAATCTGAGGCTGGCTTAGCAGGAGCTCCAGCCCGTGCTGTATCAGCTGTAAAGAATATGAATCTTCCTGAGATCCCAAGAAATATTAACATTGGTGACATCAGTATAAAAGTGCCAAACCTGCCCTCTCTTAAATAAGTATTAAAAAGGCCACTCCCAGGTAAAATCCAGAGGGAAAATCATCTAAGTTTACCATGCAATTGTTTACCAAAAATAGTGAAGGAGACTCTTAACTTTGCTCTTGGATTTAAGTCAAGGTACTGTATAGAAGCTGCATAAAATCAGTATGGAAGTTCAATGTTGCTTTTCTTGCTCAGTGGTTTTAAAGAAATTGACTAGCTCCCATGTGATTTTTTGTTTTGTTTTGTTTTTCTTTTCTTTTCTAAATTACATTCCTATGCCCACATAAAGGCATGCCTCTATATATTGGCTATTACAGTATTTCCAAAAGTGAGATGTTTCTTTAATTATGTACAACCCAAAATGTTGATGTTTTGTATGGATCACAAGTGCAGCATTCTCTAATTCTTTCTGCTGTTTGTCACAATTGTTATTTAAAGAACCAAGTATGTATTGCATGAAAACATGACCTTTTCTTTAGTTTAAATAAACTCCAAGGTAACTGGACTTCTAAAGTACCTTTCTGTTTTGCTTGGTATCTACTTTAGCAATAATTTTTTTTTACAATCTTCTGACTCAACAAAGTAAATAAAAGTATATTTTCCCACTGTTAAAAAAAGAAATTTGAAATGCATATAAAGAAAATATCTAATAAATTTTTTTTAAAAAGCTGTGGGAAGCCTGACTCATGGCCCACAATGTGTTAGAGGCCTTCTCCATGGTGGTTACTCTTTGAAGATGGAACATGACTGTTTCTGGCACTATACAGATAACTGCAGAATTGGAGTTTAAGGTCCTGTGAAATCTTTCAGTTGTGTCACCTGGAGGAACCTCCCTGAGCTCAGATTGTTGAAGGTAATAACTCTTGTAGGGTTATCATGAGAATGGAATAAGATGTGCATGAAGGGAGAGCTACCGTGCTTGCCAGTTTATACTCAATTCAACCGGCATTAACTATGCACTTACTATGTGCTATGTCCTGAGAGCCTACTGTGTGAAGACACACCCCAGCTATGATCCTAGATTGATATGCTGACCACTTAGTAGGGGTTTCTGGCACGATCTCTCAGAGCAGTGGGGAGTTATCATGCAGGCAGCAATCACATGAACACCTAGGTCAAAGAGATGGAAACAGGACCTTCATTGAATAGATGTGCAGAGGCAATAAAGGCTTGTCTCACACACAACCCTATCAGATAAGTTTGCTTTAGAGTAGAAAGTAAAATTAATTTATCTCTTTTTTTTTAAAAAAAAAAGATTTATTATTTTTAAATTTGTGTGTGTGTATGTGTGTCAAAGCATGAGAGAGTGTATGTCTGTAGATCTAGGTATGTTCATGTGTTGGTGTTCACAGAAACTAGCGGTATTGGATTCCTTGGACCTGGATTTACAGGTAGATATAAGCCAATAGATAGATAGATGGATAGACAGACAGACAGATAGATAGATGATACAGAGATAGAAACAGACAGACAGATGATAGATAGATAGATAGATAGATAGATAGATAGATAGATAGATAGATAGATAGATAGATAGATGATACAGAGATAGAAACAGACAGACAGATGATTGATAGATAGATAGATAGATAGATAGATAGATAGATAGATAGATAGACAGACAGACAGACAGACAGATAGATAGATAGATAGATAGATAGATAGATAGACAGATAGATGATATAGAGATAGAGACATACATACAGACAGACAGATAATATAGAGATAGATGACAGAGACAGATAGACAGACAGGCAGGCAGTCAGGCAGGCAGGGTTTTGTATAACCCTGGCAGTTCCTAAACTTGTAATGCAACCCACAAATAACCTTGAACTCCTAATCTTTAATCTTCCTGACTCTACCACACAAGTGCCAAGTTTACAAGCATGTGCCATCACACCCACTTTGTGCAGCCCTGGGAATTAAACCTCGGCCCCCTGAACATACTAGGCAGACATTCCACCAACTGAGCTATATTTCCGGGCTTTCATTTGTATTTTCAAAATAATAGGATAAATATGAGAATTCTCAACACCACCGGAACTCTTCCAAGGTGAACGATGCTGTGTTAAGTGACTGTCAAAGGATGTGGCCAGGGTGGGCTCTGACGTTGGGAAATAGGCTGCAGTAGCTGAGGTCTGGGCAAACCCAGCCTCCACTGTAGTCGGCAGCTCCCGCTATTATCCCAAAGCATGGAGGACGGAATTTAAATGGTCAGGCAGGCACTGAACCCTGGACCCCTGGCACCTGTCCCGTGGAGTATGCGCTCTGTAGCTGCACCTTCTGCATTATGTTCCACTAGAACAGAACTTCTTTGCCTCATGGGGCTTTTGGGGCTTCTAGGACAGTCAGCATGAGCTTGGGTGTGATATAGAGATATAGAGGTAGAGACAGACAGACAGACAGACAGACAGACATGATATAGAGACAGTCAGACAGACATGATATAGAGACAGACAGACAGGCAGACAGATGATGTAGAGACAGACAGACAGGCAGGCAGGCACAGACAGGCAGGCACAGACAGGCAGATATATGATATAAGACAGACAGACAGATAGACAGACTATCTTGTTCCTTGCTATCGTCTGGAGCTAAGGACATAGAGGCGTCACAACCCTAGTGATTCAGAAATCCAGGAAAGTTGGATTTCAAGAACTGTAATAGCAAGGGGATCTTGAGAAGGAAGCAGCATGGGGGCCTAAGGTATGCTCTAGCCCCTCAGAGATGGGTAACTCTTACAGATGTGGACCCAGGACCTGAATGTCTAAAAGAAGCTGCCACCTACTGCTGTGTGGCCTGTGCCAGCTCCCCTCCCTCTCTGCGCCTTATCCTCATCCTCAAGACAACAAAGGGGTAAGCAACAGAGCTCAGTGCTCTCTCACTGGAGTATCCCAAAGTGCAGGCCATGCAGGCGACTGGGAAGGTGGTGTTCTGGTACTGCGGTACGGTTGGAATGCTCCAGAGGGCCACTGTCAGGCTATCAGAGGTCCTTGGCCTTTCAGAAAACAGTGAAGGAGCGATTGGCGTTCAGATCCCTACCAGCGGACATGCAGCAGCAAACCCCAGATTAGGTCACTGTGGGCAGCAGGAAGTCAGGTGACTCCTCTCTTTGTGGCAAGTGAGAGATAAAGTTTAGCTGAGCAGCTTGCAGGGCAAGGGTGGAGAGGGAGGTAGGGAGGGGGAGGAGAAGAGGAGAAGGATGAGCTGTGATAGCAGGGTGAGGGGCAGGGCTCCCCTTTCCCTTCTAACTGCACATTCAAAGTCTGTCGTTCCCTGCTAGATTTCAAATAGCCAGATGCATGGTTTGTTCAGGGCCCTTAGTCAATCTGTAATTCAGAGAACCTGGGGGAAAAGGGTTAGGGACAAAGATGGGGATTGTGTGTCCTTGGTGATGGGGGCCAACCTATGGCCAGAGTCAGGCATCTGTCACCAACTGCTGTGTGACCTTAGCCCTCCTGCTCCCTTTGGGATTCAGCCTGATGAAGATACGGGGAGGATAAGTTGTGTTATTCCTACAGGACATTCTATAGTAATCATATTGGGAACTGGGGTCGGGCATAGCTGGGATGCCATTTTGACTAGACTCACAAAGTCCCTAAGTGTTGGGAGGTACCGCCTGGGGTGTGAGCAGGGTCTGGGGAAGAGGTTCCGTGTTTCCTGAGGACTGCCCCCTACTGGGAGGCTTCATCCCAGAGAGGCTGAACGGTGGTCCAGGGTGGGCTGGTTGAAGGTGAGGTTTGCCCTACTTACAAGCCCTCACTCAGTGCTTTGTCTAATGAACGAGGAGACATCCAAGGTCATCCAGACAGCCTTCCAGAGAGACTCCTATCCAGATATCAAGGGTATGGTGGTGGGTAGGAGGTCCATGATGCCCCTTGTCTGCATCAAGTATGGCTTGCACACGGCAGGGCTGGGGCTGGAGGGGAAGACCTTGGGACATACTCTGGCCGCAGAGAGGAAGATAGCAGAACTGAGGAGCAGACCTGACCGGCATACTTCCCCCTGCTTTCAGTCTGTCCAGCTATAAGCGACCCCGGAGTAACTGGCGTGTACTAACCTCTGAAAGCAGCCCCAGCAGGAGCCAGGCCTTGGTGACCCCTTTCCACTGTTCTGGGAAGATGAAGCAAAGAGAGGCCATGTGCTGAGATTTCTGAGCCAAATGGCTCTCCTGACTTGATTGGGTTTATGGTCAGGCCCAAGAGCAGGCTATGAAACCTCATGCCTTATAAGGTGCGTTTTGTTTTTTTCATGGTTGCATCTTCCTAAAGGCCCTCCTAAACAAATAAGAAAGGAGAGACTGGAGAGGCAAGGCTGCTTGGGGGGTCACATAGTATATCTTGGGGGTCATACAGTATATCTTGGAAGTTATACAGTGAGGTTGGCACATCTGAGTTATAAGTTCAGCTCCCAGGACCCAACTTTCTGTGTTGTCCCTTTCATAGGCAACAGAGTAAAGCATCCCCATTGTGCTCAATGATGTCAATCACAAATCGAGGGTAGACACTGTTCTTGGACCCCCCATTTTTTTTTAAATCAGCATCCTCTTCCCTAGACTCTTAAAACGGACCCAAGACAATGTGACCAGCTATATGTTGGAAAAGGAACCTGTCTCTCTTTAGAGCCACTACGGTGCTAGCGGTGCTGAAAGCCACTCTGAGGACCACTACAGCTGGACTAAGAGGGACATGAGGCAGTCAGGTCCCTGTGTGACCTTGGGTGTCAGTTTCTCTCTCTGTATAATGAGAATAATGACATCCTGGTCCTACGTCACAATAGGGCAGAGGCTACAAAAGTGTCTTGGAAATTGTTAAAAGATATGACCTTGCCAGGTATGATGTTGCTCAACTTTAATCCCAGCACTTGTGAGGTGAAAACAGGAGGATGTCTGTGAGTTAAAGACCAGCCTGGTCTACACAGCTGGTGACAGCAGCTGGGCCACCTTGTGGCTCACATGCTCCAGCAGATCCACTGGAGAGCAGGTGTGGCTAGAGCATGAAGCTCCCAGTGTCTTGCAGGCCTCCCAGCTGGTCTCTGCCCTCTGGTCCTTTTTCTCAAAGTCCCTGCTGAGGGCCACCTCTGACCACATGTCCTCCTCAGGTTCACCCAAAGCCTGGCTCCTCTCTGTGTTCAGGGTTCTTCCAGGCCCGCTGAGGTCACCTTTCACCCAGAACTCCCCTACTCCTTCCATCAATCACCTCCAGGAAGCATCTGTGCTCATTTCCAGTTTGCCATCAAACGGTGAGAGTTTGGTGACTTTAAGCAGTGCATGCTTGTTATCTTAGAGCTGTAGGACAGATGCCACTGGGATACAGTCAAGGTGCTGGCAGGGGACTCTTCTGAAGCTACAGGGGGGCAGGAGGTCCCCTGCCTTATGTACTTTCTAGAGGCCACCCCAAGTGAAGACTGCTGTATCTCTGAGACTAGCAAGGCTGTATCTCTGCCCGTTGTCCCTGGTCACATGTCTCCACTTGCCTTCTTTTGCCACTGTCCAACATTGGGCTTGTGATGAACTTACTCCACCCAGGTGAACTTAGGTTCCCCCTCTACCCCCTGATACTATAATATTCCTATACCTGCATCATCTCTTCTGTGGACTAGGAGGTGAACATCTCGAGTGGGGGTGGCCACTTACCCGAATTCTCACATGGCTGGTTGGCTCTCTCTCCTGCAGCTCTCCCTCCACATCCTGGAGATCCTCTGTCTCCTTTCCCCTGTATCCTAGCCCGCACAACTCTAAGGGTCCTGCTCCATCTCCTTTTGCCCAGTCATTGGCCACTGGCATCTTTACCAATTAATCAAAAACTAATCTGGGACAAGGACCTTTAGCATTTGGATGCTTAGACACTTGATTGAATCAAAGCATTAGAACCAATCTCCAACAGTTGTCATGCACGCGGAAGGTAAATGTGTGTCAGTCAGGAAGTGGACGCTCCAGGGAAGTCTAAGGTAGCAATGTGGTTAGCGCTTGGGTCCCAGGCATTCCCAGGTTCAGCGATCTCAGCTGTGACATGAGGATGACAGTATCTACTTCCTGAGATCTTGGAGGATTCTGAGGGCAGTGGAACCCTGAATGTCGCTCAACATACAGTAGGTACTCCCTGCATGAACAGAATTACACAGAGGCTGACTGCGATGCTTGGCCCCCTCAGGCCTGTGTGGATTAAACAGATGTTCAAGAGCTTCATCTCTGCCTTGAGGGACAGGTAGGAAGGGCTCTAGTAGGCTCAGCATGGCAAACATGGCATCGACGAGTCTTGGATTTCCTCCCCTATTCCTCTCCCTTGCTAAAATGTTTACATTCCTAAAGCTAGCCTCCAAGGTCTGGCCCCTTATTTGACCACCACCTCATTCCTGAGACAAAACACTAAAGTCTAACAATCAAAAGTCATTATTTATCTAACACGTCCAATCAGAATTTACTAACTCATCCTAGTACAGACGTTCTCCCTTTTCTTCTTAAAAAACCCACTCGTGCAAAAATATGCTTGCTTGCTTGCTTGCTTGCTTGCTCCTATTACTGCTGCTGCTTTCTGCCTGCCTTTACAGCCCCCACTCCCACTTGCCCCTCCAGGGAAATACATCTCCTTTATGCTGAGAATTTCTTCTCTGGGCGTGTCCTGGACTTACTTCAAGGCCAGGTGTCCTGGCTTACAAGGGTCAGGTCCCGGACCAGGCTTCCTTCTCTCTGGACTCTTCCTTTCCTGTACCCATTCCCAGGGGAGCCATCCAGACACAGCTACCCAGAGGTACCACCTGCCCCTGCTCTAGCCTCCTCGCAGGCCTGATAAACGGCTTGAGTTCTCTATTCCAGGTCTTCGAGGAAACCAACGTCATCTCTAATATCATTGCTGACTGTCCAGAGAAGCACTGGTGAGTTTCTGTCTTCATGGTTTACTGTATAACATTGAGACAGCCACTCTCCTATGTGGCTTTTGCTGACCTTGGAGTCATTTCCTCTTAGAGATGCAGTTGTAGGAGTTGACCTTGGGCAAGACACCAAACCTCTGAAACTTAGTTTCCTCGTTGGTAATAAAGAGGTGACAAAGCACCTTACTTTATAGCTGTGTCTTGGGCATGGAGTCATTCTTTAGGCACTATTTTTCTTACTTATCTCTTTAACTTGCAGTGCTAAGGATCGAACCCAGATCCTTATGCATGCCCACTGAGTTCCATGCTTAGCCAGAGTGTTTTATTCTAATATCGGTGATTTTTACTTCTAACGTTATTTAACTCATCTTCAAATCTCTCATCTCTGCCCCTTTGGTGTTATCACCTCATTATTTAGTTGCTTTTAAATCTTATCTTGAACCTTTCCTTGGGTCATTCTCAAGTCATTGGCTGCTTACCCTCTTGACTGGTTGTTTCCGGCTCGCCACCGCCGGTGGTGGCCTCCCTGTGTGCCCATCATTCTTCTAAGGTCTTCTTTAGTGGAATTTGGATCTTCTGTGCATAGACTCTGCTCCCTAGATGAGCTAAATTTTCTAAGAAGAGGGTTTTGCGTTTATTTGTGGCAGGGACAGTAAGACGTTCAGTGGCTGGGTGTGTTTTTTATGTTAAACATTCAGCCGGGGAAACTCTGACCTATGTCAAACTCAGTTATAAATATATCCTTCAATCCTGGGGTTCAGAGATTGCTCCTTGCTCATTTTAACGTTTGTGTTGCTGCTGTTGTTGCTGCTGCTGTTCGGAGATTGGGGCTTCACCCTATGACTTCTGTTAGCGCAGATTCTATCCATAGCCCAGGCTGCTCACCAAGCTGTGATCTCGCTTCAGCTGGGATTGTAAGTGTACACCATCATACTTGGGTCTTTCATCTATACACACCCCCAAACACACACACACACACCACCCCAAACCTCCTTGTGGTTTCCTTTAGCGAGGGTAGTTTTCGGTCTTCTTTCCACGAACAGAAAATGTCTTACTTTCAGCTGTATATCTCACTGGTTTCTGAGAACATCAAAACTCTTTTGCACCTCGGTGCCACATCCTCTCCAGGGTCACAGAGGCTTGCTGCATACAGTTTCACCTCTCAGCTGCTCTCCAGAACCTAACACTGTGTATTTCTTCATTTCTAAAGCACTCATTGGCTGAGCGGTGCAGTTGAGAGGCTACTGATCCAGTCCTGCAGCTGACCTGCCACCTACATTCCTTCTGTGGCCCCGCTCACAGGGTGGCTCACTCTGTTCTCTCCACCCAAAGTCTTCCCCCAGCCTCTTCCCCATCTGATTCTTTTCCATCTACAGGGTAGGTCTCCCCCAACTCCCAGTCTGTGTCAGATTCCCCGCCTAAGACTCTGGTGCTCTAGCCTGGTCTCTCTCTCCTTTCACATAGTCTTTGGTTACAATTGTGCGTTTTTGTTTGGGGATTCCCTAATAGATGTTGAGTTTTGCTGCCAGACACCATGTGTGCTGGGCTTTCTGCTGAATCCAGCTTCTGGTCATAGTTGAAGTTAGTAATGTCCCCACAAATATCATTAGAAGCAACAGCTGGCTGTCAAAATCTGTCTCTGAGCTGGGTGTGGTGGTGCACGCCTTTAATACAACACTTAGGAGATAGAGGCAGGCGGATTTCTGAGTTCGAGGCCAGCCTGGTCTACAAAGTGACAGGACAGCCAGAACTATACAGAGAAACCCTGTCTCCAAAAAACCAAATAAATAAATAATTAATTAATAAAAAAAAAAAACCAAAATCTGTCTGTCTCTGTCTCTCTCATGTGCCTGTGCACTGTCTCTATCTCTCCCTCCCTTCCCTCCCTCCCCTTCCCCTCCTTCTCCCCCTCCCCCCCTCTCTCATGTGCCTGTGTACTGTCTCTCTCTGCTTCTCTGTCCCTCTCCCTCCCCTCCCCCTCCTCCCTCTCCCATGTGCCTGTGCATGTGTGCATGCATGTACATGTGCATGCATTTGTTTCTGTAGCCCTGGCTGTCCTGGAACTCGATCTGTAGACCAGAATAGCCTTGAATGCAGAGATCTGCCTACCTCTACCTCCAGAGATTAAAGGATGTAAAGGCTGTGCAACATCATGCACGGCTAAAAAAAAAGAAAAAAAAATCCCTCTATTCATTACACCTCTGCTGGGTCACCATAGAGCAGGACCAGTTCTTGACTCTGCATGTGGGAGATCTCATTTATTCTCACTGTTGTCACCCCCATTTCACAGGCCGGGAAAGTGATGCCCACAAAGCTAAGTGAATGTGTCCCTTCCATACCCCTGGAGGTGAGCAGAAAAGCAACTGTTTTTGCTGTCCCCCATACAGATGACAAAACTGAAGTCTTGAGGGGTCAAGGCTCTTAACTTCTTTTTACTTTTTTGGTGTCTATTTATTTTATGCATATAAATGTTTTTGCTTGCATGTTTGTATGTGCAACGTATGTATGCCTGGTGCCCATGGAGTTCAGATCCCTTGACACGGGAATTGCAGACTACTGTGAACCACCATGTGGATGCTAGCAATCAAGCCAGGGTCCTCTGGAAGAGCAGCCTGTACTCTTAACTGCTGAGCCATCTCTTCAGCCCAAGTCCTAACTTCTTGCTGTGTCACTGTTAAGTTAGTGTAGGGTTACAGCCCAGAGCCTGAGCTACTCCAAACTGCTTCTTGCTCACACAGGACTGCAGTCAGCCTGATCCCCTCTGATGGCTGCTGTCCCGGTCACATGACTCCTGTCTCTCAGCATCTGTTCAGTGACTTCCTTACCAGCCCAGGCTGGGTCACTGTCTACTGCCTGAGGAGGCCTACAATCTCCTGCCAGAACAAGGGTGTTGTGGTCAGTTCTCCTGGACTGATGGAATTTCTCTTCCCACAGACGGATGGGCAAAATCACCTTTGAAGAGGTGAGATGGGTGCAAGGCTTTGGGGTACCAGCGGCTGTCGGGGTCTACCTGTTCTTTTCATTCCCTCTGCTGGGGTTCACTGTTTCCTATCCGTGGCTCCTGATCATCAAACTCGTGGGATGTGAGCCAGGAGAAGGCCCACAGGATGCCTCAGCCTTGCTAATGTCCCTCTAAGTGGAACACTGAGACAGGTCCCTTACACTGTCTAAGACCATCTGCCTCTGTCCACATCTACCATAGATCTCCAGTTCCCCCACATTGTAGGTTTTAGGAAAGAAGCATAGAGTGAATATGTGCTGGGCTTGTCATGAGAATCCCATGTAAGGTCTGGGGTGGCACTTAGGATCAAGCACACACTGACATCGCCTGTGTCAGTAGCCACATGAAGCAAGACCATCCTAGGTACCAAACTCCCTCTGAGTGGCTGGGTTTCATCCACTTAGAAACAGGAGCTTGGAAGCTAGTATAGTTGTAAACAAGAAACCGAGGGTCAGTCTGGTCTCCAGTGTTCTTCAAGGTCTCCTTAATAGTTTTTAATACGCTAAACTCTAAAGATAGGAGGCATGATGGCTATGCCTGTAATCTCAGTGTTAGGAGGCCAAGCAGGAGGATTGTGAGCTAAGAGAAAAGTAACCCTGAGCTACACAGTGGAGTCCTGACTGAAAAAAAAATTCCCCCAAATCAAAACAATACCCGCACCCTCCCACACACCCCCACAAAATCCTAAAGGCAAAAGTAATGAAAACCTGTCCCTCCCAGCACTCAGGAGGCAGAGGAAGGCGTATTTCTGAGTTCGAGGCCAGCCTGGTCTACAAAGTGAGTTCCAGGACAGCCAGGGCTATCCATAGAAACCCTGTCTCGAAAAAACAAACAAACAAACCAAGACCTGGGGCCACACCCACACCTCTCTATGAAGTCTAGAATGGGATTCCTTTGGGGGAATCCCATTTCTTAAAAACAACAACAAACCAACTCCTTATTTTTACATTTTATCGATGATGATGATGGTGGTGGTGGTGGTGATGATGATGATGGTGATGGTGGTGGTGATGGTGGTGGTGGTGATGGTGATTGGGTTTTTTAGAGATAGGGTTTCTCTGTGCAGCACTGGCTATCCTGAAACTTGCACTGTAGACCAAGTTGACCTTGTATTCACAGAGAACCATCTGCCTCTACCTCCCAAGTGCTGGGCTTAAAGGTATCTGCAATTTCTTTAAAATATTTTTATCAGGCCAAAGAGATAACTCAGTTCAATTCCTGTGACCCGCATGGTGGAAGGAGAAAGTCAGTTTCTGTAAGTCGTCCTCTGATCTGTACACATGCACATAGCATGCAGGTGGGGGACACACATGAAGTAAATAAGAATGTAAGGAAAGTTTAATCAGTTAGCGTGTATGGGTGCACAGACACACACACACACATCAGTCCACCATGGCCTATATCTGGACGTCAGAGAACAACTTTTAGAGCTAATTCTTTTTCTACCCTGGGCGTCCCAGGGACTGAAGTCCAGTGGTCAGGCTTGGTGAGAAATTCACATACACACTGATCCATCTTGCTAGCCCCAACTCATTAATTTTTTCTAATAACTTTAGATTTGAATAAAAGTTACAAAGACATGACAAAATGTTCCATACCCAATGTACAGTATTAATCTTTCCATAAACAAGCTGTGTTGGTTGTAGATCACCACTGCTGAGCTCTTAGTGACTCCAGACTTCATCGGAACGTCATTCTTTTTTTTTCCCACTGATCTCCAGACCATGGAGCATGTGACCTTCAGACTTTTGAAAAGTTCCCAGGCTTTTGTCTTGTTCTGCTTTCATAACTTTATTGTGTTTTTAAGAACCTGAGAAATTCCCAGTACTTTATAGGAAAAAAATCAGTGATGCTTGTTAGTGGAGGGGGGGACGGAGGGGGGGAGGAATGGGGGGATGCAAGAGCGTGGGGGGGGGGTAGGGGGAATGTCTGTAAGGACAGGGTCCACTGCAGTGTCTTTAAGGAACTGGGTAGTAGACAGCTACTAGGCTTAACTCCAAATAAGGCTTGGCCAAGTGGGAATTGATACCCAAGGGTAAGGGCAGGGAGTTGGGGAAGAGCCTGCTAGAACTGACCCAACAGGGTCTTTGCTGAAGGTGGCCAGTGTGGTTAGATATCACCCTCATAAGATCAAGTGGAGGATGAGTCGCCCTGGTCAGATAGGGGAGGGTTGCCTGATAGTGTAGGCAATGGTTCTTAGGAACTTGACCAAAGTTTGGCCAAGCAAAGACCACAGTTGGCACCTATCAAGCCATTGTCTCCCCAGATGTCACACTTCATCCTCCTCCCCTGACTTCCCCAGTCTCTTTCTCTCTCTCTGTTCCCGGAGGTTCCCTCCTGTTTATGGACTTGGCTGTGCACATTAGTGGCCTTCAGGAACTGGTATCACTCAGGATGTTGGGTGAGAACACTTCCAGCAAGCTGTACTCGTTAGATCCTCAGGGACCGCAGGTTAACGTCTTGGTGGCGAGAGATATCCCAGTGTGGGTATTTGGAGTGAGACTTGCAGATGGAGCTGAGGGTAGGCTGAGACTGTGTCAGTAGGCTCAGAGGGCAAAGGAGGAAGTTGACACACAGAAGGCTGTTTGGGTGGAGCCAGCTACATAGCTGGTACTGGTGTAGTCTGGCTAGATCGAGGGGACGTTAAACTGAGTCCTGGTGGGAGTAGTCTTAGCGAGATTGTGGGCGTATCCCTTTCCTGACTAGAGACGGCTCTGGAAGCATGGAACAACAGGAGATTTTTTTTTTCAGGGTCTCAGTTTACATTTGTCCTTGAGTCAATAAATTGTGTGTTCTCGACACACTAACCCCTTTCTTTTAACACCATGAATTCTTACTGTGGCTCAGGCCATATGAATCCTGACTTCATGAAGCACATAGCCTAGGGGTCAGAGAGAGAGTAAATGGCCATTCATGCGAAAAACTGTACCTTTTAAATTTTCCCCAGAGCTTTAGATTTTAAAACTATGGCCAGTGAACATACTTAGGTAACTTTAAGTCAACATTAAGTCTATTTGAAGGCCATTTGGTACCTGGGTCTCAAGCATTGACATGTTCTGAGCATAACTCAGAGAGGCTGGCAGAGCACAGATTTCTGGGGATGCAGGCCCATCCTCAGAGTGTCTGGCTCATAGCTATTATGTATGACCCAAGAATGTGCATTCCTGATTCACTCCTTGTTCCTAATGCTGGCACTCCAGACCATGGGAACAGTCCTGGAGACACAGCTCTCCAGGGTCCGGGGTCTCCAGAGTGTGAAACACCTCCAGCTACCAGCAGAGGACATCTCAGCTCCCTGGGGGACCTTGGCTTTGGAGGTGGAGGATGGAAGTGACTCAGGAAGGTCCTGGCCATTGAAACAGGAAGAAACAGTTGGGTGTGTTGACAGGGAACAGGGTTGAAAGTCCCCACAGACGCGGGGGAACTTTCTTCAGTTTTGCCTTTTCAATCCCCTCTTACCCACATTGTGGAATCAGGTACTGTGTGGCCTCAACAGGTGCTCCATCACGGAACCACTCCAATCCTAGCCTTTATCTTTTCTCTGCCTCTCGGTCAAAGAAGAGAGAAGCTTTAAAGGAAATCAGGCAATAGGACCCTCCAAGTCTCTTGTCTAACTTTTCTCCTACTCTCTGCCAAAAGAAAGATTGTTTGTGGGGAAATGAGAAGCTAGGGGATCTTACACGCGTTCGCGACCGGCCAGGAAAGACGCAGCAAACCAGAATCTTCTGCGGCAAAACTTTATTGCTTACATCTTCAGGAGCAAGTGTGCAAGAGAGCAAGAGCTCTATTGCTTACATCTTTAGGAGCCAGAGCGCAAGAGCGTAAGAGTGCAAGAGCAAAAGCAAGAGTGCAAGAGAGCGAATGGCGAGACCCCGTCCCTTTTTAAGGAGAATTATTCTCCGCCTAGGACGTATTACTCCCTGATTGGCTGCAGCCCATCGGCCAAGTTGTCGTCACGGGGAAGGCAGAGCACATGGGGTGGAGAACTACCCTTGGCACATGCGCAGATTATTTGTTTACCACTTAGAACACAGGATGTCAGCGCCATCTTGTAACGGAGAATGTGAGGGCGGCTCCCAACAAGGGGATACTGGATAGACACCTCTTCCAGGCACCAGCTTCCCTTCTTGAACGGGCTAACAACCTTAGCTGAGAAGGGACCTCTGTGAAGGAGCAGAGGGCCTGGGTTCAGATGCACATTCTTATGGGCTCATGAACAAGTGCTGGCTGAGGCTCTGTGGCCATCTGTCTGTCTCATGGGTCGCTTCTGTGATCTGAGGAGCACTCACCATGGGCCTCTTGATTGGCAGAGCAGCTCCAAGTTCATCCAGAGTTTCCCGTTGGTTGGTGATCTCCACAATCGGTATTCCTGAGGTTATGTCTTCTAAGTGTGGGCTCCAGGAAAGGATGGGGTGACTGTCTGGCTTAACCTTGCCTCCATGTCTCAACTGTTCACTGCAGAGCTCCCTCCCAAGCAGGAGCCTGAAGTGCCTCTGGCTCTCAAGCTGGTTGAGTGTCTTCAGTCTCTTCCCAGGTGGCAATGTGTGATGATCAGGTGCACACAACCCTGGTTCTGGCTCACATTAGGACCATTGCCTCTGCCACCTCACTGTTGGCCAAACCCACTTTAAGGACATGGACCTCACAAGGCATAATGGTCCACACCTTTAAACCCAGCACTTGAAGGCAGAGACAGGTGGATCTCTGTGGATTTAAGGTCAGCATGGTCTATATAGTGGATTCCAGGACAGCCAGAGCTATGTAGAGAGACCCTGTCTCAATAAACAAACAAACAGATACATAAAATAAAAATAAGACTGTCTCTCTATCTCTCTGTCTGAATATGTGTCAGAGAGAGCCCTGACATCTGGGAAGCTGCCAAGTAGTGGGAGCCTAGGGCAAGCCTCAGTTTCCCCTCCTATAAAATGAGACCATCAGACTTACTGATCCCCAGATTCTTTGTGGACACTGACATTGTAGGAGCTCTGTCTATATGCAGCCACTCCAATGGTAGTATCACACAGGGATGTACAGAGGGCACTTTGAACAAGGGCCTGTGAGAAACTCTGTTCCCTTCTGCATGGGGATATTTGGTAGGCTGCAGCATCGTTTTGAACATCTGTTTATCCACATGACTTTGGCAGATACAGAGAAGAAAAACTAGACCTAACCTGACTGTGTGTCTTGGTCTCTCTCAGCCTCAATTTACCCCTGTCAATACCAGGATGCTAAAGCTATAGGGAAACTGGGTATGATGGTGCAGGCCTGTAATGACATCTTTTTGGAAGGCTGAGGCAGGAGGATTGCAAGAGCAAACCTCTGAGTTACAGAGCAAGCTCAGGCATTGGCTGGGCAACTTAGTTAGACTTAGTCTCAAAGAAAGAGAGACAGAGACAGAGAAACAGAGGCGGAGGCAAAGGCAGAGGCAGAGGAGAGAGGAGAGAGAGAGAGCAGAGAGGAGAGAGAAAAGAGAGACAGAGACACACACACACACAAAGACAGAGCTACAGACAGACATAGACATAGAAACAGACAGATTGCAGTGGTAGAGTGTTTGGCTAGATTGTGCGAGGGCCAGGTTCAGTCTCTGATACTATAAACAAGCCTAAACAAGCAAATGACTAGCACCAATGATGAACAGATAGACAGGGAGGATATTCTGTGGAGTGAGCACTAGGGACTGACACCTGTAGCAGAGTGGCTCACAGAACACCATCAATCTCAACATTTCCCACTGGTGTTCCCCAGTGTTCCAACCTGGGCCTGGGGCTTGGTCCTGTTCTCTAAGAAGAGCTGACATGGTTCCCTCTTCTGCATTGGGCTGGAGGGGGCCTTGACAACCCCCATGAACAACAAAGGCCTGGATCTCTTCGACACCATCAATCCCGAGATCATCACTTGTAAGGAAACATCCCTCGACATATCTCTTGGGCAGACAGTCAGATAGATAGCTGTTTGGTCTCTTGCTGTGATAGAACACTCAGACCAAAGGAAAAGGTTTCCTTCAGCTGATAGGTCACAGTCCATCACTGAGGGGAGTCAGGGCAGAAGCTTGAGGCAGAAATCATGGAGGGATGTTGCTTACTGAGTAACTCAGGCTCATGCTTAAGAAACCATCTTATATAGCCCAGGAAATGGTGCTATATACACTGTGCTGTACCAACTTGCATCATTCAACAATCAAGGCATCCCCCCACCTCTGAAGAGATATGCCCACAGGCTATTCTGATCTAAGCCATTCCTGATTGAGAGTTCTCTCTGGTAACTTTAGACTGCGTCAACTAGATAACCATTCTAAAGTGTTTGGTAGCTACTAGGAAGCTCTCTTCCGGTGTTTCAGAAACAGCCTGCCTCTGTCTCCTGCAGAGCTTCCTGAATTTTGGTTTTCCAGATCACCTGCTAGTGGACGTCCTGCAGAGCTGAGACTTTTGGAATCAAGGCCAATGGAGCTGGATTGAAGGTGTTACCTGCAACTCACGGTAGAACAGGAACACTGGAAGGCTGGATCTCTTGATTGGGGCTCAGAGTGGGGCCAAAGAGATGGGGACTGTCTTCTTGGTTCCCTGATTCCTGCTGCCAGAAAATGCACTGTCCAGGATCTGGGAATGCACTTCTTGGGAAGGGGAATAAGGGAATAGAACATGGAAGGAACACATCTTATCCATCCTGTCGCAAGCTGAACAAATCTATGGCATGGCCCCTCTGGTAGGTGCCCTTCTGGTATTGCCCTGGCAACCCCCAAGGCTCCTCCCCCAAAGTTAGATCAAGGCCACCCTCTGAAGAATCTGTCAACATCAACCCTTCCTCTAGCAACTGCCTTCCCAGCTCACATAGTGCGTGTGCACCACCCGAGGCCCTTGATTCAGGAGAGAAGCTGTGAGAGACACCAAGAGGCCAAGACCTATATAACACATCTCTAAGTGTCCTCAGGAATAAGGCATATACTCCAATCAGGATGCAGAGTAGCAAAGGCAATGCGCTAGGGGTTGTGAGCAGTTCAGAGACTGGGTAAGCAGAATGTCACAGTGGCAGACTTGTCACAGCAACATCCTGGGGTACTACCAAAGCAGCAGAGATCCCCTAGGATCTATTGAATTCTATTGTATACCTGAGATGTCATCTGCTGCCCCAGGTCCAGTTCTCCTGTGGGATACCCAGGCCTGTTATGCAACCAGAGCAGACTGGAAGGAGGGAAGCTCAGGCAGGCGGGTGGGTGCGTGCAGGCAAAGAACACACACAGGAAACAGCTTCAGAGAACTGGTTCAATTTATTAGGGGAGACACAAGGTGTTTAACCTTTGCATGGGGGTGAGTAGGGGTCTTCAGGATGAGTGTACACCATTGGCTGGGCCAGGGTGCTGGGGATGCCTTATTTGCATGCGGAGGAATTCAAGGAATTCTATTGTATTCTATTGTAGCCAGCAGAGGGTGGCTTGGATCTCTTCTTGAGTTTGAGCCTTCTGTTGAATAATGTTAATGTGGGTAAAGACCAACTTGGAGGCAGGGATAAGCTGGCAAGAAATGTGTAAGTTGGCTATGGAGTATGGCAGAACTGTTAGGGTAGGTAGCTTACCTACAATTTCCATTTGTCATCAATCGTCCCAGGGGTCACTGATGACAAGCTAAAAATGAGTGTTAAGGTTGGCGAACATGGTGCCACCATGACTGGGGGGGATTCGATTTGGTGTCTCCAAATATCTGCAACCTCCATATATGGAGGCCTTCACCTGTGTTGTAAGGAAAGAAGAGGAAAGGGCTGGGAGTGGAATTGATGTGTAGAGGAATCTCAATTTTGGTCCAGCATCCTTCAAGTGGGCAGTCCAGGGTTCCTATGACTGTGTTGTGTCTGTCATAAGTCTCCCTAGTTAAGACTCTCCAGCGGTGGATATTGGGAGGGTTGGGAAGAGGCTGGGCAGAGTTAAAATTAATAATAACAAAAACAGCCATAAGAATAGAGGAAAGGGAAGCCTGTGGAGGTCATGTGGCCTGGGTGTCTGCCACTAGGTCATGAGTGTCCTTTCAAGACATCTTGTTCTGTTGGTGATTCTGCCTCCTCTGCTTCCCCGGTCCTTGATCTGTCAGCGAGAGGTGGGCCATCTTGGTCCGTGGGGTGGTGTCAGACATTTCTGCCTGGAACCCAAATAGACCTTGACTGGTCCTGTGGAAAGGCACAAACAAAACCAGTTGTAAGGAGGGGGTTTGGTCCCTCCAAACCCTGTCTAAGGATATTACCATCGCACTGCATGGGGGAAGTTGGGTGAGTGCCAATGAAGGGAGATAGGAGAGTGTTTGGAGCTCTTGCAAGTATTAAATATATTTAGGGTAGTCAGAGCCATCATTAATTGTACATTAGGAGGGTAGGCATCTGCTTTCTGTATTGTATGTTGGGCTTTGGGGTTTGATGTGTTCTTTCTAATATCTGATATTCTAGGCCTTTGGGGTAGGGATCAGGATGCTGAGCTATTCCCATTTTGAGCAAAAGGTTTTGAATTGGGAGCTGGTAAAGGTAGGGCTATTATCAGATTTTATCTGTTGATGGCAAAGGTGAAGAGCACATGGAGAATTCACCTTTTGAGTTTTCACCTGTTTTGGCCCATATGAAATGTAAGCATGTGTCAGCAGAAACAAAGTCATATGTTGGGGCAGCTGAATTGAGGAATGTGGGTGATACCAACTTGCCAGAGGGCATTGCATTGGAGACCTCGGGGTTAGTGCCCATAGTTTGTAAAGCTGGGTGATAATGAGGGATGCACAAGAGGAGCATGTTTTTATTATCCTCTGAAGTTGAGCAAGAGAGATGTGGGGGAAATGGATACGAAGCTCCTTTTTATTTGTGTGTGTGTGTGTGTGTGTGAATGGAATTAATCTGCTTGCTCAACAGAGGCTGTGAACACTCCGATAAGTGAGGGCATTCCTTCAGATATCAGACCTAGCAAGGGATTGTGAGACCTGACATGCTGGAGGTAGAAGGAAGTGGCCCTGTAAGAGAATAGACACACAGATGAACAGAGGGAATAGTGGGTTGGTGTCTAGTTTGGCAAAGGCTCTTGAAAACCTGGGAAGCTTATTAACAGCATTTACACTGTCTGAGAAAAGATTAAAGAGCCCACTGACTTCTCTGTGGGCTAGATAGGTAGTATATAGTTCCTTATATTGGGGGGAGTAATGGGGCAGCCCTCTGAATCAAATAATGGGGAGCTCTTTCTTAGGGAGCAATATATTATTGCTGCAGCTCCTCTTTTCAGTAAATATTGAGGGGGCTATGGTGATTGGTTCCTTTGCAAAGATTTGGGGGGTGGGGAGGAGGGAACAGCCACCACAACAGAGAGAGGGCAGAAGCCCGAAGTCAACGGGCTCTTTAATCTTTTCTCAGACAGTGTTTATGCTGCTTATACACTGCTTATCTGCTTCCCAGGTTATCAAGATTCTTTGTAATGGGAATTCTATTAGGCTACTAGTAAAGCAGGAGAGATTTCTGAGTAGCCATTGAATATCAGAGAGAGAGAAGCGGGTGACAGGGATCTATTCTCCTAAGATTTGCAGGGTGCTATCCTTGACATTTCTAATTATAATAGTGAGTGTATCTATCTCACTTATAATTCTAGGTGCACCGCCTACTGGTGTGTGGAGCCATTCCGGCACTCCCTGGGGCTGATATGGGGCTCCCATAAGTGTGGGGCAAAAATTGAAGATAAGAAACTATACGGGCATTGTCAGGTCATATCTAGCAAGTGCCTTGTCTTTTAGGGTCATATTGACAAAATTTAGAACCTGGTTGTCTCAGAGAGGAGTGTTCACGGGGAGGAGGGGCTTCTATTTCCTTTTAAAAAGTCAAAGAGAGGCTGGAAATTGCTTGTGGGAAGGGAGAGCCCAGGGTCAAAGCCAGTTAAGGTTTCCCTAAAAACTTTGGAGGGAGGTGAGAGTTTTGGGGGGAAGAACAGTGTGGGTTTAAGGGGGCATATTGAGGTGAGGGAAATTTCCATTCCCAAGAATTCAATGGGTGGAATAAGCTGTATTTTTCGAGGAGCCACTTTAAATTCTAGGGAGGACCAGGGAAGGTGTTAATTGATCCTTAAGTGGGTTGAGGGAAGGTGGAAGAATCTTTCCACACCAGAACAGTATGGGGAGACTCAATATTTACCACTGGTCTAAGTAAGGTTTCAATGGAGTGTCCATGGCTTCATGGCAGAGGATGGGACTGTTAGCTAGTCCCTGATGAAGAACTGTCCATTCATATTATGAGGCTAGCCCAGAGTTGTTAATGGGAGAGGGGGGTACTGAAAATGCAAAGCAGAAGAATAGAGAAAGAACAGCCTCTGGAGTCTATTGTCACTAGAGGGACCTTGGCAGGCGTGGCTGAAACATGGGGCAGCCCCCTTGGAGGAGAACCCCAGATTCACGTGGTTTTTATCAGTTGCCCTTATATCTGGTAATAGTCACCATCCCCTGAACTCTTTTTTATATCGAACACAGGGGTGTTCCATGAACTTCGGGAAGGTCAAATATGTCGGAGCAGGAGCTGCTTTTTTATTAGTTTTGTGAGGACTTCAAGTTTCTCCCTTGATAGAGGCCACTGTTCAATTCAGACAGGCTGGTTAGAAAGCCAGTCAAGATGGGGACTATTAATTTTTAGCAGTAGCCCTTAAAATTGGGAGTGATTTGGAGGAGAGTGAATAAGGCTTTGGGGGGGGTAAAATGTTTCCTTATGGGTACAATCATCTATCCTGATGCAATTCCTTTCTGGTTGGCTAGCAAGCACCACTTCCAGGGCGTCTAAGTTATCTCTCCCCAGAAGATTGTTTGGCAGTGATATTGGCTATTAGAGGGTGTACTAGACTGGTAGCTCTATCAGGGTCTTTCCATCCATAGGCCTGCTTAGTGATAAGTGCAGGGGAGCAGCCCCCTATTCCTAGACACTGAGGCTCAGGGATCAGTTGCCAATTGTGTGAGTTCTCTTCTTGCCTCAAAATTGTCTTGTCTGCCCCAGTTATCAACAGAGCATTTGAATGGCTTGACATCTATTTTTTATGATGATTTGGGGGTGGAAGCCTTCTGAGAGGCTGGACACCCATAAGGTCTCTATGGGAGTGGTAGAGTCCTACAGAGTGCAGGGAGAGGGGCTGGTGGGGCCGAGGGCTTATGGGGCCGTTTCTCAGAGGGACCCTAAGGGGGTGGGAGGATATATGACTTTTGTTTTCTGTTTTATGGGCTGTAAGATCTGGAACAGGGCATTCTTAGGCTCCCCTGACTAGGGAAATGCAGCATCCTCAGAGGGTCCCATTTTAAGAGGTCCTATGCATTGGTAGATTGCAGCTATAACAGTCAGGAAATGTGGAGAGAGAGTTTTTCCCTTCTTGGGTGCCTCTTCATCTGGGTAAGGTAATTAATTGACTTTAGTCAGGGATGTAAAGACCATCTGTGGCTATGCATGGTGCGATTTCAAGGACTTCTCCCCAAATGAGGGGGCTTGCCTTTCGGTGAGTCTTACACCACTGGATTTTAAAAGGACAAGTATTTCCTTAATCTGAGGTTTCTTTTGATGTAATGAGGTATTTCCCAAGATAAAAAAAAAAAAGTTTGAAACATGGAGATCAGAGAGGAACTTTCCCAGGAACTGTGCAGTTCCTGGGGAGATTCCCCAAAGACCCCAATCGTAGCCTTCCTGAAGTTGTAAGAGTTGCAGCGACCACCCTAGTGGTTTTTGTTTACTGGTCACTGTTACCAGTTTTTGCCAACACCCAAGCAGGCTGTTGGGGTCCAAGCAGAGGGTTAGGGGCCTTCTACCAAGGACAAGGAGTCACCTTGGCCAGAAGGCATCAGTTGCCCTGTCAATGTGTGTGAGCCCAACACAACCTCACAGACTGAAAACAAGGAAGGAAAGGATAGACCGTCAGCCCTCGGTGTGAGGAGGTTCAGGGTCTTTGAGCGAGTGCCAGAAGGCATGGAGTGACATTCACCTATCCACACTTGTGCCAGTGTAACTTTAATTTTTTTAAAAACCTGCTTTTCATGATGGTTCTTACAAGCTTTAACCTCACTTCCAGCCCATCACCCACCAGAGGGAAAGAAAGGGTATTAGGGTACAGGGGAACTGGACCTGTTTAGCAATGGTTCTTTGGAGCAAATCCCATCTGCATTATCAGGAAATCAACAGTTCAGTTTACTGATCAGCAGTGGCAGCGAGATTCAAGAATATACCAGCAGTCCAGTTCGGTAGATCGGGATAGCAAACACGAATCAGCAGTGGTGGCAAGACCTAGCAGAGACAGCCAGGCTTCAGTTGAATTGGCATAAGTCAGCAGGAGGGACAAAGATCAACAGGAACACCAGTAGAAGTTCTCTGCGGTGCCTCTCTCAACAAAGCAAAGATCATCAAAGACCCGAGACCAAAATGTGTTGAAGAGCTAGCTCTATTAGCAAGCTCCTCTCATCGGCTGTTGAGTCCTATTTACACGCCCTCCAAACATCACGTGTCCTCTATGGGTCTTGCCTCACCAGGTGTCTTGCATCACAACGTGAGTCTGACTTAACAAAACTCCCCATGAGTCTGTCTCAGCTGACATCATTCTGCCAATTGGCCCGAGTTTGTGGAAGCAGCAAGGACCTGCCGCATTCCATCAGAAGTTTTTTGGTGCGTTTCTCTCTATGGAGAGAAAGGCAGACCAATGCATCCCTGTCAGCATCGAATCCTTCATCCTATCACATGGTGGGGTACTTTCACATGTTTGCTTTTACGGAACATCCTTTCACCCGAGTCTGCTTCAGGAAAACACCCCTTCATGTGTTTGCCCCAGCAAAACATCATCTGACACTACTGAGTTTTCAAAGAACCCTTAAATTTCCACTTCATACCAGAGGCCCTGAAACAACCACTTTGGGCACCAGCTGCCACTGCCTGGTGTCTGCTTCTTCCCTCTTCCTGACCAAGCCAGGCCTGAGTACCCTGGCTGGAGAAAGGGAAGCTTAGCCAAGCAGATGGGTGCAGGCAGGCAGGACCGTGAGTGGCAGTGAGTGCCTGGGCAAAGAACACACACCCGAGAACAGCGACAGGGAACTGGTTCAGAGTATTGGGTGGAGGACAAAATCTATTTAAACCTCTGTGGGATGAGTAAGAGCTATCAGGGTGAGTGTAGGCCCAAGGTGCTGGGGAGGCCTCATTTGCTCGAGGAGGAATTCCAAGTGTCCCTGCTGGACTTCAATAAGGGGAAAGGAAGTTTAACCTGGCTAGCAGCTAAAGGTTGTGGGCACAGGGCTGTGTGAACTGGGGCACGCAGGCCAGGAGCTTGGGAGAGGGATCCCACTCCTATCGATCTCAGGACGAGATTTCTAGGGTTTGGTGAAGCGCCCAATCGCTGGCTCTGAGTTCCTTTGATGGACACTGGGCTATCATACCAAGGAAGATGACACAATCAGCGTGGAACCCACATTTCACTGCACACCTGCATCTTTTGGTGGCCAGTGGTAGAGGGGCTACTTAAGCCACATTTGAAAGGCTGAGCAGGAACGAACTAAGTAGCCGTATAAGAAAAGGGGCTAGAGCCAACGGTGGCACGTGTGGGGTCCGGAAACATTCACTCCCTCCCTGACTTGGCGACACAGTCATCTTTTCTTTCACTAACCTTATCCTTTTCATTGTGCTGATCTCTCTGCAGAAGCCTACATAGCATCTCTAGGTTCCTGGGCACAACCACCCCCACAGCCACACCATGGTCAGGCAAGAGTCCTGGGACCAGTCCTGGTCTCTCCCTCATCATCCAAGTATGAGTGTTGACAACCCTTTGTTCCCCACCCTCAAAGCTCCCATCACCCCCCCACCCCCCGACCAGCTTCCTGCCTGAGTCCAAATGGGAGCATCTGACTCATCCACTGTCCCATGTGGTCCCCACACTGCAGGGTGAGGGAAGCAGGAAGTGAAATGGATGGGAGAGTCTCACAGAAGAGAAATATAGAGTCTCTGAATAGGCAAGCCAGTTCAACTTTAATGTCAAAGGGAAGGTCCCCTCCGCAGATTTCCAGCCTCCTCGACCTCCCCACCCCTCGGCTCCAGCTCCAGTCCTGGATGGGTTTCTTCAGGCATGGGCCAGTACACCGGCCCCGTGGGATGGTTTGTCCTCACAGCCCTCAGAACGCACACGGTATTAAGAAACAGAGCCTTTGAGAAGCAAGAGGGGTTTCTGCATTTTTTTTTATTTTTATAAATTTTCAGCTGATTCTCAGGGTCGTGAGCTCCTGATCAATCAGGAGTGGATTAGTGACTCCCAAAGCAGACTGTGATAAAGCCGGACCACCCCTTGTCTTCCCCCCTCTCCACCTGTGCCCCCTTGCCTGTCTTTACTGGGAGTTGAAGCAGTATGATATCTTTTCTGAGGCCATACTTATGATGCCATAAGACTTTCCAGCCTCCACAACAGGCTATTATGTATGTGTACTGTGAGACAAGTAAAGTCACCTTTTTAAAAATGCATGTACAGCCGGGTGGTGGCGGCACATGCCTTTAATCCCAGCACTTAGGAGGCAGAGACAGGCAGATCTTTGAGTTCGAGGCCAATCTGGTTTACGGAATGAGTTCCAGGATGATCAGGGCTATATAGAGAAACCCTGACTTGAAAAAACAAACAAACAAACAAACAAACAAACAAACAAACAAATGCATGTGTGCGTGCATTTGTGAATCTTTGTGTTCATGTGTGTGCAGGTGTGTATGTGTCTTTGTGCCTGCTTGTAGAGACCAGAGTATAAACTCACTTGTTCACTGTCTACTGCATCTGAGACCAGGACTCTCATTGGCCTGGATCTCACCAATTAAGCTGGACTAGGCAGCAAGTTCCAAGCCCTCTCCGCTCCCTTTTCATGGTCTGAGCTCCCCTTATCCCTGTTCTCTTCTGCCCTTGGATCTCAGAGCATGAGTCTGATACTAGATGCAGCCAGGGGCGTGGGGAGGGTTCTTGAAAGGTTCCTGGAAAAAAAAATGCTTAGGGGCTGGAGAGATGGCTCAGCAGTTAACAGCACTTGTTGCTCTTGCAGAGGACCCAGGTTTGGCTCTAAGCACCTTCGTGGTGGTTCATAACTGTACCTAACTCCAGTTTCCAGGAGATCCAATGCCATCTTCTGTCCCTGAGGGCACCAGACATGCACTTAGCATACATACAAACAGGCAAAGCACTCATACATAAATAAAAATAAATCTAAAAAAAAAAGTGTTTGTCAGCCCCAGATGTCCAACAGGAATTTCAGGCTCTGTAATGGTCTCTAGGGTAGCGACATTGGCTAGAAGCTACAGTGGATCTCTCCCTTAAGGAGCCCCTAAATCCCAAGGCTTTCCCTTAATGCTACAGAGCATAGGCAGGAGAGCTTGCCACCCAGGTAACCCCTATGTCATGCCCAGAAACTCTTACATCACTAAGGACATTCTGAGAAGCCCTTTAGAGTGTCCTCTTGCAGCCCCCATACCCTAGCTTGGACCTTGGAAGGCATCCTTAGCAATAATAGAAAACAGGTGTACTGCCCCCACCCCCAGTATCCTTGTCTGTCATTTTGGAGCAGGTCTCTAGGTCTGTTGGGGGGTGGGGCACTTACAGGTTCCCAGAGAGCATATAACAGGATCTATGGCAACCCAGAGAGCAGAGGCTTGTTCGAACAGAACAGACAGACCCTCTCTGAAACCTACTCCTCTGTGTCGCCCACCCCCCATTCCTTTGCCCCCCTCCCCCATTCCAGAAGCTGTGCATTGGGTTAACCTCTAAGGACCAGGACAACCTTGGCCCAGGTCAGATGCTGGCAAACCTGATTAGAATCCATTGCCTGGAGGCTATGGCTCTGCTCTTTCCAGACAGCAAACAGTGCTTCCCCCAGCCAGGGCTCTGAGCAGTACATCTTCTCATCTCTGGTCCGTAGGCTGCTGGTCTGTAGGCTGCTGGTTTATTAGGCCTTAGGTAAAGGGGACTTTTTTTCCCAAATGAAGGACCCTTTCTACCTCCTTGGGGTGTGGGGATCCACTTGTCTTACAGTCACCTAATATTTCCATCTGTAAGTGTAAGGTTAAAGGTTCGAGCCCACTTCCAGGTTTGAAAACCTATCAAAACCCGCCAATCCCTGATCTTGAAATCCCACCAATCCCTGAGCTTGTCTTGAAATCCCACCAATCCCTGAGCTTGACTTGAAATCTCACCAATCCATGCCTTGGAAATCTCCTGTGGACACACACACACACACACACACACACACACACATACACACACAAAGAGGTCTCCTGTTCAGTTCCCTGTATTGTTGCTGCTTACCTGAGCAATAGCAGATACCCTCTTGCATGAGGTTTGTTACACAAACCTAACTGCCAAGGAATATCTTAGCCTTAAGAGCAGCAACAGTTGCACTGGGGAAATGTTCCCCCTCAGAGCAGAGCTGTTCCATTGGGGAAGGCTTTTTCTTCAGAGCTGTAACACTTGCAGTAAGTTCCCAGTGAAGTGTACTCTGTCCAGGTCTCCGTCTGTTCACCCTTCTTCAATCTTCTGGCACTTTGGGCCAGTTCTCACACACAGGGACCCAGCTCTCCAAAGTGGATAATCATGCAAGCCACCAAAGAAGAACCCTATGTACTTTAGCCAAGGGAACCTGGTATTCATGGTTTTCAAGCCATTGGTTGAGCTGCTATGAAAAGTCTTTCCCTGGGGAGATGTGAACAGCATCTATCTTCCCCTCCTAATTACAACCCAAAAGTCCGTTTCACCACAGTTCTCCCCGGGGAACCAGTGAGTTTATTGTACTTTCTTACTTACAGAGCACAGTGACCCCAAAGCAGCTACACTGGAAAGTCTCCACCCAGCATGGACGATGGCTTGATGGCTTCCCCAGAGCTGTATAGGTGGAGCCTTCCCCTCTAGTTCTCCCCAGCCTATATACTCTTGCCCTGTCTAGAGGCCTCATGCAATTAGGGCAGAATTGCACACAAGTGACTGGGAGGAGTGGCCAGAAACTCAGGAGAGGGTCTAATGTCCTAGTCTCATGAAGATGGCAGCATCTGAGCTCATAGGATACCTTCATAACACAGACCGAACACAGGGTAACTCTGGGGAAATGGTTCTCTCAGAACCCTTATTGGCAGGCCTGTTTCCACAACAGGCATGGAACTGGGTTTCCGATCCGGTGTTTCTCATTGCCATTATTGTGTGACCTTGACATCTCTGGATGAGACATCTAATGAGATGTTAACCTCTGCCTGGATCCTTCATGGGGCTGTGTGGGTTTAAGTACATCTAAATATGGCCCGTGCTTGTCTTTCTGGGTGGTGGCTACTTGTCTGTGTCCACTGAAAGCCCTCTGTCAGCAGGGAAGGATGTAGGTCCAGCAACACATAATGGTTGGGAGAATATGGGGTGAGCCTTACTGTTGGGCTGTAACTCTTCTCACACTAACAGATGACAGCCCACCATGTACCACAGGCTGGGACTCCACCATGTGACAATAGGAAACGGAGGCTGGCTAAAAACAAGGCATCTATTTGTAAGAGGCGAGCCAGGTAAGGTTGGGAAAGCTAAGAGTCACACATAAGTAATCAGTCAAAATAATAATGACTCCCCCCCACACACACTCTTGCCTGTCAAGAACTTTCTAGATTTCCGGCTCGGTCCCGGGAGGGAGGAGGTTAGAAGGTCACAGGAATTTGAGATCCAAAGAAGGGGACTAACGTAGAAGGATTTCTTAAGAGTTTTGGGCACACAGCACATCTGCTCTAACTTCTTCTGAAGGAATTGGAAGGTGCTCCTTCTCTGGTCCTCAGGACAGATGACAGAACTGAAACTCAGAGTCAAGACTTTTGTCTAGGGCAGTGTTTCTCAATCTGGGGGACCCAACCTCTGCCAAGTCAAATGATTTCATTATGATTCGTAACAGTAGCAAAATTACAGCTATGAAGTAGCAACGAGAATAATGTTATGGTTGGGGGTCAGCACAGCGTGAGGCTGCAGTATTAAAGGGTCCCAGCATTAGGAAGGCTGAGAACCACTGGCCTAAGGTGATGTAGCCAGCACTTAAGAGGAGGACTTGAGCCTGAGGTTTGGGGGTCATGGGTGTGCTGATGACCCTGCCCTACAGTGCTAATGCACTGTCTCCCCATTCCTCCCCCAGAGCATTCTGGGAAAGTTGCTTCACTGTGGGATGTCACAGAAACCATCCTCAGGAGGAGCCTGGCCTCCTGTTCTGGGACAAAGACAAGAGGCAGGGCAGGTTGTAGAACTTGGAACAGAGACAGGAACTTTCCAGGGCTGACGCTGGCCCTGTAGTCCTTTTCTTACCGCCCACCTCTTTCCATCCCTTATCCCTGCACCAAGCTTTCTTCTGTAGCCTAGGCAACCCTTGCACCCAGGGACCAGCAGAGACACACCTGGAGGCCGCGCTTGTCCAGGTCAGGTCTCAGGTGATGAGCCGCTGTCGCCACTGGACCCTGGACCCAACTCCACGAAGTTTTGCTCAGTGGCTCCTCCTGCCTTCATCCTACATCGTCTCTGGGAAGTGTAGAAAGAAGGGTTGTGCGGGTCCTGCTGCGCTCTGGCCCCACCCACTTCCTGGCAGATGCCCACCTTACCCAGTCTCAGTAGTCAGAGAGGCATGTCCCGCTGCGATCTCCAAGCCGCGGCGGGTTCCGGGCACGCTACTCGCGCGCCCTGGGGCTGGCACTTTGAATCCACGTGATTTCTCGGCAGCGGCAGTAGAGTCTATGAACTAGCGAACAGCGCCCGCTCAGTGGCCACTTTCAGTTTCCACAGAGCGCGGTGGAGAGGGAGCTGAACTGGTGAGTTACCTGCCCAAGCCGGGGCGCGGAGGGAGATCTGTGCCTAGAGAGAGGAGGGGGTGTCAGGGGCTAGGTGGATAGACAAACGGACTGAGGGGCCCGGGTGGGTTGGGGTACTGGTGGCTTAGCAAAATGCAGTCGGACACTGTAATTTGGGGACCACAGAAATTGGAGGGAGTGGCTCAGTTTGGGAAAAAACTTTGTATGTCTGTGCGCCCCCTCTCCTGGTGCCTGCCACACTTGTCATCCCCCACCCCCAACCATACTTTCTTCTTGTTTTTTTTTTTTTCTTTTCAATGCCTTTGCTTTAATAATAATCCAGAAGCCGCCCTGTTTGCTACATATAATTCTGAATTTTCAGCCAAAACAACAAAACAAACAAACAAACAAACAAAACCCCACCTTTTATTAGACAGATAGAATTTGGCTGAACCGTAGCAACTTGCTGTTCTATAGAGGAAAGCTGCGTTCTCTAAGAGTTGCCAACCTCAGGTCGGTGGCTTCTGGCTACCAACATTGTGTTGGAACAAATACTAGATATTAAGGAATGTACAAAAAGACAGGGATCTTTAAAAACAAAAACAAAAACAAAACAGAATATTGTGTTTTAAAAGAGAACGATGTTTCTTGAATGTCCATCACCTGTATTTCTAATGATCATTGAAACTTTCCAGTCACAAGGGTAAGCCTGGGCAGCCTTTTGTCCCTGGCCTACCACAATGCCACGTGGGGTTTAAACCATTTTTTTTCCACTCAGAAAAGCTGAGCTGGGAGCTCTGGGAGGTTCCTGGAGAATTCTGGGTCTTCAGTACTATTGGTATATATTGTCAGGATTCTTCTGAAAAGGGCGGGAGGGGCTTCATACAGAAAAGGTATTTTGAAAATTGACCTTCATGATTGGGGGAAAAGGCTAGAAAATGACCAAAGGTGGGTGTAGCTGAGCCATACCTGCAGCTTTCTCTTCCTGAATCGCTTTCTTGCAAAGAAAGGAAACCCGGAAACCTGCCAGGTTCCCTCTGGGATGTAGCTCAGAGACAGGGCAGACCCTGGTTTGAGTCCCCGGCGCCACAAAAATAAGGCACCAGGCCTGAGCTCCCACCAGAGAACAGAGTGGGCGGGAGTGACTGGAAGTTCATAAGGCCCCTCATGGTGTACTGTCCACAGACCAGCACCAGCAATTATGCCTTGCCTGCCCTGCCTCCAGGACCAGCGCCCATCTGTCTTGGAATAGGACCTCTGGGTGCTCTCAATACTGTGCATCATGACCATGAGTTACGATTTCAGATCTTGGAAGGTTGGTTCCCCATCTATAGTACAGACATTATGTTCAAAATTTATCTCCTGAATCGAGTGAGACGAAATAGAAACAATGCCTCGGCCACAAGTGTGAGGAGCCTGGGGTCCTGATGGGACAAATGCCGAAGCTAAGGGAACGCCTTAGTGCCTTAGTCTGCTTAGTCCGGTCTGCCCAGAAAGCACAGGTTGGCCTGATCTCAGAAGCTAAGTATGCTTAGGCCTAGTAAGCACTTGGTTGGGAAAGTCTGCCTAGACCTGTTCCCGGACCAGCCCGAGGATAGCAGTACCTGGTCAATGTCTATGTGCTCTCTCTCTCTCTCTCTCTCTCTCTCTCTCTCTCTCTCTCTCTCTCTCTCTCTCTCTTTCTCTCTTCCCTCTAGAAAGAGTTCAACAAAACTCTGTAGATTCTCTTCTCCCATATTTTGTGCTGTGTGTTGGGTAAAGAAGACATCCCCACTGCCTCTGAACGTGACCTTATTTGGACACAGGGTGACTGCAGACACTTAAGATGAGGTTGTAGGGTGGGCCCAGTAAGACTTCTGCCCACTAATAGAGGCGATCAGCATATCCACATAGATACCTCAGGAAGGCGGCCATCTTGGGGAGGCAGAGACTGCAACTACAAGCTGAAAGACAAAAATCCCAGCAACCAAAGTGTCCCAATCGGAAAGAGGAAGGCCCCTTTACTAGCATCCTCAGAGGATGCAGACTGCAGAGAATAAAAAAATAAAAAGCCATTTCTGCCAGCGCTTGATGGAACTTTTGTTTTTTTAACCACATCTGATACATCATCCCAGCATCTCTCCTCTACCACCAGCAGAGAATTGTGGCAAAAGAGATGCAAACACTTAAGTGTTGGGGGAAGGCACGGCTGAGAGGGCAAGAGATCTGCCTAGCTTCAGAAGATTCTGGGTTCTATCCTTACTACAGAAGACAAGCAAAAACCTCTTTGTAGGTGTTCTCAGGATGCAAAGCATCGTCTCTCTTCACCAAATATGTTTCTGTGAGTGTAGTTGATAGCCTTTAATGCTAGCACTTGGGAGGCAGAGGCAGGTGGATTTGGGAGTTCGAGGCCAGCCTGATCAACAGAGTGAGTTCCAGGACAACCAGGGCTACACAGAGAAACTCTGTCTCGAAAAAACCAAAAAAAAAAAAAAAAAAAAAAACAACCCAAAAACAAAACAAACAAACTCCTGTTTCTGGGTCCCTGAAAGTGGGTAGAGGCAGCATGACCCCCATTCTTTTCTTTAGGAGAGCCTTGAGTCTTCCATTCTGTGGATCTCGGAGATGTGGGTAGCAGGCTTTGTGATTCTGGTCACCTGTGACTTCGGATTCTTCCCTTTCTCTGTCACTGCCTCAAATCATAGCAT
The DNA here is from genome assembly GCF_000001635.26 of Mus musculus. Lineage (NCBI taxonomy): Eukaryota > Metazoa > Chordata > Mammalia > Rodentia > Muridae > Mus > Mus musculus. The sequence continues at coordinate 94,437,100 of NC_000074.6, forward strand.
AGACACACCCATTGCTCCAGATTGCTCGATCTTCCTGATGACCTCATATGGTGCTCCTCCTAACTCTAACTCAGAGAGGCACTGGCCACCCTCTGACTGACTCACCCATGACTCTTGTTGAAGGGTAATTACAAGAAGCTGATATGCAGAGACCCTCTAGCACTAGGTTTTTCCATGTGTTTGTTACCATATTTTAATGAACTCAGATATGTTTTTTAAAAAGTCACTTGTTAAACTAAATAATATGTATGATGCTAAAATAAAACCAAAGCTCAGGTGTGGTGCCATATACCCAGTATATATAGGTGGTTGAGGCGATGAGAGTTGGAACATAGTTGGTCTCAGAACCTAGGTACTGAGACCCTGTCTCCAGCATTTTTTTTAATCAATTACTTAATTAAGTAACAAATACATCTATAGAGTAAAAAATCCAGTCACTCAGATGCTATCTGTGAAGACAAGCAAGAACAAGCAGTGTGATTGGGTTTCTGTATCTTATTCCAGTGTCTCTCTCAGACTTTACAGACAAGAGTATCCAGTGTTTTCCCCTACACAATCAGCCTCAGCTAAATAGACTTTAGATCATACACATACAAATATACAGACGTACATATGTGCTTCCATGACCATATACATGCACACACATGTGTATTCTCTCTCTCATGATGAGAGTGTACTGCATAGAGTGTGGACAGGTTTTTTTTTATTTAATGCAATAAATAATCTTTTATTTTTCTCTCTATATTTATTATTTTGGTGCTGGAGATCAAACACAGGGCCTTGGGCATACCTAGTGAGCGCTTTTCCACTGAACCATGTCTTCAGCCCTCTTTATGGTTGTATATTCTCTGTGTGTAGAAAAACCTACTTATGCAAGTATATTCTGTACTTTGACCATATATATATTATATGTATATATACATACATACAGTATATATTAGATGTAAAAATTAATATATGTATTTTATGTATCTATAAAATAATGTATTATTTTGTACATCTATATAAAATCCAGGATCCACAAATGAAAGAAAACATTCAATGTTTATTTTTCTGAGTTTGTCTGGTGATCTCCAGCTGGGTCGATTTTCTTGCAAACACCATCTTTCTTTTTCTTTATAGATGAACAAAATACCATTTGTGTGTGTGTGTGTGTGTGTGTGTCTATGCCACATTTTCTTTATCCGCTTTACTACTGGCAGACACTCAGGCTGATCATACAAACTTGGCTATTGTGAGTGGTGCTGCAATACCATGGATAATAAACATGAGTGTGCAAGCGTCTCTGGGATGTAATGTTTTGGAGTCCTTCAGCTGTACATGAGTTGGTGCAGCTGTATCATATGGTGATTCTATTTTTAACTTTTATTTTTAAGTACCTCTGTATTAATTTCTATGCTGGCTAAAATAATTTACAGTCCCAGTGAGTGTACACACATGCACAGACACACACATGCACAGACACACACACACAAATATGTATACTTTCCTATTCCTGAATCCTCAATGGCATTTGTTGTTTTCAGAGTGGGGTGAGATGGAACTCATTATTATTTCAACTTGCATCCTCCTGATGGCTAAGGAATTGAACCTTTTTCTTTTTTAATTTTAAAAAAATTTGTATGTCCATTGGTCCTTTTTACCTTAGTCTGTGAGAGCTGTCTGCTCATTTCATTAGCCAATTTACTGACTGTGTTGTTTGGTTGTCTAGTATTTAGCTGTTTGCGTTATCTAGTCCGGCTGTCCATCAGCTGCCCCATGGACAGGTGCGGCAGCTTGTCCACTGTTCCGCCAGTGGGCTATTTCACTCTGTAGATTCTTAAGTTGCACACAAGGCTTTACATTGTGTCTGATTCCATCTTTCTGTTCCTAGAATTGTTTCCCATGCTTTCTGAATCCTCTCTGGAAGGGCTTTGCCTAAACCTGTATCTCGAAATGTTAGGCTTGAGTTTTTCTCTAGTGGTTTCAGAGTTCACGTCTTACATCAGAGTCTTTGACCCATTTTTAATTGGTGTGTGTGTGTGTGTGTGTGTGTGTGTGTGTGCACAAGGGAAGATATAACTACCTAGTCTCATTCTTCTCTGTGTAGATATCCAGCACCATTTGTTCAAGACTCTGTTTTTATTCCAACATATGTTTATGGCATGTATATTTGTTAAAAATCGGATAGCCACTGTGTTGTTGTGTGGGTTTATCCTCTGTCTTATTCACTGATGTGTGTGTCTCAGTCTCATGCCGTCTTTGTTACTATGGCTCCATAGTATATATTAAACCAGGAATGTGATACCGCTAGTTTGTCCCTATCGCTCGGGTCTGCTGTGGCATCTTTTGAGATCTTTGCTTTGGGATCTTTTGTATTTCTACAATTGTACAATTTTATTTTTATTTCTATGAAGAATGTTAGTGGAATTTTGATGAGAATTGCATTGAATGTATAAACTCTTCTCTGTAATATGTCAATTTTCCTGTATTAATTCTACCAATCCATGACAGTAGGAAGTCTTTCCATAGCCTTTTATCTTTGATTTCTTTCTTTGGTGTTTTAAGATTACATTGATAAATGTAGAAGTCTTAGTCCCACTGTCTCGATTAGATTTATTCTAAAGTTTTATTTGTAAAGCAATTATGAATGGGGTACTTTTTATATTTCTTTCTCAGCATGTTCATTATTGGATACAAAGTCTGCTGACTTCTGTGCCATTTACATCCTGACACTTTGCCCAGTATTTATCTGTTCTAAGAACTTTCTGATGCATTCAGTACTGACTCATTGCATGATATTCAAATTGGTGTTATTTTCTTTCTTACTTGCATCCTTTTTTTTTTCTTTCTCTTGTCTTGTTGTTTCAGCTGAGACTTCTAGTACTATGTAGATTAAGAGTGGAGAAAGTAGACATTCTTACCCTGTTCCTGATTTTAGCAGAAATATTTTGAATTTGTCATATAATGTTGGCTGTAGGTTTGTCATATATAGTTTTATATATTTATATAACTATACATAACTAGATACATTATGCTGAGATATGCTCCTTTTATTCCTAATTTTTTATAGTTTTTTTTAAATCACGAAAAGATAGGCGTTGGATCTGTCAAAGGCTTTTTCTGTATCAGTTGATATGATCCTGCAATTTTTGTTTTTGAGACTATGGTACATTAAATTTATTGATTTTATTTGTTGAATTACCACTGCGGCCTTGAGTAAAGACAACTTGATCATGGCAAATGTGCTTTTTGTACTAAGAACTTTGGTTTGCTAGCATTTGTTGAAAATTTTTATACCTATGTTCATTAGAGAGATTAGCCCCTAATTTTCTTCTCTTTCCCCATCTCTCTCTCCCCTTCCCCCTCCCCTCCCCTTCCTTCCTGTCTTTCCTTCTTTGTGTGTCTCCCAGTGAGTTTCATTAGGGTCAGTTACAGAAGCCTGTGTGAGGCTTTGTACACAGCAGCATTTACCAGTAACTAAAATGTCTTCCCCAGCCTCATCTGCCATTAACTCAGGGAGGGGTGGGGCCCCATCAGCACCTCCTGCTAGATATGTCCTCTGACTCTTATATTCTTTCTTGCCTCTTCTTTCACAATCCTACCTAAGCCTCCAAGTGCACATATAAATGTCCCATTTACGGCTGAGCACCCAATAGTTATTCTTGTCATTATTTTTGGCCAGTGAGTCTTTGCAGCCTCCACTGACCAAAGCTGACAACAGCATTAATTATGATTATTAATTATCATTAATCAGATTATAGGCATTCATCAGGACTTTTGCATTCTTTCCCCAGCTTCTACCATGTTTGATTTCCTTGATTTCTCAAGCCCCTGACTTGTGTCTCCTCCTCCGCCTTGTCCGTGATTCACAAACTTGTTTTTTTAATACTGAAAGGCCTGGGGAAGTCTTTATTTGGGAGGAAGGCTGGATATCGCCTGCTCATGAGGGGCACATGGAACGTTTGAGAGAGGAGAAGAAGGGAACGGTGGCCCACAGTGACTGGAGGATGGCAGAAAAAGGCAAAGATGAGACAGGGGAGGGGAAGAAGGGAGAGCAGAATGAGGGGAAACATTGTTCAACGTTGGCCTTTGTGCTCGTAACTGCTTCTGCTGTGTTGATATTTTGCATGTAATTTTACAAAGGAGCAGCACCCCTGGGCCACGACAAGCAGTGTCACCATCCCTCCCCACAGCCCAGAGCCCCGTGGAGATGCCACAGCCTCCTCTGCGTGGTGGTGTGGTGGATGACTTTGTGTCCCGGTGCATTTCCATCTCAGAAAAGGCAGATCCAACCTCAGACATCCAGGCATAGATGTGCTTACAGTGAACATTCGCCAGCAGCCAGACCTCTATTCCGTCTATGCACTGGATTGCTTCCTCTGGCTGGTTCTGAAGGACTTCTCAAGGGAGAGGTTGGCCTTTAGTTTTAAAATGTTTGAAACCATGTTGCTAAATCCTGAAGATTGTATCAATGGATTGCTACTGTGAGCAGCCCAGAGACAGCCCTGTTCCCTGGTACCCATTCTAGGGCATAAGGATGGAGCCATTCCCATCCCCACCCCTACCCCATCCCCATCCCCATCCCTATCCCCATCAGCATTAGTGATCTCAGGGTCTTGTGTGAGCAAAGAAACCACTCTCTGTTTTACATCCTCTCACTGAGATGGACAGATCAGTCTCTACCTAAGGACTTACCCAGATGTCTGCTGCGTGAGCATAGGAGGCTTGGGGACTGAGCTTTGGGCTAAATCAAACCATAAAGCAAGAAAATTGTTCTCTTTTCAGTTCCTGTGTCTCATGTCCTGATTAGTCATGGAGAAACTTCTCAGCCAGGTGTTGAATGAAGCACTGCTTTCAGAAGGATTAGCCCAGTTACAAGGGCAGCCATACCTTAGGTCAGCCCTGAGATCAGCAACACAATCCCCAACTCTTCCAATTCAACAGCCTCATTATGGTTTGCTTCTGGGAGTTTCTTTTAGGGAATTATGTCTGTCCCTGGTGAATAATATGTTTTAAAAAATAATCTTAAAAGTGAGATGATTTCCAGACCTTTAGGAAGTGATGCACTGGTTGTCATATAAAGTAGCCTTCCTATGACAAAAGCTAGAAAATTGCACACATTCTTGAAGGGCGGGCTGTGGGGAGCATCCTGCTACTTCTGCAATTCATAGAACTTTCCAGCTGGTTGAGACTATGCCTGTAAGCAGAAAGTAATGTAAATCTGTTGAAGCAATCATTTAGTTTCTTTTTTTGTTGTTGTTTGTTTTGTTTTGTTGGTTTTTTTCGAGACAGGGTTTCTCTGTATAGCCTGGCTGTCCTGGAACTCACTTTGTAGACCAGGCTGGCCTCGAACTCAGAAATCCGCCTGCCTCTGCCTCCCAAGTGCTGGGATTAAAGGCGTGTGCCACCACTGCCCGGCTGCAATCATTTAGTTTTAAGAGAAGGGCATTTGTTGATGGCAATATTATACTTATGTTCGGGTGCAGCCTGTGGTTCATCCCAGGGCTTTATGCTCTATTACCTTCTTATGATGCTGGAGATTGAGCCAGAAACTGGCCGGCATGCCTGCAGATAGCATACTATGTGTGTTTTTATACAGCATGGATCATTTGGGGGACATACTGAAGGTATAGCTGTGTCCACCCGTAACTATCGTCACTTTCACACCTGTACTGCCAAGGCATGATAAAGACCTTATTGTAGATGTCTAGGTTGTTCAAACATAGCTTCAAGAATCTCCTTAGCCCGGAATCTGGTTCCTGAGTGTATTTGGACTACTGTGACAAAGTTCCATAGCCCAGGTGGCTTATATGCCACAAGAATGTATTTATCACTGTCCAAGAGGCTAGAGTCTAAGGTCAGGATGCCAACATGGAGTCCCCCCTTTTGGGCTGCAGACTGCCAACTTACTTTTTACTTGTATGATGGAAGGAGTGCTGTAGAACATGCTAGACACTTCAATCAGGAACAAATCCTGTCCGCAGGACCCCACCCTCCTTGTGGATTAATTGCCTCTCCAGAAGCCACCCCAAGCCATTGGAGGTAGGGTTGCAACACAGAACTTGGGGGATGACAAATATACTGTGTGCAGTCCCATGTGCTCAAGCTATTTGGCATTGTCTTGCTCTCCGCCAAGTTGAACTGTGTGGTCCAAGAATGGATGTGCTTTGAGACTTAAAAGTCACAGTGTGCCTAGATGTTAAAATCAGCAAGCAATTCTGCAAACAAACTGCACCTGGGTATGTATTCCTCTTTCTCTCACATCTGAAACTTCCCCTGTTCCCTGTCTAGCCTCCCACAGCGGGGCTGGACTTCTCCGGTCAAGTGACTTTCCTACCTAAAGGAAGTGGAGGAGGGGATTTCCAAATTTTACTTTCATTTTTGTTTGTGTGGGACATTCTGGGCCCTGCCTGCAGGATAGAACTTGGCAGAGCCACTTGTGATGAACTGAGGTATGAAAGAACAGCAGAGAGGCTAAGGAAGATATCTTCCTTAGCAATACCCTTGGGTTCCTTATGTGGACATAGGTGCCCAAATGGCCTTCTAGTCACTAGGGTCTTTGGGACCTCACAGAAGGCCAGGATAACCAGGACATGGATTTCTAGAGGAACAGTGCCAGATGCAGGGATAAAGAGCCAATCTCTTCCCACCAGGGGTGGAGAGCTGGTATCTTCATGGTCTGATGTGGTGGTCCCCAGATATGTAGATATAGTGACTGCTCCCGGACCTTCTAGAAAAGCCGTTGACTTAACTCCACCCTCAATATTATGCTGCTAAACGGTTCATTGGACTTGCTAAAGGACACCCTGCTCCCATGTAATTCAAATATGCAGACACATTTTGGACCACTGGTCTAGAGGAACCAAGGAGGTTACAGCATCCAGAAACATGTGAGGGACCTCTCTAGTCACCAGCCACTTCTTCTGAATGATGCACCCTAGAACCCAGGACTGAGTAGTAGAGACCAGACCTCCCCAGCTATCTGTTTCAGCCAGGCTAGAGTCAGCACCCTGGTCCCAAAGAAGGGCTCTTCTAGATTCCCTAGGGGCCTTCAATAGGAACAGACATGTGCTGAGCTGGGATCTGATTCTGGGCTTTAGTCATGGAAATGGTATATAGGGGCCCAGGCCTAGGTAGAACCTCTCTCTAGATGGCAACCACCGGAGGGTTTTGAAGTGAGGAATGTCTGTTTCTTACAGCTCTGAAGTTCAAGCAGGCTGCCTGAGAGGCTCTCTTCTTTGGGGGATGGGGCTTCTACTTACCTCTTCTGAAAAGCACTGTGGTCATATCGTTTAGCCACAGGATCTTTTGGTTAGTTGGTTGATTTTGGTGTTTTGGTTTTATTCATATAGTGTATTATGAAGTTCAGGTTGTTCTCTGCCTCCCTCCCTTCTCCCTTCCCTCCCTCCCTCTCTCATTCCTTCCTCCCTCCTTTCTCCCCTCCCTCTCCCTCCTTCCCCCCTCCCTTTCCTCCCAGCCCTTAAAGACTGAATCCAAGGCCTTGTACATACTAGGTAGGGACCAGATGGCAGCGACATCTCCAGCCCTGGCTTCAAGCTCATTTTTCCCCTCAGCCTGCTTGCCTGGCTTGAAGTAGTTTTTCTAAAGGGAACAATCACACACCTACACACATCATCATTACTCTACCAAACAGATTGCCATGCCAAATGTATGAATCAAAGATGTTTCTTATCTGCTCCTCTTGTTTCCATGAACAAGGGGAAAAGGATTTCTGGAACACACACACACACACACACACACACACACACACCTTCACCACAGCGACCATGAAGGGAGGGAGAGCCTTGGACAACAGACCTGACCCCATCTTGCTAACAGTGCCATCCCCTCTAAGGACCTCAGCTTCCCATCTGTGCACCTGACAGCCTATCTCTCTGATTCTCCAGAGTCCAAGCAGCATTAGCCATTCTAATGAGGGCAGAAACCCCAGGTTCTCTGCATTTACTCTTTGTAGGCTGTGCTTGGTGTGGAGGGTTCTAGGACCGGCCTCTGGGTTCCCAGACAAATAAGGACTTGTCTGCTCAATCTTGAGAAAGTAACATCAGCAACTCTTACTCTCCTGAGGAGCTTCAATCTGAGTGACTGTGCTGTGACTAGAGGTGGCTTTCTGGCTACCTCAGGTCCACATTCTTCTTGTTCCTGAGGTTAGCATTCAAGAACCTCCTGTTTCTGCCCTTCTTTTCACTGCCTGTTCCTTGTCCTCTTTCCAGCAGGCACCAGGGCTTTTCAGCTTGACCTTTAAAAGAGCACAATAAGGGAAGTTGGGAACACCGTTAATCAAATGAGAACACAAGGTTCTGTGTTTCCCACTCCCCACAGCTCACACACACACAGGTACACAATCCTGAGGCACAGAGAGAAGCCAGAGGGACGGCAGCATCAGTCAGTGACCTGTGCCCTCTCACATCCCTCCCTTCCTTCCTCGAACCCCAGCCTTGGACTGGGGTGGGGTGGAGCAGGGAAAACAATAATGCTAAGCATGAATCAGTAGTGTGGGCAGGTACCTGTCTCACACAGCAGATACCATGTCAGATTTGACATGCCTCACAGCAACCTGACCTGGGGGCTGGAGTTATGACCCAGTGGTAGATAATACTGCTCATTCTTGTCACATCCATGGCACTAGGATGCTCACTTCTGTGTTTGTCTCTCAAAGATGACCCTTAGCTGATGGTTTGCCTCATTAGAGGTGCCTGGTGCCTGCCTTCCCTTTATAAGCCGAGCCTGGAAACTGTGACTGACATCTCCACGAGCCTGTGTCTCCTAGAAGGACCAATTTTGCACACCCTGATATAAAACCAGGCTTTCTCCCAAAACACTCTTATGCATAGCTTCTGGACCATAGTCACCCAGTCCTGGTCTGGATCCCTGACCCTCTTAATAAACAACTTTTGTAAGGATCTGTCTTGGGTTCTGCTCTTATGACCCTGACCTAGAGCATCCTCCACTTTGCAGATGATGGCATTGAGATCCCAAGAGGCTGAGTAACATGTGATGTCTCACAGCTGGTACCCAGCAGACAGGAGTCCAGGTCAGTATCAAATGATCAAATTGTATACTATAATATGTATAATCAAAATAATACCTGAAAGATCTTTTTTTTTAATGTCTGTACAAAATAGCAAGTGCCAGCATTTGGAAAAACCTAATGAGAAAAAGGGACAATAAAGTAAATTGCATTAAATGTAAAGACTTGAAGTGATTCTGACTTACAAGAGCCAGGTGTGGGGCGTATGCCTACAATCTCAGTTTAGGAAATGGAGTCAGGAGGATCTTGGATGTGAGAAGAGCCTGGGCTTCTTTTTTTTTTTTTCCATTTTTTATTAGGTATTTAGCTCATTTACATTTCCAATGCTATACCAAAAGTCCCCCATATCCACCCACCCCCACTCCCCTGCCCACCCACTCCCCCTTTTTGGCCCTGGTGTTCCCCTGTACTGGGGCATATAAAGTTTGCAAGTCCAATGGGCCTCTCTTTCCAGTGATGGCCGACTAGGCCATCTTTTGATACATATGCAGCTAGAGTCAAGAGCTCCGGGGTACTGGTTAGTTCATAATGTTGTTCCACCTATAGGGTTGCAGATCCCTTTAGCTCCTTGGCTACTTTCTCTAGCTCCTCCATTGGGAGCCCTATGATCCATCCATTAGCTGACTGTGGGCATCCACTTCTGTGTTTGCTAGGCCCCGGCATAGTCTCACAAGAGACAGCTACATCTGGGTCCTTTCGATAAAATCTTGCTAGTGTATGCAATGGTGTCAGTGTTTGGATGCTGATTATGGGGTGGATCCCTGGATATGAGCCTGGGCTTCTTAATGAGAATCCACCTCAAACGAAACAAAAAAACTAACTAAATAAATAAATAAAGGAAAAAGAAAGAAAGAAAGCAAACTAAACAAAAGGAAAAACGAAGAAGAGGGTACTGAATTCACAGAAATTGGGGTTACAAGGGGTTGTGAGCCACCTGCAATGGGTGCTAGTAATTCATCCTGGGTCCTCTGGAAGAGTACCCAGTGCTCTTAACCACTGAGCCATCTCTCCAGCCCCACAATGAGAAATATTTTAAAGCTGTCAAGTTGGTTTCTGCAAGTGTGCTTATAACCCAAGTTACTCAGGAGGCTAAGGCAAGAGAGTCCTGAGTTCAAGGAGATCCTGTCTCAAAATAAACTCTAAGAGGATGACTTAGTCATATCAGGAAGGATTCTTGCTTGTATTTTGACTGAACAATGTTGGGGCCAGGTAGAATTGAAACCGGGCAGGGTGGCACACACATTCCAGTGAGAAATGGTGGTGCCAAGTGTAGGCAAAGGCCATGAAGAAATGTACTTGGATGATTAAGCCACGAGGGCTGTGAGGCCCGGGAAGCTTGCTGCTGCCCTTTCCTGAGCTGGAGAGAGGGGTGAGCTGGTGTAGAAGGGTGAGCATGGGCTTAGTTTGAGGCCTGGAAATATTGAAACCCATACGAGGTATCAAAATGAATATGAGGATTCTCTGGTCCTTTGCTGGTACAACTCCAATGCTGATTCCATAACTCAGCTATGTGTATAGTGTTTCAGTAAATACAGATATATGCAACTGTCTCTATGGTGTGTTGAATTAGCATCCTTTGCCTATGTGTGTGGGAGTGGTTTCACCTCCAGACTGATAACCGCAGTTGCTACATCACTCTACACTCCCACCAGCAGTGTAGTCTGCATTCCTGTTCCTGCTTGTTCTGTTGCCTGTTTTCTCAAAGACAGCCATTCTGACTGTGGCCAGATAGAATTTCAGTGTAGGTTTTCATTTGTTTTGTTATTCGCAGGGTTGGTTTCTGTGTAGCCCTAGCTGTCCTGGATCTAACTATGTACACCAGGCTGGCCTCTAACACAGAGCTCCGCCCACCTCTGCCCTCCTGAGTGCTGGGATTAAAGGTCACCTCACTGGCTTCAGTGTGGTTTTAATTAGCATTTCTCTGCTGGTAAAGGATGCGAAACAATGTTTCACATCCTTATTAACCATCTGCACTTTTGTCTTTTGGTCAAAGTACATCAAAGACTCAAAACGAGTTATCTTGATGAGAAATAAATAAATAATTTTAAGTGGAGTGTTGAGAATTAAAACAGGTAACCCAAAAGGGCATTTGTCTGGTGTGGAGCAAATATCCACCATATTGTAGAATAAAGTATCTTCTCGATAGGTTTGAATTGCTCTTTGGTTTTAATATTCATTCCCAGCCAGTGCGAATGCTTTATCTTCATCATTGCTTCCACATTCCCACTTTAGGATTTCAAAACAGGGGAATTTAATTTTTTATAAGTGTCACCAATCATTTCCTGTGATTACGTCATGAGCCTTCTTTAGACACTGAAGAAAGGGATATTCTAGTTTTTGTTTCTGTATGTTGTTTGTTTTCTAGACAGTCTCACTATCTAGTTTTCGGTGTCCTGGAACTCACACTGTAGACCAGGCTGTCCTCAGACTCATAGAGATTTGCTTGCCTCTGCCTCCTAAGTGCTGGCATTAAAGGTGTACTCCACCACTCCTGGCTGGTATTCTAGGTTTTTTTAATGTTGATGATTATATGATTTTTAAATCAAGTTGCACATAATAAAATGGGGAGGGGCTGTAAAAATGGCTCAGTGGTTAAGATCCCTTACTGCTCTTTCAGAGGAACTGGGTTTGGTTCCCAGCACCCATATGGCGGTGCATAAGGAGGAATTCCAGGTGGTACCAGACATGCTCAGGGCTTGCACTACCCACAATTGTCTGCAACTCCCATTCCTGGGGATCTGATGCCCTTTCTGACCTCCATGGCCTCCTGCATGCATGCGGTACATAGACATATGCTCAGGCACACATACATACACATTAAGTCTAACAAAATAAAATTAATGGTACAAAGTGACCAAAAGAGTACAGTGGAAGCCAAGCAAGGTGGTGTACACCTGTCATTCCAGGCCCTGGGAAGTGAAGGTAAGAAAATCTGGAGTTCAAGGTCATCCTCAACTACATAGAGTGCTAGAGGCCAGCCTGTGCTACATGAGACCCTGTCTTAAACAAAAAACAGTACAGTGTTGCCATTCAGGCTTTGCCTCCACACCCCGCCCCATAGAAGTATGATAGGCTGGAGATCGCAGCAGGTGGATCCTGAGAGGGAAAGCAGAACCCAAATGGGGGCAGAAGAGAGCTCAGTTGGCAGTGGATATGAGAACAAACTCTCTGGAGACAGCTTCAATGAAACAGCTCATTTAATGGGAGGAACAAAGGCTATATAAATCTTTGGAGGATGGGTAAGGGCTTTCGGGGTGAGTGTCTATCATTGGCCAGGGCCAGGGTGCTAGAGAGGCCTCATTTGCATAAGGAGGAATTCCAGGTGGTACCAGACATGCTCAGGGCTTGCACTACCTCCAGCCCTCTCCAGCCCGCGGCTCCCTAGCCCCACACAATGTAATAAAAGACTCGCCTCCCTCTGTGTCCACCGGGACCCATCTCCAGATGTAATTTGTCACTAGTTTCTGGTATAGCCTTCAAGAGTTGTCCATTTATACATACACACATATTTGCATTAAAAAATACAGTTGTTGCCAGGTGGTAGTGACACACACCTTTATTCTGAGCACACAGGAGGTAGAGGCAGGTGGATCTCTGAATTCAAGGCCAGCCTGGTCTACAGAACAAATTTTAGGACAGCCAGGACTACACAGAGAAACCCTAACTCAAAACACCGAGAAACAAAACAAAGCAAAACAAAACAAAACAAAGCAAAGCAAAGCAAAACAAAACAAAACAAAACAAAACAAAACAAAACAAAACAAAACAAAACAAAACAAAACAAAATACAGTTGTACAACCTGTAATCTAAGCACTTGGGATGCAGAAGTGGGATTATGAGTGCAAAGCTTATCAGGCAGCCTGAGTTATTTAGGGAGACCCCATTTCAAATCAATCCATCAATTGTCAAAGACTTTTTTCTTCCAAAAATTTAAATTAAATATAATTACATTATTTTCCCTTCTGTCCTCTTGTCAATCTCAAACAACCCCCAACCCCTACTTGCTTCCTCTTAAATTCATGACCTCAGTAGAAGTTGTGGTACACATACCTTTAATCCCAGCATTTGGGGGCAAAGGCAGGTATATCTCTATGAATCTGAGGCTAGCCTGGTCTACATAGCTGTTTTAGTTCAGGTTTCCATCGTCATGAAGAGAAGAGACACCATGACCAAGGCGACTCTTTTTTTTAAAAATTTTTTATTAGGTATTTTCCTCATTTACATTTCCAATGCTATCCCAAAAGTCCCCCATAACCTCCCCCCCCCCACTCCCCTACCCACCCACTCCCACTTTTTGGCCCTGGCATTCCCCTGTACTGGGGCGTATAAAGTTTGCATGTCCAATGGGCCTCTCTTTCCAGTGATGGCCGACTAGGCCATCTTTTGATACATATGCAGCCAGCGTCAAGAGCTCCGGGGTACTGGTTAGTTCATAATGTTGTTCCACCTATAGGGTTGCAGATCCCTTTAGCTCCTTGGGTACTTTCTCTAGCTCCTCCATTGGGGGCCATGTGATCCATCTAATAGCTGACTGTGAGCATCCACTTCTGTGTTTGCTAGGCCCCAGCATAGTCTCACAAGAGACAGCTATATCAGGGTCCTTTCAGCAAAATCTTGCTAGTGTATGCAATGGTGTCAGCGTTTGGAGGCTGATTATGGGATGAATCCCTGGATATGGCAGTCTCTAGATGGTCCATCCTTTTGTCTCAGCTCCAAACTTTGTCTCTGTAACTCCTTCCATGGGTGTTTTATTCCCAATTCTAAGAAGGGGCAAAGTGTCCACACTTTGGTCTTCGTTCTTCTTGAGTTTCCTGTGTTTCACAAATTGTATCTTATATCTTGGGTATTCTAAGTTTCTGGGCTAATATCCACTTATCAGTGAGTACATATCAAATGAGTTCTTTTGTGATTGGGTTACCTCACTCAGGATGATGCCCTCCAGGTCCAACCATTTGCCTAAGAATTTCATAAATTCATTCTTTTTAATAGCTGAGTAGTACTTCATTGTGTAAATGTACCACAGTTTTTGTATCCATTCCTCTGTTGAGGGGCATCTGGGTTCTTTCCAGCTTCTGGCTATTATAAATAAGGCTGCTATGAACATAGTGGAGCATGTGTCTTTCTTACTAGTTGGAACATCTTCTGGGTATATGCCCAGTAGAGGTATTGTGGGATCCTCCGGTAGTACTATGTCCAATTTTCTGAGGAACCGGACCAAGGCGACTCTTATAAAGACAACATTTAATTGGAGCTGGCTTACAGGTTCAGAGGTTCAGTCCATTATCATCAAGGCAGGAGCATGGCACTGGTAAAACTGAGAGTTCTACATCTTGATTTGAAGGCAATGCAAAAGGAAACTGGCTCTTCCAGGCAGCTAGAAAGAGGGTTTCAAAGCCTGCCCCCATAGTGACACAGTTCCTCCAACAAAACCATATCTCCTAATAGCACCACTCACTGGGCCAAGCATATTCAAACCATCACAGTAGCTAAGGAGGCTACATAGACTATGACTTAAAAAAAGAAATGCATGGCCTCTTTTTCTTTAATTATTATTGTTAGATATGTGCATGAATATATACATGTGACTTATTGAATTTATTTAGTGTTATTTGCTGTATATGATTTCAGAGATGACCATCTAGATAACTAGTTGCAGGGCTCATCCCCGATTCTCCCTGTCTTAGTTAGGGTTTTATTGCTGTGAAGAGACCCATGACCACAGCAACTCTTATAAAGGAAAACCCTGGCTTGAGCATTTGAGACCTGTATTGACCACTCTAACAAGCCCATACCTGTTCCCAGAAGGCCACACCTCCTAATAGTGCCACTCCCTATGAGCCTATGGAGGCCATTTTCATTCAAACAATCACATTCCACTCCCTGTCCCTCGTGGGCTTGTAGCCATATCATAATGCAAAAATACAGTCAGTCCAACTTAAAAAGTCCCCATAGTCTGTCAGAGTCTCAACAATGTTTAAAAGTTTAAAGTTCAAAGTCTCTTCTGAGACCCAAGGCAATCTCTTAACTTTAATCCCCCATAAAATCAAAATCAAAGAGCAGATCACATATTTCCAACATACAATGAATACACATGACCATTCCAAAGTGGAGGATAGGGGCACAGTGAGGAAATACTGAATGAAAGCAAGACTGAAAACCAGCTGGGCAAACTCCAAGCTCTGCATCTCCATGTCTGATGTCAAAACACTCCTCAGATCTCCAAATCCTTTCATCTCTGATGACTGCAACACACTTCCCCCTCTTGGGCTGGTTCTACACTGATAGCAGCTTTCCTTGGCAGGTGTCACAGAGCGCTGGCATCTCCAACATTTTTTGGGTCTCCAAAACAATCATTGTTTCACAGCTTCATGCAGTGGCCTCTCTAGGTGTCCATAGGACACCCCTGCCACACCCCTGGCCTCCACAGCTCTCCTCAGTCTGGAGGGGCATTCCGTACCTCCTTCTTGTATCCTCGACTCTAAAGCCAGAACCGTGCGACCAAAGCTGCGAGGCTCTACTGCTTGCTTAGGCTGTAACATGGTTTCCCCATTCAAACACATCTTCACCAGCTTTCTGGTTTTAATGGTTTCCTTCACTGACTAAGCTTGGATGTCCTGGAACTCAATCTGTAGACCAGGTTGGCTTCAAACTCAAAATCTGCCTGCCAGTATAACCCTAAGCTTTTTAAAAATTCCTTTTCACAGTTGAAGCTTAGATGGGTGTGGTCTTGTCCTGAGGTCACCAATCCCTTTATTTCACTCAGCACCAGGCAGGGCTTGCTTCCATTTAACCTGTTTATCTCCTTGACCACTGGACGTAGCTTCATTACATTTCCTGATGCTCCCTTTCCCCTCAAACTGTGCATTTTATACTTTTCCTTGCTCAGCTTGCTCCTTTTCACTATAGATCTCCATAAGCGAGGCCACTAATAACCAAGCAACACTATCCCGAGCTTTTGTCCCCGCCGGCAAGAACACACTCAGGACAACTGGAATCTTCTGCGGCAAAGCTTTTATTACTTACTTCTCAGGAAGACCCCGAACCCAGAAAATGGCACTGCTTAGATAGCCCACAGCATGACGTTTCAGCACCTGATGTGGTGTGACAGCTCCTGATTCGTTGCTTGCCCATCACCCCATTACTACGCCCTGATATGGGCAGTGACTAGGCGTGAGTTAACTCTCGCACCTGCGTACAAGGCTTGTTTACTAGTTAGGCACAGCGGAGGCCAGCGCCATCTTATAATGGCAATTGCTCGCAGCTCGTGATTGCTCGCGGCACGGCTCTCCACACAACACAGCCAATACTAGGCTGTCTGGAAATCTCCTCTGCCAAAGCTGTTAATCCACCCCTTTCAGTTTAACCTCGGGCATAATTTTTTTTTTTTTTTTTGTACAAGGGCAGAAAGCAGCCACATTGTTTGTCAAAATATCAGCAGAACAGTTTCTAGGCCACATGCTAACATTCTCCTCCTCTGAAACCTCTTGAGCCAGGCACCCACAGTTCCAAACACGCTCAGCACCACCGTTTCCTATGTTTCTACCAGTATGGCCCATTGAGTCCCACTTAAAACATCCAACTGCTTTTCTAATCCAAAGTCCTCCAAATAAAAGCATAGTCAGGCCGATCATACCAGTACTTCAGTCCCTCATCCCAACTTCTGTCTTAGTTAGGGTTTTATTGCTGTGAAAAGATACCGTGACCACACAACTCTTATAAAGGAAAACATTTCATTGAGGCTGGGTTGCAGTTCAAAGGTTAAATCCATTATCATCATGGCAGGAAGTGTGGTGTCATGCAGGCAGACTTGGTGCTGGAGAGGCAGCTGAGAGTTCGTCCAGATCCACAGGCAGCAAGAAGTGACACTGGGCTTGACTTGAGAATTTGAAACCTCCAAGTCCACCCCCAGTGACACACATCCTCCAACAAGGCCACACCTCCAGAGCGCCTCTCCCAGAAAGACTATGGGAGTCATTTTCATTCATTTGTTAATCGCCTGCAGTTGTTTATGGGTAGTTTCCCCTGAGATTTCCCCTTCTGGGTCTGCATGTCTATTGGTGTTGTAACTTGTTCAGGTCTTGTTTAGGAGTCACTTTGTTGAGGTATCGTGGGTGTGTAGCTTCCCTGCCATTTCTAAGAGATACAGTCTCAGCAGACTTTCTTTTCCTCTGTCTCTTACAATCTTTCTTCCCCTCTTAGTCACTGACCTATCTATTACTATTGAGAGGCACCATGACGAAGGAAATGCTTAGAAAAGAAAGCATCTTGAGGTGGAAACTTGTGGTTTCTTTGGAAAGTCAGTTATGTCAAAGAACGTTTTGTTGAAGTAAACACATGTAAAAGGATGTTTTGCTAAGGCAGACATGGGAATCGATGTTTCGCTGAAGTGGACCCAGGTGAAAGGCTCTTTCACTGGGGCAGACACTCGAAGGAACATTTCACTTTCGCTGAAGCAGACACAGGTGAAAGGATGCTCTGCTAAAGCAAGTACATGAAAGGATTCATGATGAAGGATTCTTCACTAATGACACGCATTTATTGGTTTGCCTTACAATGCATAGCCGAGCTCTGTTTGTTGTAACTCCATAGAAAGAAATGCACCAAAAAACTTCGGATGGTGCTGTGGCAGCTCCTGTGGACTCGGACCGATTGGAAGAGTGATGTCAGCTAATACAGACTCACGTAGAGTTTGCTAAGACAGACTCATGTGCTGAAGCAAGACATGTGGTGAGGCAAGACCCATGGAGGACACATGATGTTTGGAAGGAGTGTAAATAAGAGTCAACAGATTGTGATAGGGTCTTGCTTATGTGCCTAGCTTTACAAGTCTTCTCTGAGAGAGGCACAGCCAAGAACTTCTCCTGGTGTCCCTGCTGGTCCTGGTCCTCCTGGTGACTCTTGTTGATTCAGCTGAGGCCTGGCTGTTTCTGCTAGGTGGTGCCAACGCTACTAATTCTATTGGCTATCCCAACATTACCAAACTAGACTGCTGGTATATTTGTAAATTGTTTTCAAGTGGATCGAGCTGCCACTGGTGACCCCTGAACTATTGATTTCCTGACAAAGCAGATGAGATTCGCTCCAAAGAACCGTTTCAAAACAGGTTCACTTACCTCGTATCCTAAAAACCTTTATTTCCCACTACCTTTGGTGGGTGGTGGGCTAGAAGGGAGGCTAAAGCGTTTAAGGACCCATACTAAAAGTAGGCCAATAAAAGAATTTAAGACTACAGCATTCAGTTGGGGGTTTGCTTATAGTTTTAGAGGGCTAGTCCATCATCATCAGGGTGGGACAGCAGACAAGCATGGTGCTGGTGCTGGCTCTGGAGCTGAAAGCCTTACATGCTGATCTGCAGGGAGAGAGACAAAGAGAGAGAGAAACAGAGACAGAGAGAGCCAGGAAGAGACAGACAGGCAGGCAGGAAGGCAGGCAAGTAGCAGGCTGGGCTTAGAATGGGCTTTTGAAACTTCAATGCCCAACCCCAATGATACAATGTTGCACCTTGTAATCCTTTCCAAACAGTTCCACTAACCAGTGACCAAACATTCAATCACTTACAAACCTGCAAGGTGGGAAGCATTCTCACTCAAACCCCCACACTCTTCTTCCACAATGTTCTCAGAGCTCTAGGTGTGGGGGTTGTGTTGTAGATGGATCAATTAGATCTGGGTACCATACAGTCAGTTTTTCTATACATTTTGAACAGTTGTGTAATGGTGTCTATCTGCTACAAAGATACGTTGTCTCTTTGATTACTGATGAAAGCCTCATTCATCTGTGGGGGTCTAAGGATGCGTATTTAGAATGCAGTCAGAAATTATGTTGGCTTAGTAGAGCATTAGTACTGAAGTCTATGAGGTTAAAGCTTTTTAAATGTTATATTCCTTTAGTAGTATGCTTGGAATACTTTCCATATCATGATTCATGTAGTCATTGTTTTTCTGGTAGCTGCGTCATATGTGTGCATCATAATTCATCTCCTGTTGATGGGCACTGCCCCCCCGCACCCCCCTCCCCACCTTGGTCTCCTCAGCAGCAGTAGCAAGAGATCAATCACCATTCGTGTTCTATACTGGAATTCTGACAACCCAAATTCCAATCCCTTGAATTTGCCCAAACAAACTAGCCTTTTCCCCTGCTCCCAGCTGAATGACACACATTGTAAACATTCACCTTGAAGGCCAGCTCCTGAGCATTTCCTGTCTCTGTCCCTGAGAGTCCTGTTACTATGTGCCAAGGATAGGTCAAACATTTTACAGGACAGCCTATATGCCCTTACCTCTAAATAACTGTAAGTCACTAATGGCATTTTATTTTTTTATGCCACGTAC
Organism: Mus musculus; assembly: GCF_000001635.26. NCBI lineage: Eukaryota > Metazoa > Chordata > Mammalia > Rodentia > Muridae > Mus > Mus musculus. The sequence goes on from NC_000074.6 coordinate 94,456,463, forward strand.
GCTACTGCATCTCACAGTGGTTAGTGCTACAAAGCAGATCCTAAGTGGAAGGGTGTTTGGCTTATCCACATTTGGTGGATTCCTGTTGTGGTTTGGGCTCCTTCATAAGCTAACCTGGAGACAAACATAGCTCATTCATTTAGGAGGTGCTCCTATAGGGACACGTACTATGGGGACAGAAAATGAAGACAGGGGAGGCCAGGCATCCCAGAGGTGTGTCATTGAGTGAGTACTATAGGTAATGGACACCTGCCTAATGAAGAGGGAGTAGGATGTTTACACAGCAACTCTCAGCATCCCTTGGCTAAGGAGACAAATTAAGCCCTTGGCCTCCAGCTGATGGGTAGGTGGTCAGATGTGAACCAAGTACATGCAGATGAAGCTGGGGACCTGGGAGGAGCTACAGGGCTTTAATGACATCCTCCTAAAAAAGGAACCACAAGACTCACCCATCAATGGAGGATAGGAAAGTTTATTTCTCAGCCATTTAGGGAGTATCAATAACCCCAGGGCTCTGTGACCATGTGACTGGGGGAGCGTGGTAATTTACATACACTGATACCTTCCTGAGCTCTTCCCTGGAGTACTCTTAATAATCTCCTACCCATAAATATAAAGCACACACGTATCTGTTTCCCCCCCTCAATCCCGTCATTGTGTGCCATTTGCCATATTTTTTCTTTTTGAGACAGGGTTTCTCTGTGTAGCCCTGGCTATCCTGGAACTCAGAAATCTGCCTGCCTCTGCCTCCCAAGTGCTGGGATTAAAGGCGTGCGCCACCATGCTCGGCGTGTCTTTCCATGTTTTATTAGAATCATCGCTCTACCAGGAAGATCAGCAAATCACATACAACCCTTTTCCAGTGTGTTGCTTTCATTTTATCTTTGTCTCCCCCCCCCCCCCCGCACACACACACACACACACACACACACACACACACACACAAATAGAAAAATTAGTGGATGGTAAGAAATGTTTTATTGTAACACCTTTGTTTATATAAAATGTTTCCAGTAACTTTATTGAAGTGTGGAGCATCTCAGAATGAAAATGAACAATCCGGTCTAAACATCCAGGGACCACTTGTGTGTGGGCAGTGTTTTCATAGCTCTTGGGTCTAGACCTAGGAATGGCAGAGCTGGATTTATGATGAACTTCCAAACTGGTTTCCAAAGTAGTATCATTCTTGCCAGCCATATGTGAGGCTTCCAGTTCTTTCAAATCCCAATCAACAGAGTCCATTGTTTTCCTTACAGCCAGTCTATATGGGTATGAAATGCTATGATCCCAGGATTTTAAGTTCCAAGCAATCTTAAAACTGTTTGTTTGTTTATTAGAGAGAGAGAGAAAGCAAGTGAGCACATGAACAAGAGAGAGAACGAATGTGTGCATGTGCGTCTACATGTGTTTGACATAAGCATGTGGGCACCATGGTGGGCATGTGGAGATCAGAGGACAACTTTGTAGAGTCGGTTCTCTCCTTTCGGCTTTCCATGGGCTCTGGGAATCAAACTGAGGTGTCTGACAAGCGCCTTTGCCTGCTGAGTCATCTCCCCAGTCCTATGCAACACATTTACAAAAACACTTAGTTAAAAATAATTATTTCGGGGAAGCAATGTCCCCGTGTTTAAAAACACTTCCTGCTCTTGTAGAGGATTTGAGTTAAGTTTCCAGAACTCATGTTGGGAAGGTCACTACTGCCTAGAACTCAAGCTCCAGAGGATCTGATGCCCTCTCTGACCCACAGGCATGTGGATGTACGTGTACACACACACACACACACACACACACACACACACACACACAATTTTAATAATAGTTCTTTAACTGGATGTGTTGGGAAATGCCATTGATGAGTGAGTTTTATGTGAATGTGAAGCTCATTTGGCTCTATTCCATTCCTTTGGTCATTTTGTATTTTTTTTCTATTTTAACCCAAGTTCCATACAGTGTTGATCCCTCTAGAAATCGCTTTACTATATTTGGAGACTTTCTCCACATGCTTGCCTGCCTATCCCCCAAATGGCCTTTTGATAGAATTGCCTTCGGTTTTTCTGTCTTGTGCGTTCCTGAGGATTGACCCCAGGGTCTTGTGCTTGCTAAATACATGCATACACACTGCACACCAAGCTGCAGCCTGCACCCTTAATTATTCGATTCTAACTGAAAATGCCTTGTGCTGTAATATTGGCACCCTATTGCCACACATCCTGTTTGCTTATTTCTCCAAATGACTGTCCCCATCCTCACATCTCTAGGGTGTTCTGGTCGACTTTAAGTGGCATTGCCTTCTGCCTGCATACCAACTTAGAGATTTTTTTTCTTTCTGCTTTCTGTGGTCACAGGCAGCTGTGTCTTAGTCACTTCAAACTGCTGTAACAGAATAACACAGTCTAGGTGTCAATTATAGCTCACAGCCTCAGAGGCTGGGAGGCCCCAGATCTGGATTCCAGTACATCCACTGGAGGTTCAGAGCTGCTTGCTATGTTTTCATCAGGGTAGAAAGAGACATTACTTCCTGTATCTTCTTGTAGATACATTTGTGTCACCTTGAAGATCTACCTCACAACTCTGTTGCATCTCTGAATCTCCTGGTGCTGTTGTACCAAATTCACTGTAGAGAACATTAACTTTGTATCACAGTAAGGTAGACTACCTCTGCGGCTTCACCCTGCTGCTCTTCTTCCTTTAGACAGGGTCTTACATAGGCCAGGCTGACCTTGAACTCACTCTGAAACTGAAGATATTCTTGAACTCCTGGTTCTTCTGCTTTCACCTTGCAAGTGCTAGGATTGCACACATGCGTGCCCAGCACTTGTTTGCTTATTTAAAAACTTTAAACTATTAAGAAAGACGGCTCCAAATGTTGAGCTCCTGGGGACTTTGTGGGCAAGGACAGAGGCTGGCATTTGTGGTGAGGACTTTTCCACTTTTGTGCAAATGAGTAAGCTGAGTCCAACTATGGACTTATGATGCCCAGGCTTTTAGTTAAAGGAGGTAGGGGAAGTCATCCTGTGTTCCTTGTTTGGCAAGATGGCAGCAGGATGACTGGGCTGTGCCAACTCCAGGAACATACAGAACTTGGTTGGGAAGAACTCGATTGGTTTGTGAAGGTGAAGGACCTTTGAGGGTCAAGTGTCCTCTGAGGCAGGGACTGGGGTCCTGGACACAGCATCATTCCTCTTGAGTTTGGAAGAGGGGGAGAGCACCTTGTTTTCTCTCTCTTTAGGACCTGAGCCATAGAAACAGCCTATAAACTGAGGGTCAGAGGGCAAAGTCCAGACACTCAGAAGACCCTCTATATGGGGACACCATCTATCATGATCCAAGAAGCCAGGTAAATGGATTTTCCTCCCCTTCCCTCTTTTCCTTTCCCCTCCCATCTCTTCCTTCTCTCTCTAACTGTGGCCAAGACTCCCAACCCCACTTCCCTGAGTCATTGGTCAGCTGTACCCTTTTGCTGCTGTAGATGGAAACTAAGAGTAGACAAGGGATTCTGTCTACTATTTTGTGGGTTCCTTTCTCTCTTCCACCCTTTTCCACCTCTTTACTTCTTCCCTTTTAACTCCCTGTCTTAGTCAGGGTTTCTATTCCTGCACAAACATCATGACCAAGAAGCAGTTGGGGAGGAAAGGGTTTATTCGGCTTACATTTCCACATTGCTGTTCATCACTGAAAGAAGTCGGAACTGGAACTCAAGCAGGTCAGGGAGCAGGAGCTGATGCAGAGGCCATGGAGGGATGTTCTTTACTGGCTTGTCTCCCCTGGCTTGCTCAGCCTGCTCTCTTATAGAACCCAAGACTACCAGCCCAGGGATGGCCCCACCCACAAGGGGCCTTTCCTCTTTGATCACTAATTGAGAAATGCCTTACAGTTGGATCTCATGGAGGCAATTCCTCAACTGAAGCTCCTTTTTCAGTGATAACTCCAGCTGTGTCAAGTTGACACAAAACTAGCCAGTACACTCCCTAACCCTAGATAGGAGAGTAGAAAGGATAGAGGGGAAAGGGGGCAGCGTTATCATTAGACTACTTCCTGTAGATTAGGGGCATCAAGTTCCTTGGGGCAAGTTTGATCTTCACCATCAGGATTTAATTATTTAGTATTCTTTGTCGTCTTCTCCTTCTTCTCCTTCTCCCCCTCCCCATTCCCCCTCCTCTTCCTCTTCTTTTCTTTCCTTTCTTCTCCTTTCCTTTCCTTTCCTTTCCTTTCCTTTCCTTTCCTTTCCTTTTCTTCCTTCCTTCCTTCCTTCCTTTCTTTCTTTCTCTTTCTCTTTTTCTTTTTCTTTCTTTTTTTTTTTTTTTTTTTTTTTTTTGCACAGGACTACTTAACAAACCACAACCAACAGTAACCTTGCCTCTCAAGGCCCTAGCATTTATATATCCTCTGAAGTCTCCAAAATTCCAAATGTCACACATTCACAGAAACTGTCTACAGCTGGCAAAACCACTCCCCTGCTAGATCATGAGGCAAATCACAGTCAGCTACTGTGGAACAGCCCCATATCACATGAAATGATTACATACTAAACAAGAACATATTCCCATAACATTTTATGACATTTCTCAGTTTCAAAACAAAAGAAAACAAGATTATAAAATTCTTATTATAGAATTCTTCTAGTCCTAGCCCCTGGAGTGCCAAAGACACTCAGGTCCAAGCCCTGAGAACTACAGCATTAGAAGCCAGAATCTTAGAGTTCTATGTATCGGAGTAGAGCCTTTGGCTTTGGGCTTGGTTACTGGGTGCTAAGCAGCTTGTGTAGCCCTCAGCCCTCTGCAACAGCTGGGTGTCAGCTCTCAAAGTGTGAGACATCTGAAAATTTACTAGTGTTATAGCCCCTGAGTCCCAGACATCAGGACCTTCAGCCTTCATGGCAACCAGTATTATCATTCTTGACCTTCAGTATCCAGACCCAACAAACTTGCCCTGGGCCACCATTCAGCATGAGAATGAAGGTCTTTGGCAGAGTTTCTTGAGGATCTTTAAGCTTCTAATCTACCTATTTAGAGTGGCTTGTTCTTAGCTTTTGAGTCAGCAGGGAGACACTATCTCATGCTGCCCTGGTGCTCAATAAAAGGCTACTCCAGAGGGATCCTTTCTTGCCTACTGTGATTATTCTCATTGGTAGAGAGGCCTGGGCTGGTAGAGGTGGTAGCAGCTGCAGCCTTGGAGGAAACAGTGTCTGCAAGCAGGAGAGGCAGGAACACTGCTGAAGAGTTCCAGATGGAGGCTAGGGACAGAGATGCCAGAGAGCAGAGGCAGCAGAAATGACAAAGGACTGTGGAAGCTGCTGAAGCAGGGCCTCCTGAAGCAGGGGAGGAGCCTCTTAGAACTGGCAGACCTGACTTCCATAACGGCAATCCTGCTGGTTGCCAAGAGAAGGGCTGCTCAGTGGGCAGCTTCCCACTCAAAACAACCAAGCACAAGGAAGGGTCTGACGGTCAAGGTTCCCTATCCACTTAACTTATTTTAAAGTAAAGGTGATGAGCAAACATTAACATTTCTTTTTCCCTCCTTTTTCTTATTTTTTATTTTTAAAAAAAATTTTTTAATTAGGTATTTTCTTCATTTACATTTCAAATGCTATTCCAAAAGTTCCCCATACCCTCCCCCACAACTCCCCTACCCACCCACTCCCACTTCTTGGCCCTGGTGTTCCCCTGTACTGAGGCATATAGGGTTTGCAAGACCAAGGGGCCTCTCTTCCCAATGATGGCCGACTAGGTCATCTTTTGATACATATGCAGCTAGAGACACGAGCTCCGGGGGTACTGGTTAGTTCATATTGTTGTTCCACCTATAGGGTTGCAGACCCCTTTAGCTCCTTGGGTACTTTCTCTAGCTCCTCCATTGGAGGCCCTGTGTTCCATTCAATAGCTGACTGTGAGCATCCACTTCTGTGTTTGCTAAGCACCGGCATAGCCTCATAAGAGACAGCTATATCAGGGTCCTTTCCCTCCTTTTTCAATTAATTTTTTCATATATTCTGATCATGTTTTTCCCTTCCTCAATTCCTCCCACACCCTCCCCACCTCCTTACTTAGCCAATTTTGTGTTCTCTCTCTCTTTTCAAAAAAAAAAAAAAAAGAACCAAAAAAGAAATCAAAACAAGCAAAAATCAGTAAGACAAACAATGCAAAAATAAACAAGCGCTCTTCTGCTCCACTCGAGCACCGGGGTGCCTTGCCAGCGGAGTCTCCCAACACCCGCAAGGGCCCACACAGGATTCCCGACGGGATTCTAAGACCTCTGGTGAGTGGAACACAACTTCTGCCAGGAGGCAGGTTCGAACACCAGATACCTGTGCACCTTCCCTGCAAGAAGAGAGCTTGCCTGCAGAGAATACTCTGACCACTGAAACTAAGGAGAGAGCTAGCCTCCCAGGTCTGCTTATAGAGGCTAACAGAGTCACCTGAGGAACAAGCTCTAACCAGAGACAACTATAACAGCTAGCTTCAGAGATTACCAGATGGCGAAAGGCAAACGTAAGAATCCTACTAACAGAAACCAAGACCACTCACCATCATCAGAACGCAGCACTCCCACTCCACCTAGTCCTGGGCACCATAACACAACCGAAAATCTAGACCCAGATTTAAAAACACTTCTCATGATGATGGTAGAGGACATCAAGAAGGACTTTCTTAACTCACTTAAAGAAATACAGGAGAGCACTGCTAAAGAGTTACAGGTCCTTAAAGAAAAACAGGAAAACACAACCAAACAGTTAGAAGTCCTTAAAGAAAAACAGGAAAACACATCCAAACAGGTGATGGAAATGAACAAAACCATACTAGAACTAAAAAGGGAAGTAGACACAATAAAGAAAACCCAAAGCGAGGCAACGCTGGAGATAGAAACCCTAGGAAAGAGATCTGGAACCATAGATGCAAGCATCAGCAACAGAATACAAGAAATGGAAGAGAGAATCTCAGGTGCAGAAGATTCCATAGAGAACATCGGCACAACAATCAAAGAAAATACAAAATGCAAAAGGATCCTAACTCAAAACATCCAGGAAATCCAGGACACAATGAGAAGACCAAACCTACGGATAATAGGAGTTGATAAGAATGAAGATTTTCAACTTAAAGGGCCAGCAAATATCTTCAACAAAATAATAGAAGAAAACTTCCCAAACATAAAGAAAGAGATGCCCATGATCATACAAGAAGCCTACAGAACTCCAAATAGACTGGACCAGAAAAGAAATTCCTCCAGACACATAATAATCAGAACAACAAATGCACTAAATAAAGATAGAATATTAAAAGCAGTAAGGGAGAAAGGTCAAGTAACATATAAAGGCAGGCCTATCAGAATTACACCAGACTTTTCACCAGAGACTATGAAAGCCAGAAGAGCCTGGACAGATGTTATACAGACACTAAGAGAACACAAATGCCAGTCCAGGCTACTATACCCGGCCAAACTCTCAATTACCATAGATGGAGAAACCAAAGTATTCCACGACAAAACCAAATTCACACATTATCTTTCCAAGAATCCAGCCCTTCAAAGGATAATAACAGAAAAAAAACAATACAAGGGCAGAAATCACGCCCTAGAAAAAGCAAGAAAGTAATCCCTCAACGAACCAAAAAGAAGACTGCCACAAGAAAAGAATGCCAACTCTAACAACAAAAATAAAAGGAAGCAACAATTACTTTTCCTTAATATCTCTTAATATCAACGGACTCAATTCCCCAATAAAAAGGCATAGACTAACAGAATGGCTACACAAACAGGACCCAACATTCTGCTGCTTACAGGAAACCCATCTCAGGGAAAAAGACAGACACTACCTCAGAGTGAAAGGCTGGAAAACAATTTTCCAAGCAAATGGTCTGAAGAAACAAGCTGGAGTAGCCATTTTGATATCGAATAAAATCGACTTCCAACCCAAAGTTATCAAAAAAGACAAGGAGGGGCACTTCATACTCATCAAAGGTAAAATCCTCCGAGAGGAACTCTCAATTCTGAATATCTATGCCCCAAATGCAAGGGCAGCCACATTCATTAAAGACACCTTAGTAAAGCTCAAAGCACACATTGCACCTCACACAATAATAGTGGGAGACTTCAACACACCACTTTCATCAATAGACAGATCGTGGAAACAGAAACTAAACAGGGACACACTGAAACTAACAGAAGTTATGAAACAAATGGACTTAACAGATATCTACAGAACATTTTATCCTAAAACAAAAGGATATACCTTCTTCTCAGCACCTCACGGGACCTTCTCCAAAATTGACCATATAATTGGTCATAAAACAGGCCTCAACAGATACAAAAATATTGAAATTGTCCCATGCATCCTATCAGACCACCATGGACTAAGGCTGATCTTCAATAACAACATAAATAATGGAAAGCCAACTTTCACGTAGAAACTGAATAACACTCTTCTCAATGATACCTTGGTCAAGGATGGAATAAAGAAAGAAATTAAAGACTTTTTAGAGTTTAATGAAAATGAAGCCACAACATACCCAAACCTATGGGACACAATGAAAGCATTTCTAAGAGGAAAACTCATAGCTCTGAGTGCCTCCAAGAAGAAACTGGAGAGAGCACACACTAGCAGCTTGACAACACATCTAAAAGCTCTAGAAAAAAGGAAGAAAATTCACCCAAGAGGAGTAGACGGCAGGAAATAATCAAACTCAGGGGTGAAATCAACCAAGTGGAAACAAGAAGATCTATTCGAAGAATTAACCAAATGAGGAGTTGGTTCTTTGAGAAAATCAACAAGATAGATAAACCCTTAGTTAGA